>NC_028357.1:40503736-40644541 GCF_000741045.1 Vigna radiata var. radiata
CTTTGTTTTCTATTCATTTTCATATGATCACATGAGAAATCTATTGTATGTTTCTTATTTATATAATTAGCTCACCCTTGCCTTGTTTGTTTGTGTGTGTTGTATGTCTCTCTTTTGCAATGATCATCCATTTTTGGATGTGAGCAGAGGAGAATGAGGTCTCAGTGGAAAACGCCCTGGAGGAGAACGAAGGCATTGTAGCTGCCTAGATCTTTAGGAATTTTCTTATGCCCTTTTAAATCTTCTGTATTTTGAGATACTAAGAATTTCCACGTTTTAATTTCCTCTAAATTTTCTGGATTATTGTAATCCTAATTTAACTAATTAAACACTCTTGACTGCTTTCTATTATCATTTATGCTGATGTCTTAAATTATATAAGTGTATGCTATATTTTGGGATGTCACACAAATATATACACAAAATTTTCTTACTATAGGTAAAAACTTTTTATCAAGTCTTTCTTTTGTAAAAACTTAAAAAATGGTATTTTAAAAATGATAATAATTTAAAAATGGTGAAACTCAATTATTTTAATATTAAAATATTTTAATATAAATAAAATTTGTACGAACGAATTTCATTATTTTAAAACATATCATTTTTATAAACATTTTTCTAGAGTTTTCTAATTTCTATATGAGGGTTTTTCTTCTTTGCTCGTTTACTGAGACTGTAGGATTGATTATTACAGTGAACTCTTCAATTTGCATTTATCAATTTTTCTATTCTCGTAAGTTGAGTTTCAACAATTTTTCTTGGTCTGCATGAGTCTTCTTTTACTTGTATGCATATTTTTAGTCATCTATATGAGTCTCTACTAATCAATTATCATAATGGTATGTCTAAATCCTTCTTATGATGTTTTTATGTGTAGATAGAACATCTTACAAGTTGGGAGAAGTTTTGTTAGTTAAGGTCTAATGAGCTCGTAGGGATTTGGGATTTTTTGGAGCAAGTTCACCTGTCTCTTAAGTAAGGGGAGCTAATTGCACTATTTTAAAGTTATAGTTACATTGAAATTTCTGTTTGTGTGATTGTATGGTGAATTAATTGGATGCTTGATTTATTAGTATGTATGATCTATTGAAATTGTGGTTTGAATGTTTGATCTTGAATCTTTCTAGATTGGACTTGGTTTTATGAGTTTAAGAGAGTTATAATTTGGACAATTCGTCAAGTGGTACAAGTTTTCATGTTTAAATTTTTTTTGGATATAATTCATTAGAAAATACCATTTGATCAATTAAACAAGTATAAGTTCCTTAAATAGCAAAATACAAGTGTTGACAGTTGGTATAGGGTTAAGCAGTGCTAGGGTGAAGTTGAGCGCCCATTTTGTGAATGTTTTAGCATTGAGTAGTGTATGGGTGCTATTGAGCGTCATTCTTATAATGCATGTCTGAAGCATTTTCACTCCAAGACGCTAGTGTTGAACGCCATGACTGATGTTATGCCACCTTTTGCGATGGTCTGACACTAGACACCACCTCTGAGCGTTAATGTGTATGTTTGGATCTATTTTTTTCTTTGGTTGTTTGAAGTACATATGTGATGGAATTTATCTATATTTATAATAATGTTTGTTATTAATTGTGGTGATGACTATGGTTGTGGACATGTATAGTGATGGTGTTGAAAGAATTTCAATGAGAAATTCTTTGTGGTGATGATCTTAGTGTATGCATTGATATTTGAGGGATTAAAAAGGAAGTATCCTAATATTCTACCAAACATTCAACTCATACAGAGAGGAATGATATGGGGAGAGAATGACAGAATGTTCTAGCCAATAAACCATTTGCTCTCAGGTGCAAAGCTGACTAATCTTTTGAGTAGAGGGTGATAACCTCTTTATTTATGACTCTACAGGGTATAAATACTACAAGTGCACACCTATAATGAAGCCCAATGTCAAGGAATGTATAAGTTGTTTTTATGAATGAGAGATGTATGATATAGTCATTATGTTTGTTTTATGAAAACTCTTTTTGCACATTAGTTTATCCTATCATTTCTTTTAGTGATTTCTTATGTTTTTTAGTTGTTTCTTTTACGTTGATCACCTTATTTGTGTCAACAGAGAAGGAATATATGTTGAAGTATCTCTGGTGAAAGATGGTGATACTACAAAGTATTCTTCCTTATCATCTAATAATTTTCTTTGATTGCTTTAAATATATGTTGTTGTTAATTATTTGTTTAAATAATTATATTAATATCATATATTTATATGTTAAAATAATATATTTTATTTATTAATTTTATAATATTTTATTTTATATTAAAGTTGAGATGTTACACTTTTAACCACGGGTATATCCTGAGAAATTACATGATAACGATAGAAGTGATCTAAGCCTATAAACAATTTTAATAAAAGCAAAAGTCTATATAAACAGTAAATATATAAATAAATCATTAGTTAATCCATTCAATATATAGTTATGAAGTTGTCTACTTGACAGCAATAAATAAAACTTGCGATGATTTTAAACATATTTTCAAAGATTTCATTGGAATTGATTTATGTATTTGGCATGAAAGTGGAAGAATTCTAGTTGCTATAAAATAGATCGAAGACAATTTTGTTTGAATGTGCAAAAAGGTAAAGTTTAGGGTCATTTTCTGGACATTAAACTTTGTTGTTGAGTCTTTAGGGAATTCAACTCTTGATTATTTAATGATTGTTTAATGAAATGTCGAGCATATTTTAGAAAACAAAATGTGGTTAATTTATTTACTTTTTGCAAAAGAATTTTATTCATCAATCATTAGTTGACTGTTTTTTATATTGTTGGTTCTATTCTTGTAATTCTATAAAAGTTCAAACGAAATGTACATAAAATATTAGTTTATTTTAAAAATACTTTGACTAAACGGTTTATTTATAAGAAATAGAAGAGAGTTTATTAATTGACGATGGATCAATCAACCCACAAAGTGGACTGACTCTTGTAAAAGAAAAAAATGAAAATAACTTACAATCATTTATCCACGTGATATTTATTATTTTTCCTATAATACAAGATTTTAAATCTTAATCTTATTTACATTTTTATTCAGTTAAAAAATTTATATAAAATTTTCGTTTTTATTATTACGATGTTAAATATTCATTAATACGTTTGAGAAATTTATTATCTTGAACTATTTCTTTGATTATATTTCCTGTATATATCCACAATATTTAAATTTAAAATGATTTCTTAAAAATAAGTCTCGTTTTACTAACATGTTAATATATTCTTTATATCACTTTTGTTCATAACAAAATTTTGTAATCCCTTCTGATGTGTGAATTTTAAAATTTTAATCAACTGTGAGTCTGACTTCTTGCTTATTGAATCTCAGTACTGTTTGTTTAAATTTAATATAGAAAGTATGTTAGTGAATCATCATCAACATTTTTATTATGTTATTTATCATAAAATTATGTGTTTCCAAATTAATTAGGTTTAAGATTAGTTTTTTTTTTTTTCGATGAACAAGGATTATTAACTCTTCAGTTGCTAATATTTATTCCTTTTTATTTTTCTTAACAAGTACATAAAATACTTGCAATAAATTTCTTTTTATTAAATTAGAAATGAGTTTCCATTTGTGGGAAACCCCAAGACGAAGTTTCTTCCGGTGAAGATGTGCTTTCAGTTGAACCAAATCCAAATTCATCCAATCCATCAAAGAACCCTTCAGGTAACCCATTCAAACCACCGTCACTTTCCTTCACCAACCCTTCCACCGCCGTCGCCGCCGGCCCCGCCGAAGTCTCCTTGTCCTCTTCAAGCATAGGCAAATGCCCCTCGAACAGCGCCACGTGTCCGAACAGCTTGTCCTTCCGCGAAAACGTGGTTCCGCACGAGCACTTCCATGTGGCCTCTCCCCGACATTGCTTCATGTGACTCCTCAAGTCCGAGAGCACCGCGAAGCTCTTCTTCCGACACCGCTCGCACGACATCGTTTTGGGGCAGTGGCTCCTCTTGAAGTGGTTCCTCAGACAGAACACCGACTTCAACGGCCTGAACTTTTTATGCATCTTGTTGCGGTTGCATCCTTCGAAGGGGCACGAGAACCGCGTCGTTTTCCAACGCGTATCGCCACGCGCCCTGCTCGCGAGCGCGTCCGCAGTCTTGAACTCGTCCCCGTGGGCGCGCATGTGCATCCTAAGGTTGGCGTCGCGCGTGAAGCCCTTCCCGCACACCTCGCAGAAGTGGAGGTGCTGCGCCAGGAGTTCCACGGCGTCCAGCTCCACCACGTTTGTTTGGTTGGTATTTCGGTTGGGAGAGTATTCCGACGTGGGAGTCTCCGAAAGGGAAAGCACGTCCTCCGACGCGGCGACTAAGGCTGCGCCGTTGGTGATGAGGTGGCGAATTGCGGTTAGGATCTCGTTGGATACTATGTTCATTTGGTGGTGTGTGAGGAGAGTGTGAGATTGAATGGATTGGGAGACAAAGGTCTGAAGCGAATCCATTCGTGTGCTGAGTTGGGAGAGGTTGCGAAGGGAAACATGCAGGGAATCGTGGTTGAAGTTGATGTTGTTGATTGGGAATTGCTGAGTGGTGTTTGGCATGTGGTTTTGATTGAGAAGATGATGATGATGATGATGATGAAGAAGAAGATGATACTATGATGAGTGTAAGTGATTTCCATGAACACTACTTATATATGGTGTATGATCTCATGTCTGTTGTACAAACTTGAAATTCAGGACTCCATTCCTTTTGTCAATACATGGGCACGTGTTGATGTCAATTCACAATATAAATTTTAGAATTTTATATGTTAATATATGATTTTAATTCTAATTCATATAATAACTTTTATTTTTGAAAATTATTATACACTTTTCAATATACATATATCACCGTATCATTCACAATCGTACAACGTATAAATTTGTATCATATCGTATTTGTAGATAATAGTTTTGAACTCATAATTTTCTCTATATGTTTTAGCATATCATAAACTCTTTCCATATATAAATATATATAAAACTAATTAATTTTCAAGTAAATTAACAACAATTTTATTAATTTTGCCTATAAGAAAATATGTTTTTATTAAAACTTGATATAAAAATTTAAATGTAATCATATTGATTAAAAGTTGATTTTTGGAGATTATATTTAAATAAAGTAAAAATAATTAGAATTTACTTACTTTTACATTTAATCTAATTGTTTTTCTTTATGATTGAGGACGTCTTCTTAAATTTTTCCTTTTTTCTTTGTTATACCAATTGGCCTAATTTACATTAAAACATTAAAAAAATCACAGAACAATATATGATATCCAAAAGTAATAAAATGATAAACTAAAAAAGTTAAAAAATAAAATAATTATAATTTACAATATATCAATAGCTGTTCCAATATTAAGTTTATTAAAATAGTATCGATATGATTAATTACTACATTTAAATGTTTAAAGTATTATCTATAGTGATGTAATTATGATTTCATCTCAAAAGGTATTTTAATGAATTATAAAAGGAACATATTTATAATTTATTTATTTATTTTAACCTTTAAAATAGTATGAAATTTGTTGACGTACATAATAAAATTATTTATTTTCTAAAATGTATTTATCCACTACTGTCTGTTCGGTGGTGCAATATGATTATTAAAAAATGTTACTGTCCAGCCCGAAACCTTAGACACAGTAAAATATTTGGAAGTTTGTAGACATAGGATTAATGATAAATAAAAAATAATTATTTTAAATATATTTATAAATATTTTTTAAAATACATTTTTATTTTACATATACTTTGAAATCATATGCATTAGTTTACGTAAACTGGATCCTACATTGTATTGTGTTGTGTGTAGCTTTATTTCTGAAAAAGAGTAAAATATTTATTTATAAAAGCTTCTAAAGAGATATTTTTAAGAAGATATCGCTTAATCCTATTCCGCCGGCCAGCAGCCATATCTGAATTATTATTCCTTAATCGCGCGTTTATTTCCCCAACACACTTTTTTGTTCAAATATACTTCAATTATTATCTACACTTTTCTTTTTCCAAATTAACTTATTATAACATCTTTGTTATTGGATCAACTTTGATAAAAACTAATTTTAAATTAAGCTAATTTAAATTATGTGATTTATATGTTTTTATTATAAGCTAACACAAAACCATTATAGTTGCAATGGTCATATTGTTATCATTATTAAAAACTATCACCATCAACATTGCAATTATCTTTATGATATTCTAAATACTAGATACTAAGAATAATAATAATAATAATAAGGATAATGATATCTAGACAACATTTTTTTGACAACATTTGAACATTGATTATGTGTCAATCTATGATTGGTCAAAAATCACTTCACAATCAATAATAATAATCATAAACATTATTATGGAGTGATTTTTGACCAATCATAGATTGACACGTAATCAATGTTCAAACGTTGTCAGAAAAATGTTGTCTAAATATCATTATCCTAATAATAATATACTTTAAAATTAGAATAATGATGCTTAGACAACATTTTTTTGCAACATTTAAACGTCATCTACATGTAATTCTGTGATTGGTTCATGGTGATATTTATAATTATTGTTATTGATTGTGGAGTAATTTTAGACCAATCATATAATAACTCATAAATAATGTTCAAATATTATCAAAAAAAATATTATCTAAGTATGATTATCATTAAAACTAATATACATACATATATAGAGTTACTCCAAAGATAATTTTAAGAGGTTTATTTTTAATTTTTTTTAAATAATGATTAAATGTATGTTAGTTATTTGAACCATTTAAAAATAATTTGATCGATCTCGTTTTAAAATCTTGGAGATAAAATTTAATACTATAATGTCAAAGAACAGTATTGAATAAAAATTACTAGACGTTAAGAATTGATGGTTGGAATTCAACATTTATATATTTGTTTATCTAACCTCATCGTGTCCGATTTGTGTATGTCAAATTCTAACGTCAACATCACCCATCATCAACACACGTGCTCTTTTATTTTACATTTTTCCTAATTTTATTCATTATTATTTGAAATGAAAGCCTTTACTAAAATTTTATGAAGTAATATTTATCAACGACAAATAAAATTATTTTTTATAATACTGTTTGTTTGAATCGGTTCCTATTTCATTGTAAAATCTCTATATTAATCATATAAATATGTATAATATCTAATTTTTTTTCAATTAAATAGGAGATGTATATATATATATATATATATATATATAATTCTTAATAGTTTTCTAAAAAAAATATTTTTTCACCTACACGCTTTATTTTCAAGATATTTTTTCTCTTATTATTATATCATCTTTAATTATTTTATTATTTCTCAATCGACTAGATTTATATTTAAAAATTTTTGTTATATCTATAACTTACTTTTTTATGCTATCATATACTTAATTATATATTTATTTTTTTTGTGACTTTATTTTATCAAATTGGTTATAAAACATATTTAATAAATTTTATTCTTTTTAGTATTTTTATTTATTTTTACATAATAATTTTTATTTTTTAATTCGTTATGATATGTGTAATTTTATCATTGTAATTGTATAAAGAAATTTAATTTATTATAATATAATAATTTAACGTGATGATTGTCATAAATCTTATTTATCATCATCTAACAAATATAAAAGTTCAAAGATAAAAGATTTATGATAAATTTTAATATTATTAGTTTAATTTTTGTTTTTTTGTGTGATTTTGTCAAAGTTGTTATTAGTGTAAATATATATATATATATATATATATATATATATTTTTTTTGACACATTCTTGTTAATGTAAAAATGTTTCTATTTTGAAAGATAATTTTAATTACATTTTTTAAATTTTGAAGTACTATATGATGAACACTTTTTTACAATACATATGTGAGAACTTGTGATTGTAATTTTGTGGGATTGAGTTAGGCCTAAAACCCACTTCTAATAGATTGGTCTGTTTTAAATATTTTTTAAATGTAAATTTAAATAAATCAATAAAATGATGTTATAAAAAATGTTATCAAAAAAACATTATCAAAATATTATCATTCATTAATGAAAAAGTTCTTTTGACAACCTATACTAATACAGGATGTTATAATAAAAATACCTTAAAAGGACTGTTATATGAAATATACTTTGAAGTATACCCCTTGCTAGAATATGATATATATTTGGAGAATAATCTCATGCAGCATTAATACAATTAATTGTGCGTCAAATTGGCGCAGTAATTTCCATATGATTTATTTTATTGATACTATTAAATACTGACATTGGTTTTTTAATATATATAGTTCTAAGATTTTTATTTAAATTAAGAAAATATTTAATTTTTATTTTAAATGAATTGTCTGTTATTTTATGTTTTCTTAATTCAATGTATATCTATATATTATTATATTTTTCTCTTTGTTGTTATAACTAATATTTTTATGAATAAATTAAGAATATAATAGAAAAAACATATGGCATCTTGAAATTTAAAATACAGTAAATAAAAAACATATTTTTTTATTAAAAAAAATTTCTTTCTTGACTAAGTGTCACCTTTTAGTACCATAACTACTCTAACTCTCAAGTTTTAAATGCATTAGAACCAAATTAAATGGATTTGGTTGGTAAACAAATATACTTAATGTAATAAAAAGTTATCAACATGTAAAAAAAATGTTTGGCCATGTTTGTTAGATAATATATAAGTTAATTAGATTACTTGTTTCATTATATTGTCACTTTTATTTACAGAAAAATTAAATTCTTAAAATTAATAGTTTAATGATAAAGAAACCATTTTAAATAATGGAGATAATAGTAAATTTGGTTCGGAAACTATTTGTGTTTTCAAAATAGTTCCTAAAGATGAATAAACTAAAAAATTCCTAAAAATACCTTTGATATTTTATATTCATTATTGATCACATAAGTCCTTGTATGTGTTTGAAATGGAATTTATTTTTGGCATATAAGACCTAAACTCCTTCTAATACAAATAAAATTAAAACTATATAAAGAAAATTTTGACTTGTAATAGATATTCGAGAAAATATATAAAAAAGTTCAACACAAATAAATAATAAATAAATTTATATAAAAGATCAAGACGTCAATTATCTTAATTAAGAGCAAGATGTCAATTATCTTATTCGACATGAATAAATCAAAAAGAAATGAGATTAAAATCTCATCCTCAACTTAAAGTGTGTAAGAAAAATAAAAGTTTATAAGTTTATTTTCTTAAATATTAATGATCTTATTAATCTTAACTTTTAACTTAAATCTCTCAATTGACTTAATCTTCCTAAGTTTATAATTACATTTTTATTAAGTTCAACGACGAGTTAATAATTGAATTGAAAGTTAACGCGCTTCTCTGCTTAAGCTGTAATATATTATTATTATAGAACAATCATATTTTGATAATATTTTTTAACAATTTTTTACAAAAGAATATATATATTATTATTTTATTGGTCTGTTTAAATTTATGTTTAAAAAAGTATTTGAAACAAACTAATTATATATAGTAAAAAAATTGTAAAAAAAAAATTGTTAAGAAAACTTTTTAACATTATTATATTAATTATTATATTATGAAGATGAAGAAGACTATCTTTTCACTTCCCATGTTGGAAGACATTATTATTTGGTCATAACAGACGGCCGACTTTGGCCTCATTCGGTAAGTTCCATATAACAATTATATTATTTAATATTTAGATGCATGTATTCATCTATTCAATAATCATGACGTCTTTCTAAAATACAGATGCTCCCGACACCTACTTTTTTTTTTTAAAATAAATGTTTATATAATTGTTTTTCATAAATCGTGTCTTTCTTTCATCATAAATATTCATGTATAAAATATTTTAAAGCCAGTAAGATTAGTATAAACATATTTGAATATTTGATGTAATTATTGTAATATCTCAATTGCATAATATTAAAATTATAAATGAACTATTGTATGATTAATAAATAGATCAGTTAACCAACAATAATATAAAATTAATTTACAGTCATTTAACATAACTATAAATATTAAATTTATATATAAAGTATTAAGATCAAAAGTATAAACAAGAATAACACTCAACAACAAGGATTTGTTACTGAACACCATGTTCTTTAGCTGGTTTTTTTTTTTTTCGGCATATCTCACTTACTCTTAGGGGTCTTTAAGTTCCTTGTTTGGTAGATATATTCCATGTAACTGACTTTAAGGACATTTTTTACAAGTGTTTGATGAGATATGATGTGTGTATGTTTATGTTGACATGCTTGTATGATATTGAAGGTAATAAGAGATAATTATGTATGAATTATGTTTCAATCTGATATGTAATGATTTAAAGGTGTAAATTGTGTGAATGATGGTTATAAGGATTTCAAGAAGAAATTCTTAAGATGGTTATGTATAAGCATTTATATTGATATAGGATGCTAGTAGATAGGGGTTATTCTAACACTTTCAATAACTTTCAGTCTCAAGAAGTAGGAGGTTCTTAGTCTTATGGTTAATTATTTTGGCCATAAATGTTTGAAAGGATTAACTTTGGAGTGTGGTAATTATCAGGGAAGAAGTTGTTGTTGCACTACCTCTGCGGCAGATCCTCTATAGTTCGATATCAACATATATATCTAGATAGTCAGTCTAAAGTTAGATGAGTAAATGTGTATAAACATTGTTAGTGGTTGATAATTGAATTAAATTGATGCTTATAAATGATTTTATATTGATTATTTGATAACGATAGTTTACCATTTTCTACGTGTTTGTGTTTGTTTATTTCTTCGATTTGCAATGATCATCTTTATGATGTGAGCAGACGATAATCCTTTGTTGGATCAGTTATTAGGCAGCGAAGATGGAGTAGAGGAATAGATTTAGTTTCTTTTGAAAACATCTTACTATATTTTAATTTTCAAATGTTATAAAAGGTTTTGTTGATTGAGATTTTATTTTCCTTTTTTCTAGTATATGTTATACTATTATTGTTACACTTAGATAACGGTAATAGTTCATGTATGTTTTCTTTTCAATTGTTCAGGTTTTATTAATTTGTGATTAATCATATAATAATGTTAATAGTATTGAGAATTTGAGATATTACATTAAATTTTAAAAAAATCAAATATAACTATTTGAATAAGTTTAATCATAAAAAATACGTTGATGCGTGATGATTCAAAATATTAATATTTTGGTTAATTAATTTTTATTAATAATAAAGCTCTACTATAATAGTATTTAGTATTTTATCTATTATATATTAACCGAGATTATTTCAAAGATTTAAATCTCAATATTAACTTAACTTTAGTATTTTTGAAATTTGTGAATAAATAATATATTTTCTAGTAAGTTCTAAATTATTTTTTAGATTTATTTATTTCTTTGTCTTTATCTTTGTCTATAAAAAGTGTAACGTCAAATAAAAAAGGTTAAGACGTGATGAGGTAAAATATTAATTCTTTTGTTAATTAAAGTTTTCTAGTAAACAAAAATACTTAATTTTTATATTTAAAAAAAATTGTTTTCTAAAGTTTGTTTTAAAAAAATTGTTTTTTAAAGTTTTTTTTATTATCGTGTTAAATAAAAGTGTTAGTGTCACGTGATCATCTATTTTCAATTGAGTTTTTATATTTGAATTTTGATTTAATTGAGTCGTTTTTCTAAACGAAGCAATAATAAATTTTTTAAAATGAACAAATTAATAATTATGTCTTATTACAATTTATATATATATATATATATATATATATAATATTAAAATAATTTTTTATAACTTATACATCACACTTTCTATGTATTCAAATTATTTTTTTAAACACCTAATTTAAACTTATAATGTTCTCAAAATATAAAAGTGTAAATGTAAAGTGATAATAGTTGTCCCCTTTTTTCACACAAAATAATACATAATAAATATTTAAGAACATTTCATTCATAAGATAAAGCTATTAAAGGTATTCAAAGTATAATGGTAATAATTACAAAGGTTATTTTTGAAGGAGTACAAATATTTATTTTAACTAAATTTATGTTTGACTAAATTTTTCCTTCATCTACTGCATCTTCTTCGCCTTGTAGTGGATTAGTTGTCATATTTTCATCTGCTCACACTATTAAAGTGATCATTGCAACCAAACAAGCACACAGACAAAAGAACAAACACAAAAAGCAAAAGTGAGCTAACATACAAAAGATCATTTATAAAGCAAGCATAAAGTTATTAGTACACATGCTCCATTTGAAATATCATATCATAATCATACTACACTCGAGCATTTTGATGAAACATTTGTGTGAAATATCGAGACTTCATGCAGTTGTGGTGGCCTCCATTACTCTTACAGAACCATTGTCAATGCAATACACCATGTCATCCACAAAGTTAGCATGTTAACATCTATGGCCAAGCAAGACTCATAAACTAGGATCTCCTCCTTCTCTCACCACATTATTTATCCTTTCCTACTTGAGACTAAATGGTTATTAGACTGTTAGGATAACCTCTCACATCAACATGTAATTACCACCACAAAATCTCTCAAAGAGACCCATGGCCAAATTCAAACAATAAAATGTATTCATCATAAATTCTCATACCACTTTCTTAAGTATATTGCACAACAACTTTACAACATATGTGTGAACGATTTGGGACTTTAGAAACACAATTGTAGCTTCCACAAAACTAAAAATGTATGTTCTTGCATTCAAATTCAATGTAATTGAATGAATAATGCAGTGCAAAAAGAATAAACTCAATTGTATAACTATGAAAAACAATATGTTCCAAATAAACAATAAAGGTCAAAGTTATCAACAGCCTAACAACAGGCCTCCAATTAAAAATTTGACCGGTCAGAGTAAATAACAATATATCTAAACCCACTATAAAATTTTTAGTTTGATCCAACGGTCAATGAATCAGAAATATAAGTTCTACCGACATGATTAAGAAATAGAACTAAAGTGGTGGTCAACTCCCACAAAAAATGTGAAACTATTTTTTCTAAGCAAATGCATTCAATTATTAATCCGAGCGATCAAAGTGAATCAATATATTTTAGGAACCATATATAAAAATTTCAGGTTAATCCAAAGATTAACGAGATGAAAATTGAGGTTTTAACAAGACAACTTAAAATAAAAAATAAAGTGGTGCTCAACTTCCTAAAAAAAACAAAATTATTTTATCTAAGCATAAACATCCAATTAATAATCCAAACGTCAAAGTTAATTAATATGTCTCAAAAACCACATATCAAAATTTCATGTTAATCTATCCATAAACAAGATGAAAATTGAGATTTTACAAAAATAACTTGGAAAACAAAAAACAAAGAAAGCATAAACAAGAAAATAAAAAACTCCACAAGTGAACATAATAACTTCCCTTACCAAAACCCAACATAGTGATATCTCATTTAAATTATTCATCCTAAAACATACAATTATCATGCACAAAAAAATTAGTTAGCTTCCCTACCTCATTTCTAGTACTTTCCTTTAATTTCCAAGACAAAGAAGTTGGTCCTTCAACTCCCTTCTTTTCCTTTCTTGCATCAAATGTAGTATGTCCAAGAAGACTCCTTCTCCCCTAAACTTATATTCCTGCCTCTTCATTCATAGGCAGAATTCCATTTGTTCATGATTTTATGCATGATTTTCTGAAAAGGTAGTCCACTACATTTTGATTTTCTACGGGAGGTCTTACAATAGTAATGTTGAAATTTTAGTATAATAATTTTTAAAAAAATGCATCTTTCTTTGTTTAAAATGTTGTGTTTGAAATAATTTAAAAAATTGTATTTTCCATTGTTTAAAAAATTATATTTCAAATATTAAAACTTAAAAATTACAAGCAACTTTATATTTACACTTTTAATATTTAAAATATTCTAAATTGAAAATAGATTTTTTTTATTAAAATTAAAAATGTAAAAAATAAAATTAATTTCAATATTTATGTTTGATAATTTGATGTATACATTTTAAAAAACGCCGTCTGTGGGGATCGAACCCACGACCACGTGGTTAAAAGCCACGCGCTCTACCACTGAGCTAAGACGGCTTTCACGAATGCTAAGCTACAATAAGTTTTAATGATAGGTATTTATCTAGCGCCCTTGGTATTACTGCTGTTTCTCGTTAGATATATTTACCAATTTCTGTTCTTAAACGTCGACAAAATATGTTTGTTATTCCAATGTTCAATTAACGCATCATCACACTCGCAAATGTGTTGAACATTCCGTTTTTTGGAGTCAATTTGTAGTGTTCTTATCATTTGAGAACAATTGATCATGCGCCCAACAAAGTTCAGATCTATACAAGAAAGTAAAAGATGAGCAGAAATTGGTTAAGAATAACCAAACCGAGTATATCTTATGATTCAATGCTACACTTGTAGACTCGAGCTATCATGCAACAAAACAAAACAACACTAACTATAAATTGGAAACAAAATCATCATATGTAATGATAAAACATTTGAAGTACAATAAGAACATGAACATGTACTTGCAGTTCATTGATCACTAAAATCATCTAATTTAAAATCAGACCAATCTAGTTCAAAAACCTGTTTATACAACTCTACACTTTTTAAATGTGGCTTGGTTTTCACTCAAGTTTGACAAACTGGATTTTTTAAAATAGCCCAACTTAACATAGGATCAACAGCCAGTGAGACACCCACACCCCAATGGAAAAGGGAAGAAAAAAGAGAAAAGAGAATGTGATATTTTGAGCCAGACACTATACTACCAATGTTTCAAGTCTTTCATAACACATTCATAAACAATTTGGCAAGCTGTGATTATAATTTGCACAACACTGCAGTAAAATGTATAGTCAGTAGCTTCCTAGAAGAAACAATCCAACCATTATTTACCAAACAAATACTTAACAACCAGCATTTCCAAACCATGACAAGATCATGCTAACATTGTAGAAGCCAAACAATAATACAAAAGAGAAAATGGAATCCTACATGGAAGCAACACAGAAAATTCATTCCTACACCGAAATTAAACATGTCCAAAACCATTTCAATTGATTCCAAAATCATGTTAATCTCAACATCAAATTCTGATAAAGGAATATACCAAGACTCAATCACACATAAAAGGAACAATGATGAGACTCGGATCAAATTTCCTCATCCCCATTTTTCAAATTCGATACATCAACAATCCCGACCCTTTCACTCTCCGGCAAAACCGACCAATTCGGAGACTGCACCGCCCGCAGCCACCGGAAATCATCCACATTTTCCCAATTCCCGGTCTCGGTGTCGAGACCGGCGCCTCGAAGATCCTCCTCGATCCCTGGGTAACTCAAACAATACGGCGCAAACCTCACGCCGTTACTGTCCTCAATTATTGGCTTACTCCTAACCCTAAGGTAGAAATCGCTTTTTCTGGCAGAGTGAATCCGAATCTGATGCGAAGCCATCACGAAAACGCAACCCTCAGCTTCCTCAATAAGAACAGAGCCAGTCACAGGCCCCACGTAAACCCTACAATTCTTCAACCGGTGTACAAAAAGCGCCCTAACGGAACCTATTATCCTCACTTCGCAGGAATCGAGATCCGAAACGGCGAATTCCCCTACCTCGGAGCCCCTGAACTCGGCGACTAAAACCTCACCAACTTTGTTTCTGAAGCCGGGAGATTCGCGCGCGGCGAGGCGCGTGTCGGGAATGGAGGATTGAGGGGGTTGTTTGGGTTGCGGAATAGCGGTGTCCTTGGGGTCCTTCTTGGTGGGTTTATTCTTGAAGGAGAATCTGGTTTTGGGGATGAGTTGGTTGGTGAGGTTTTGGAGGGATTGTCTTAGGTCGGAGACGGTTTTGAGGGAGGTTCGGACGTCGTAAGAGGGTAGGAGGTAGGAGTTTTGGGCAACGAGTTTTTCCAAATCGGAGATTGATTCGGAGATGTTCTGGAAATGGAGTTTGAGGTTTGGTGGATCGGAGGAAAGCGATTGGGATTGTTGGAGTTGAAACTCTATAGAGGTTTTAAGTTGGGAGAAGTGTGAGAGGACGGAGGAGGTAGATTCTGTCGAAGATTCGGGGTTTGTTGAACGGCTTTGGGGGCGCTTCGAAAGCCTTTCCACCATTGCTAAGTGCTTCTTCTGTTTCTCTGTTTCGTCTTCCATGGAGGATGACTGTTCGTCTTTCTGGGATTCCTCAAACTCAATTCATAGTACATTCATGGTGTTCAGATTCAGCCTTCTTTTTTCATAATCAGACTTTTCCAAACAATGAATGAGAAGTTCATTTTTTTTATATGTTAATTTAATTTATTCATTTTTTTTTTCCTGCCATGGTATTGATTTAGACTGTTGCAATTCATTTATTTGATTATAGTTTTAATTTAAATATAAAACATTTTCATATTCTTATCTAAACAGAGACATTCCTCATGCATCCTACATTTTTTTTTTAATTTTATAATTAGTATCTTTAAAATCATTTAAAAAATTATTTGTATTCGTTGATTGTATAAAAATTTTCATATCCTAGATAATCGCGATTTCTTCTTCGTATAAAACGGATTAAGTTAATTTTCAGTCGAATGATGTGGCATTGTATGTTCAAAAGAAAAGTTGTATTTAGAAAACAATTTTTTATAATGAAAAAAAGAAAAAAATCTGTGAGATCTACTAAATTAGAGTAATGCATTATTATCGGATAAACTATTGGATTAATTGTTTTATGAATATCAAATTTTTTGTTAGAAATGAGTACTAGTATATGTCACTTGTTTGGTTACACAGTAAATAAGAATAAAATTTGTGTTTTTCTTTAAGAGAATTAAAAATGGATCTAGAAATGAAGTTAGTAATTGATTTCACTTATATGATAAATAAATAAAAAAACTTAATGAATTAAAATATAAAATTATTATTTTATCTTTATAGTAAAATTTAATATATTATTATTATTATTATATAAACCAAACATATAATAATACCAACATATAATTTTTTTATGAGAAATTATGAAGTTATTATATATTAACAAAGTATATTTATTTGAATACAATGGTAAATAATATGGGAAAATAATAAACGGTAACCGCAACTAAATATGTTTGGCATCAAAGACTACATCAATTTAGTGAATGGAAGAGTTTGAAAAAGCACGTGTACTAAAAGCTAATGCTAAAAACTTAATATAAATAAGGTTTGTTGAAAATATAACGGGGCAAACTTTCTTTTTACAAATAAATTTTGTAAATTGAATTAAATTTAAAAATTCATTTTTTAACATAATATTAGAATAACAAATTAAAATTTATCATAAATAAATTTAGTTTGATATATAATGATACTCGCTAATCAAAAATTTCTTATTTATAGAACATATCTAATTCTACATACAAAATTGTATATCAAGAAAAATATATTAGAATTCTCACGTCAACTAAAACTAATCAGTGACAAGACTAATTTAAAACTCATAAGTGAGTGTAAATAATGTTTTGTAAAATTAAATTAGATGTTTTTTTCTTAATAATGTTGATCTTCTACCTTATCTTTCTTTAGAAAAATGGCTTGGTAAATGGGAAAGTTGATGAGAACTAGCACTCCGCACAAAAGAACTTAGAATTAGTTGGAGGCATACGAGAATCGATTCCTTCACATGTAAGCTTCAAGGAACTTCATATTAATCATTCAAAGAACTAGTTCCAACAAACCAAGAACCGATTGCCCAACACTCCAACGTCCACACAAGTCTGTTTTCTCCCTAAAACCTCGTGTGTCTAGCAGCTCCTTTGCATTCCACAATCGCAGTGACGTTGCCATGGTAACCATGGAGGTGCAGTACCTTCCCTGACACGAGCAGGTTCGAGAAGAACAAGACCACACTCTACCCAACAGAACAGGACCACACTCTTTCCTGTATGTTCCATGAATCTCAAGGAGTGAAGCTAGAACCAAAGTCCGAGAGTGTGTGCATGAAAGTAAAATATGTCAACCATGCATGTGGAAAAAGCCAATGCACGTGATTATTTACCAAGGTCATTATTGCTAACACATTCAATACCTATAAATCTTCTTGCCTCAAGTGAGATTGGATCAGGTCACCGTCCTGATAATTCGCACTCTCAATCGCTCTGAAATCAGTGTAAACAAACACAAACGATCTTTGCATATCCGCGCTCTCTAATCCCTTTACACAGGTAATCATCTTAAACGAACATAGTCTAAAGCTCAAAAAATAATGGAGATCATCATTTACGCAAGCAACTACAAGCGATTTTTTCATAAAATTGAATTCCAAGTTAAGAAAATGTTTATCTTAATTTTGATCATGAATCTCGTCACAAAATAAAAGGCATGAACCTTCTCGCAGGAACAAAATAAAATTACTACCAACAATATATTATACACAATGAAAACCACTGAACTCTGAAAATTGCAAATTAAGTGTTAGCTCACGCAGCCTTTTCAGCTTCTGCAGCTTCTGCTGCTGCTTCTTCCTCCCGAAGCTTCTTTAAAGATGGAGGTGGTCTTACAACAATGCTTTTCTTCCATTTTTTATCAAGCTTTCTGGACAACCTCTTACCAATACCCTCCTCAATTTCTCTTTCCCTCTTCACAGTAAGCATGCGAGCAATCTGTATGGATATTTTCAATCACAGTATCATTCACCTAAACTATAAATAGAGACAAGAAATGCACAATGTAGACTCCAGAAAAGGACCTCATTTGTTAGTAATTGGTAAAGCCCTCTAGCGTCATTTCATCATTTTAAGTTGTAAAGATAATAAATTAATCTAAGTAGGAGTCGTGAAGGTCAATATAATTTAAACGATGAAAATGGTAAAATGCAGCACAAATGAATTTTATTGGGGATTTAAATTTAAAATTCAGAAAAAAGATTGACGTATTTATCTATTACAGCTCAACAGAGTGAAAATTATAACATGATCAAATAAACATTGGAAACCAACTTCCACAAACCTGGGAACATGAGTTATGGTATTAGCATAACTTGAAAAACATACAGAAATTATGAGAAGAGGGCCTAATCAAGAAAAAGAAAAAGCTACTTCTCTGTGTTTCTTACATGTGTTGAATTACTTTGAACACATGAATATACTTTTCACTGTATTTCATGTTCATAGCTTAGAGAGATGTGATGCTAATATGCTATAATTTTAATTTTGAAGTAAAAGTTGGTACTGAATCTATGCCCGAAAGTGGAATCAAGTGTTAGAGGTCGAAGGACCATTCGAGGTTTTAGTTTGATCCGGTTAGTTGTCAGGGAAATTTGTTTCTAGGTGACCTTTCTTTTTTCAGGTTCAGAGAATAAACACAGTATGAATAGGAGATTCAAGTTTATGAGCTCAGATTGGATTAATTCATGCGAATCTAGAAACAAGAGTTCTAAAATCTTAACATTTTAATGAATGAACGACAAATGTTGTAGTTTAATCAATCAAAACAACTAAGTTGTATAAGCATTCAAAGCAAAAAGAAGCACAAAGAAAACAAGGAAACAAAAGGTAATGGATGAAATGGTCTTCACATAATTTGTGCAGAGGGCATGGCAACATGCCAAGCTATCACCACTTCATGAAGTAAAATACATTAGTAGCTGAGTACACCAGATACTTGCTTAAGGGTGCATCTGAATAAACAAATAAATTGTGACACATCATACAAGGGTTTATACCATAAATTTGATGGTAAAACCAGTTAGAATAAGATTTAAAAGAGCTAATATTAACAAATCAAACAAAGAAATTTGTTGAAATATGCTAAAATAACTTGTAAGCATTATAAACTATTTCTAGAAGCTCTAGTAAGCTCATAATAAGCTCAACCAAATGCCACCTGAATAACTACCGATTTACAGCCTCTCACCTTGCCTTCCAAATTCCAATTTTCATCTCAGTGTTGAACCTGATGAAATTTCCTTTTAGTTTCAAACTTTACCCTAACAGAGAGAGGAAAGAACATAAACAGGATCTGGAACAAGGCTTCTTGCCTCAACAATTCCCTTTACAAAAGCCAAGTGGAACTAACACTCAAGAAGATTGTACAAAAGGTTCACTACCATTGCAATGTCAAGGTTTTTGGAGTCTCAACAACAGCAACGCGACGGCAATTGAGGCCCCATTGGCCACATCTATTCATAATTTCCCACAATATCAAGTTTTGGGACGTGACGGCAAGCGCAATTTGAAACATTCTCAAGCTAATCACAGTAGTTAATTTCAAAACTAAAGCAGAGAGGACCAAACTAAGCTCTCTCACAAACTTCCACAGTCATGGCTTGTAGCCCAGAAAAGAATATATATATTAACGAATGCACATAATCTCATTTTTATTTCAAGTAAGCTTGTAATCAAAAGCATACCAAGTGAACTTAAGCGAAAAAAAAAAAAAGAGTACCCTTTTGCGCATACGACCGAATTCACTGG
Source organism: Vigna radiata var. radiata (assembly GCF_000741045.1). Lineage (NCBI taxonomy): Eukaryota > Viridiplantae > Streptophyta > Magnoliopsida > Fabales > Fabaceae > Vigna > Vigna radiata. Next base: position 40,524,198 of record NC_028357.1, read on the forward strand.
ACTTGAACTCGTTTCGAGCGGATTTCTGAAGGCGAAGCATGACAAGCTCGCCCTTAAGGTCAATAACCTCTTCGTTGATTTGTTCGGTGGTGAGTTGTCTAATTTCCTTCAATTCTTCCACCCTCTTAGTCATCATCACCACCGGCACCGAAGCGGTGCGTTTCGTGAGTGGAACGGAGCATGTCGTAGTGCGACGGAGCTGAATGCCAGTGAAGGAAGATTTGAACGGTAACGGCTTCGGCAGAAAGCTTATGGTTGAAGAAGAAGATGAAGCCACAGAGAGACTCAACATTCTCCGCTCTCTCTTCTTATTACCAGCGAAGCGGTGTTGCAGATAAGATCGACCTTCGTCTTCTTTTATGGGCTACCCAATTTTATTTTTACGAAATTTTTTACAATATTAAAAGATTTTTAAAAGGAATGACATTATTCGAGTAATCATATATTATATTTAATAAACACGATAATTAAAATATTATTTATTTATTTACAATTTCATAAACTTTTTTAAAAATTAAATTTGAAATTTCTGTTTTATAGTGCGGTATGGTTTATGTATTTACTTGTTGTACTTTGTAAACGTAATAGTCTAAATAATTACGGGATTGTTTTCTTTTTCACGGATTTATGTAAAATGTTCAATTCTTACGTATAATTGCTATTAAAAGATGGTAAACATGTTATCATGTAAATAAACACTAAAAAATTTAAATGAAAGAAGAATCACTCTCGTTTTCTCATCAAAACTTAGATCAGAAAAGATTTAACACAACATTAGTAGAGTTTTATTTGTAAATGAAGTTTCAAATTTCACATTCAATTCATAAAATAAATAAATTTTTTTCATAGAAATATAAGGTCAAGATCAAGTTAAAGTTAAAAAAAAATATATATATGAAAAGAAGTACAAGATCAAGATGAAGTTTAAATGGGTGCTATGTTAGTAGTATGTTATTATATAAGATTAATATCGTCTGTGGAGAAAAAAAAAGTCTTAAACCACTTTCATGCTTTAACCATTATACTAATGTTTTGTTATGGTACTTTTACTTTATTTTGGAGTTAATTTTAATTACAATTTATAAACAATTTTCTTCCATTATTTAAGTTATTTTCAAGACAAAATTATGACATAGACCGTATAAATTATGACATAAACACTATAAATGAAATGAGTAAAAAAAATCATAAAATCTCAAATTTTCTCGAATAATAGTTTTAAAAGAAAATGATATGTAAATACATAATTATCACTTAATTTAAAATTAATTCGGCTTTGATTCTTATTACTACGACTTCGATTTTATTAAGAAATATTTGAATATCATACCTAAAGAGATCATACATCTTATCCAATATTTCTACATAAATAATATTATACAAAGGAAAGCAATGTATCATTCATCACCTTAGTGTTTAAATAAAAAAAATCTCGTTACTTTAAACTAGTATAGACATGTCTTTTTAGTAGGAGGATGTATGTACAAGATAATATAAAATATCCTAACTAATAGATTGAAGAAGGTTTTATATAAAGTAATAGATGATTCCTAATCTGTATTTATATTAGGTAGAGAATTGTTGCATAACATGGGATAATGGTGAAGATAGATTATGAGAAAACATATGATTCGGTAAGATAGGAGTTTCTTTGTTACATAATGGAGACCAGGTTTTTGTAGGTAATGGATAAGTTGGATTAAAGAGTATTTACTATCAGCCTTTATCTTAATATTGGTAAATGGTAGTTCAACCAAAGAATTTAATACATATAGAGAATTGACACAATGTGATCCTATAACACTTTTCCTACACTTAATAGTGACACATGGTATTTTTGGAACGAATAATGATATTTTAACAATTATTTTTAACAACTTTTTGACAACAACACACGTGTTACTATTTTATTGGTCTGTTTGAATTTATTCTAAAAGAATATTTGAAACGAATCAATCACAAACTGATATGTATGCGTTGTCAAAAGGTTGTCAAAAAGAAATTGTTAAAGAAACTTTTTCTTTTTAGAACGATAAATCGAACACCTAAAACATAACTCTATAAAGTAGAAGTATGACAATAAAATTGGTTAACTTATTACAATTTAGCAGCGACACTTTGTTTATGTGTGACAATTAAAAGTATGGTTAGATGCTTTGATATTATTACTTTAGAGTTTATGGTTAACTTCCACAAAATCAAGAATGGGGTTTAGGAGTACATGATAGTATAACACTTGTATTTTCTTTGACACAATTAAATGCTTGAAACAAATGAGTAAAAGTGAGAACGGTGCATTATAATCAACTAAAACCTCATTTCCAACAATTTGATTTATTGACCCTTAATAGTAAAGAAAATAAGTTATGAAAGGGTGTATGAATTTCAATTATAAGGAACATTTGAGATCATAGGAACAAAATTATATTTAGGTAAGGAAAAGTAGATGTAAAGGAAATATTTTCTTTTACACAATTAAATGCTTGAGCTTGGATGAAGTGTAAAATTTTAATTTATCTTAATTAGATTGAATTCTTTATCTAATTCAGTGCATTTATTTGGTTCCTTAAAAAATATAACTAGAACCACAAATAAGAAACTAAATAGGGAGTCTGGAGTTATGCTTTATCTCTTTCAAGACAATTTAACCATGTTAGACTTTTAGTTTGGAGTCTATTTCATATCTCTGCAAAATTATGGATAATTTTTTTCTATACAACTCGTAACATATTTAGAGACAATCTGGATAAACCAACAAAGTCACACATAATAAAAGAATAATAACAAACAGATAAGAGAGACTGAACAAATTTTGGATCTATTGTAATTCATCGTTATTTGATACCAACTCTAATTTTTTTAGTCTTAAATTTAAGAAAATTGAGTATGTCATGATTTTTTGTAGAATGAAATCATCTTTAGAATGTTTGTTAAAAGTAACTTAGTTTCACAAAATTTGAAGTATGATTATTAAATGAGCATGTAATTACAAAATTTATTAGATTTGAATGTATGATGTCTACTAGTGTTTCATAAACATAAATATATATGGCATATTTGTAATAGTATTTAAACAACCAAATGCTTTGTAATTACTTTTTACATAAATATATATTATTTTTTGTTAATAAAAACATAATTTAAAAGTCCATTTTCACTCATTTTTATTTTTATCTTTCTTATATCACATCATTTTAAGTCAGCATAGTATCAAATAAATTCCACCAAGTTGAATGGTGTACAGTTTTTTTTTATCATATTTCTTTAATGCTTCCTTTTTATACGAGTTTTGTTTTTATTTTTTAAGGAATAAAAAATATAAATTATGTCATTATTAAGACTCCAGCTAAAATCAAACTGATTTATTGTGTTTTGAGTTTTGTTGTCATTCTCATATTTATTTTCTCCTTTTTCAATGAAGTTTATTTGTGCAACCACAAACTTAAAATTTTATTTCCGAAAAAAAAAAAAATCACTTTCAAAAGGATTGTAGACAATCAACATAGATACAAATTATTTTTATGGCTTTTCTTCTTTTCGTTTTGTTTTCTTATGAATGAATTTTCTCCAAGAATGGTGCACATTAATTACTCGATTGTTCAAAATAATGTATAATAAATAAAAAAAGAAGAAGGATACATTAAACATGCCATTTAAATATATTTTACGAACCAAACATAGAGTTTATTCTTGTATTAATAAATTATCTTTCTCTTAAATCTTCTTAAATTGATCTTACAAAATCTATATATAACATGTCGGATATTTACGAATTAATTAATTATCATAAAATCTTTTACCTGAAATAAAAAAGTGATAGTTTGTGTGTTTATTTTTCTTCAAGCATAGTCATATTTATTGACTTTTCTTTGAATTGAGATGTTTGAGATAAATTTCAATTACACAAAAATTTAGTTTTCTTTTGTCAAAGGATACAGAGACATATAATGTTTGAACAAATCTGTTATTATTTTATTTAATTTTCATCAGCATTTCGTCCTTCTTCGTTTTCTTTCTCTCTCACGGGAAACCCTTGTTTCATTTCTTGCTATCATATCTATAGAGAAAACCTGAAATCAGAAAGAGGTTCTTTCTGCGACAAACCCTAGCGATCCAAACGCTCATTCAGCATTTCATGGTGCGAATCACTGAGTTGAATCGCATAGCAATCTGAGTTTCTGATCGGTTGACGCGGTCATGGGTGCTGCGGGCTCCAAGCTTGAGAAGGCTCTTGGCGACCAATTCCCCGAAGGAGAGCGTTACTTCGGCCTTGAGAATTTCGGCAACACTTGTTACTGCAACAGCGTCTTGCAGGTCTTCAATCCGATTTACGATTTTTGGTTTTTGTTCTATTTTTTTTATTTTTCGCGTTCCATCGATACTCCAATCTTTACTGCATCTTTGCTTTTTGTTCTGGTTTCTAGTGGTGGATTCTCTATTCTGTTAGAGTTGTTTTTGTTGCAATTTCGAGTGTATTGTCAAGAGAATTTAGTGCTTTAATGCATATCAGTGTTTTGGACGCTCTGTTGATCTGTTCAGTGGACTCTTCAAGCGCTGGATTTTTGTTATAATTCGTAGTTTTGTTAAAATTGAAAGTTGGATATGCTGTTCAATCTTTTATATGTTTCCTTCAATTTTATTATCAGCGTTTCTTTTGGCGTAAACGTCAGTTTAAAAATTGTTGGCTGGTTGCACTCGATATGTTTGCCATATAAAAAATATCAGTAACGGCACTTGAAGTGTCTGGAGAACTTACTTGAACTCGGTTTGCTATTTTTCACCATGGTTTTTAGGTTCTTTTGCTAACAAGTTTCTTGTTTTGCCTCCTTGTACAGGCACTATACTTTTGTGTTCCTTTTCGTGAACAATTACTGGAGTATTATGGAAATAACAAAAGCATACTGGATGGGGAGGAAAATCTTTTGACGTGCTTGGCGGATTTGTTTTCACAGGTAATCAGTCTGTAGTTTGGAATTTTTGGGCATTGCATACTTGATGCCCCCAAGCTTGTTTACATTTTGTTGGTCAAGCGATATCCACCATTTGAAAGTTGTACCGTCTTCACTAATTGTGGCTGTATTGCTTGGCATGGACTTTTATAGAAGGAGCTCTAGATTTCCTAGATTTGTTCGATTCTTCATTTATATGATCATATGAATTAAAGTACATTTTTTTTTTCTTTGAATGCCTCATTGTGGATCTTGTCATCTTTAGTTTTGAATTTGTGACTGTGCTTTCTCTAGTAACATTGGCTACCAAATGACATTGACCATTCAATAGAAAGCTATGAGGAAACTTGGATGAATTCTTAGTCTCCATTTACTGTAAAATATTCTTTTCATGATCTTATTTAAGCACTTGCTGTTCTTTATAGATTTCATTTTCTTAACCATTATGTGGAAGGACTTATGCTATGCTGATGAAATTTATGCTTGTAACATAGAGATATGCATATTTGTTCATTTTGTGGTTCAGTTCATTTCTTCCTCGCAAAGCATACTGTGATTATATTGATCGGTTGAAGTTTATCAAACAGGACTGCCTACCTATAATGTGTAAAATATATATAGGTAGCTGACATTTTTGTTGTTAGCTTTTGTATTGTTTCCTGTTGCTCTTTTTCTGAGAAATATGGAATTGACATGGATTATCTAAATTTGACATTAAAGTATCTTCGAATATGAATGCTATTACTTTTATCTGAGAAATTGTCTCATGTTATTTGTCTAATTGTCTCAAATGTCTATTTAATAGTCATTTACATGTCTATTTAATGGGCACTTAGATACCCATTTCCTATGATGCTCAAGAACTTGCTTCAAGATATTTGTAGTGTGTTTTTAGTAAGTATCTTCATTTTGTATATGCTGAATAATATTTTCCAATTATTTTTGTGAAACAAATGACCATTTAATTTTAGTGGCATTTGCATGCCTGTTTATTTCTCTCCTGGTTGTAAATGTAACTTATTTATTTCTTTTGGTGTAGATAAGTTCCCAGAAGAAAAAAACTGGTGTTGTTGCTCCCAAACGATTTGTACAGAGGCTGAAAAAACAGAATGAACTCTTCCGTAGCTATATGCACCAGGTATGTGTTTAAACTGTCAAGAATGAGCTTCAAGTGTAGAAAGGCAATTATTCTAGAAAACCTTTAAATTTCTTTTGACAGTAATGTTTGTATTACAATAAGGAGGTTAATTTTTATCATGGTCACAAACAAAGTTTTCTATGTTTTTATTTTTCTCCCTGCTTATGAAAGTATGTTATACTTATCGGCATCTTATGCACATGCCCTTTCCTATAAGTTGCAGCTTATTTAAACATGAATCCTAGCTAGAGATGCTACTGTATGTATTAATGATTTCTCGCTGGCCTTGTTTTGGGGTATATTATCAGTTGTCGTGTTGGCAGATCAAGAGTTAGATTAGTGTTACCATTGTAATGCATCTCGTCTAGTTTGGTTTGGACCAAATTTTCAGGTTTACAATTTGTACTCTTGAACTTGGTATGAACATCTTTTAATAAACAGGAAATTCTTTTGAACTATTTGTAATAAAATTAATTTGAAATGTTCATGTTGCTTTTACATTTTTGGGCCTTTTTATATACTTGAACTGGAACATGTACACTTCAAATTGGATTCCTATTATATATCCTGTTGGAAGCATATAATACCATTACTTTGGCAACTCTTTTGACTTTGGCATATTGTATTATTGCTTTATTATGTCTAGTGATGCTTTTACTGTGTATCAGTGCATTGTCTTATTAGTTTTTCCCCCTTCTCTTTTGAGTAAATTATCTTGTGACTCATGTTCAGTGTTCATCTTTGGAAATGGCTTTAACTGAGTTTGTACAATGACAATTTGTTATTTTTAAATGAGGTTGTTTATTATAAATGTTACCAAACTCGTGTGCTGTATAAGTGTATTTTTTATTTCTTGATTGCTATTATCTGTTAAACTCTGCTTCATTGGTTGCATAAGGGCTCTTGTTAAAGTTTTTTAGTAGACAACATTTTTATTGTGGATCTTCTTTTTATGGTAGGATGCCCATGAATTTTTGAACTTTTTGCTGAATGAACTTGTTGACATTCTTGAGAAAGAGAGCCAAGCTGCAAAAACTGCTGATCAGGAGACCTCACCACCTTCTGAAAAGGCCGCTAATGGCCCCAAGAATGGTCAAGCTAATGGTGTTCACAAAGAGCCATTAGTTACTTGGGTACACAAAAATTTTCAGGTGAGTTGCTTTGTCAATTCAATGTTTACATTTTTTTGCATGTTTCCTGCTGCACGAGAGGGGACCATAAATAGCTAACTTTCTATTTAATCACTCAATTACATCTCTTTTAAAGTGCACATGAATTGTTGTTTGCTAGTTTAGGTTTCTTAAATTTATGGATAATCCATTCATATTGGATTTTATGTAAATTATAAGAGAAACCTGTGCATTTTCGTAGATTCTGTTACACTATTAATTTATTACAGATGAACTTTAGTACTAAACAATGTGCAAAATAGAATATATATTTACTTCTATTTTTGTGGAATTTTATTTTTGTAACTTGGTCTGACCAGGGAATACTCACCAATGAGACAAGGTGCTTGCAATGTGAAACAGTGACAGCTAGAGATGAAACATTTTTAGACTTGAGTCTTGATATTGAGCAGAACAGCTCAATTACAAGCTGTTTGAAAAATTTCAGTTCCACTGAGACACTGAACGCTGAAGACAAATTCTTTTGTGACAAATGCTGCAGGTATACGGCTTTTTGGCACAATTTGTTTCTGTAGTTTCAACCGTTTTGAATCGTGTGTATAGCTGAACTAATCTGCTGCTTGTTTATTTAGTAAGGACAACAGCAATGGAGTCTTGTCCCACTAGATTTAATTGTCTGTGTGGATTTTTCCCAAATTTTCAGAAAATCTTTTGGATCAAGATCATTTCTAACAGTTTTTCCTCAAGTTTCTAGAGTGCATCTTCTACCTCTTGTAACTGGAGTGAAATAGTTTGTGATCAAACACATCTTAAAAAGCTTAAATATCTTATTTTGTTTTGTGGAAATTTCATCTCCTTTTTATAAAAAAAAAAATGAAATTCATGTTTATGGACCAATACTACAATTTTAAAAAAGCAAACGATGCTATGTTCACTTCTCCATTCATTGACTATTATTTGAATGAGGTTTGTTGGTTGTCAGTTTAGTGAGTGAAATATGTGCAGTCTGTTTTCTTGTTTTTCATGTCCGTACCGAGATGTAATCTTTTTTATTCTGTTAGTTTGCAAGAAGCTCAGAAGAGGATGAAGATAAAGAAACCACCGCACATCTTGGTCATCCATCTTAAGCGTTTTAAGTACATGGAGCAGCTTGGCCGCTACAAGAAATTGTCATATCGGGTTGTTTTTCCCCTGGAGCTGAAGTTGAGTAACACTGTTGAAGATGCAGATATAGAGTATTCTCTATTTGCGGTAGTTGTCCATGTTGGGAGTGGGCCCAACCATGGGCATTATGTGAGCCTTGTGAAAAGCCATAACCACTGGTTATTTTTTGATGACGAAAATGTAGAGATGATTGACGAATCTGCTGTGCAGACGTTCTTTGGATCATCACAGGAATATTCAAGTAATACAGATCATGGGTACATTTTGTTCTATGAGAGCCTTGGCTCTGGTAACAGGAATTAGATGGAGGAGTTCTACAACTCTTCTGTAATCTTTTGGACTTCTTTTCACCAGGTTTCCATATTTATTTTCCTTTCTACCGTTTTCCCTTTATTCAACATCCCCAGAGGATTCCGGGTTGTGAAAATTTATACTTAGGTGGTTGGCATGTACAGTGGATAGTGTTAGCACTGTCCTTTTTCTTTTTACTCTTTCTCACAATAAGAACAGTATATATATATCGGGTGAAAATTTCACCAACGATGTGTATTCATGGTTGCAAACGCTCAACCAACATTAGAAACAAATGGAAATTGATCATTGATCCTTGATCCAAACTCGTGGTAGATTATTTTGTATTGTTTGTTAGGTCGTAGGCAGGCATTTTTCTAAGGTCTAGTAAACATAAATCGTGTATATAAATTCATAATTATTGCAACTGTCCACTATTATTTTTTTGCGTCCCTTTAAGGGGGATGTTGGACATTAAGTAACTGTTAGGGACGACCTTGGCTCCTCCTGACGGTTAAGCATGCATTGAAAAAATTGGCTTCATACTTTCATTTTGAAATTTAACCAGATTATTTTAGTGAATGATTTTTTTTCCATTGATATTTAATTATAAGGCGTAACTTAATTTCTATAATATCTACTTACAGACGATTTTTGTTTGATTAAAGTATACATCTTTGTTCCGGTAAAAATGCTTACTGTTTTAAACCGAAGAAAGAAATACGGTGAATTATTTAACTCAAAGCTCATGACTACTTTAAGTTCGTCCCTTGGCCATAGAAATTAATATTTTATTTATAAGAAAATCTGTTACAGATTAGTTTTATTTTCCGGAAAATTCAATATTTCACTTAAAAAAATAATAATAAAATAACAAGATACAAATCTCCTACACAATAATATCGGCTAACATTATTTATAGTAGAATTAATACACACTTATCTTCCCCCTATATATTTTTCTACTATTTTTAATTTTTAAATAGAGAGAAAAGGATTGCCTTTTTCGTAGTTCTAAGGTTGGTTAAACATTTATCTCTTAAATGTTAGCAAGTGATAGTTTAAAAAGAATTAAAATTAATATTACTATAACGATCAACATAAGACGGTTCATGACCTGAGTGTGCTGTTAAATTATAAGCCACAAAAGTGACGATGAAATCTAACTTCTAAGTTGCTGTAGGCATGAAAATATCTTCGTCCAACAGTGCTTCAAGATCAGTGAGGTTATTGAAGTCTCTTATTTCTTCTGAATTGTTACAACTGCTATCATGATTTACCTGCAAAACAAAACACTAGATGGTGTGAATATTATTAAAATTAGCGATGAGAGAAAAGGGATAAAATACCTGATTTTCTTGGATCTGAGTTACCACATTCAAGACCCTATGGTATTGGTCCCTTGCCTCTGGATACTGAATCATTGACTTCACCCTGGCCAGAGCTTTCTGCAATCTTTGCTCTGTTTGCTTCCTGCCTTCTTTTAAGACATCATAGTCATCCTCAGAGGATGTTACATCTTCTATCATAGTTACTTCAGAATTGGCCTCTGCTTTAAATCCTCTCAAACCACTACCTTTTCGACGCCAACGCAAAATAACTTTCTCCAATATCCCAACAGTCCAAATTATCTTCCCACAATTTTTCCTAACCTGGTGTCCTCTCACGTGAGCCTATAAAATACATACCTTGTAAATTGGATCCAATAAAACCAAACCCATAATAAATTCTATTCATTTCCACACAAGATGTACCTGAATTTTTACTATACGTTGTCGAATCATCAAAAAATCTTTTCTGCCCTTCCAACCGCGGAATTTGTTCTGGATACGTATTGCAGCAGCATGGACCGGCTCATCGCGTGATCCAGACTTGTGTGATTTCCCATTCTTTTTTACAAGTGAAAGAGCACGTTCGTCAGATATTCCAAATTTGTCATCGCCAAATTCCTTCAGCTGCTTTCTCTGGAACGATTGCATTCTGAAAACTTGATGAATACGAGCCGCAGCTTGGGTGGCATTGCACACTGCAGCTAATGAATCTTTCAGTGACTGTTCATATGATAGACCGTCAAGATCATTAACTGGGCCAGTGTTTTGGATTCTTTGGACCACTTTGTTTCCAGAATTTTCTCCCACATCCTTGTTCAAATCAAGAGTAGTGAGCTGTGCACTCAGTGAAGATTCTGCGAGATACCCTGCAATTCCTTTATGCCCATTTGTAGAAGCTAGATCAGCCGGTGTTCTACCAGAAGGATGTTCTGGACACGGGTCAGTCAGTAATCCAGGTGCTGCGCCAAGAGATATGAGGAAAGCAACCGTGCGCTCCCTGATGAAGTAATACACAAGAAAATGAAAATAAAATCCAAAGCATTTAGTTAATGTAAGGTATGTCGTGCTAGATTAATACGATGAACTAAAAATTCAATTTTGACGAAATTTGCTTCACACTGCAAGCACTGAGGTGCAAACCTGCCATAAAATGCTGCCCAATGAAGAGCAGTCCATCCATTTATGTCACGAAAGTTCACATTCACACCAGCAACTAGTGTGGGTTCTAGTGCCCAATCGTAGCCAAGAGCAGCAGCAAAATGAAGCACACCTTGGCCACCCTCATCCAATACATTGGGGCCTTTTCCATCGTCTGTAATTTTCTGAAGGAGCCATGCGTGCAACTTATCTTTTAGAAGATTTTGAAGCAGCTGCTCCTGTAAATCTTCTGTAGAAAATTCGTTCTCTTGAGTAAGTTCCAGTAGCTTGTCCCAAACATCATCCTCCCCTCTTAGCAAAGAACTGATTTTACTTCTCAGTTGAGATTTCTCATTTCCGCTGATTGAATCTGAATTCTGAGGAACGGCATGCCCCAGGGACAACAGTTCTCCAAATCGTCTACTAAGAGTATGGAAAATGCTGGCTCTATCCTCACCTGCAGTGTTGACTTCTTGAGTACAGTTGACCTGGAAATCAAATTCTCGCACTTCACTGCATGCTAACCTATTGGAACAAGTTACATAGAAAGGTACCCTCCCAGCCTTGTGTTGAGGAGTATGACAGCAAAGAACATCTTTTGCAAGTATCACTGCTGGCACTTCTACCTCACCAAACATGCATGACCATTTACATTGTTCTGCTTCTTGTTGGCTTCTTAAGAATCGTCCAGAAATTATAATCTATACATTTTTTTTTCACAAGTGTAGAAATAGATGATCAGAATATAACTGACAGATGAGTAAAAAGGAAACTAGAACAATTCCATGAACATATTGAAAGAGAATACCTTAACTTCTGACCCTTCAAATGCCCAGCTTGGTGAATAATCAATAATGCTAAAAAGCTGCTCATTGGAAACAGATGGATCCAATACATAGGTGTCCAGGTGCCCTTGGGAAGGAATAGTTGTGCTGCCAACCTCACTTTCACTTTCAACTGTATCCCAATAAGCACCAGATGTAGATGGTTTATTTGATTCTTCCACATCTCCAAGCTCTTTGCTCATCCATTGGTTGAAACTGTCAAGCTTCTTCAGACCCTCTTCTGCTGGGGATCCATCTAACTGAGTCCTTTTAAAAGTGAAACGTGGGTCTTCTATTCCATCCAGGGTTCTACTGGCCTCAAAGTCTGATTTTAGATAATCAAGCATTATCTCTTGAGGATCATTTAGCATGAGAACCTTGTCTTGTTTGTGTTGATGGAGAAGAGACTGTTGCAAGGATTTCTGAATATCAACTTCATTAACTTCATGCTCACAGTTGCTACAACTAACCTCACATGTTGAGCTTGAATGGACATTGTCTATAGGCCAACTGGACACACGTAAAGAATCAACACTATATCCCTGTTCACAGAGATGATTAGACTTTAATCAATTAAATGAGTTTGAAGGAAAGAAATAAAAGTTAAGTAACATGTTATCGGTCACAAAGCAAAATCAGTTGCTTCATTACATATTTTTTCCACAGAAACATGAAACAGGTAATTAAAAAAATCAACAAAATTTGCAGTATCATACCAATATCATTTTGTTGTGACACATTAGTTTAAGTCTTTTGACTTTTGACAAAAGATATAATACCATTTCAAAGCTCCTACAGAACAGATTACACAGGTTGCATGCTTTTACAGCGAAATACTATCATGCAACATAAAAATATTGCAAAAAGTGCTCCATGCAAATGAAGTATCAATAGTACCGGTACACAATACCTGCCAACTTCCTTCAGCCTGTATGAGACTTCCATTGTCATGCAGCTTAGCAATGCTGGTGGTCAAATGTGGCACCATTATGTCATATCCTTGACAAAAGTTGCTATTGACTGCCATGTTATCAGGTTGCATTTCAGGAAATAAAGGCTGAAAAGGCATGTGTTGACTTTCACCATTATTTTCTAGTATATCTTCCCATGAGGAAAATCCCAGGGGTTTTAGGGATTCATATGTCAATCCACCACTAAGAATGTCTATGAATTTTCTGTCTTGGGTGAGTGAGACATAATTCGTCTCAGCAATGACAGGTAACTTCTTTTGCTCATCTGTCCCAGTTTCAATAGAAAAACTCATGTTAGTTATGGACTTTCCTGATCAAAAGGCCAGTGTGTATAAAAATATAAAACAGGGTATTTGATTTTAAGAAGTCTGATTCCTATAATTACCTCAAAAGCTATACTCTTCAATTGATATGAATGTAAGACTGCGTTATTGTGTAAATTTATAGTAACAAAGCATAGAAGATAAACTAACAATTTAGAATGAAGAAACTTACTTATGAGTGGGTGAGGAGAATAAGAATCAGCAGCTTGATCTATAATCTTCTCAACAGGGCGTTGTAACTCAAGGAAAGAATAAAACTCAGAACTTGCATGGCCATTGAATGCTGTAAGAATTACATCAATTTTAAAAAAATTAATACACAAGAAAAAGTGACAATGGAGGACAAAGGCTTAACAAATGTTACTATAAATGTCATCTAGATATGAAAAACTGAAAACAGAACATTTTAATTATTAACGTGCAGCAAAAGAAGTACCAGATTCAGCTTCCTCATATTCTGATACTTGGGCACTGTTCATGCTTGAATCCATAGTTTGTGAAGGAACCTGGTAACTGTTTGGATGAAGAACGGACGAAAAAGAAGTGTCCATCTCTGCTTTGAGCATAATTTTGTCAGTTTGCTGAGCACAAGGAAGAGATTCTTCATTTTCTTTAGCACACGTATAATTTGCCTTGGTTCCTCCCTAATTATTTTGAACAAGACAGTTGAGTGAAAGGAATGACGGCCCAAAATGAAATTATTCATAGATGGGGGGTCATAGCATATCACAATTATATTCCATTACATGCTTCAGAAAATTTACTCCTAAAAAGTATCTCAGCCTTCTTAATTTTTAAAGAATCAAAGTATAGAGTCAACATCCTTGACGAGGGAAGAGAGAATTGTACATAGTCTTAGACAGAAATTATGTTACAAAATTATAGTGTCTAATATCGAAAAAAATAGTATGATGCTGAAATTTCTCAGAGCAACTTAAGAAAACAGTGGCAGCTTTGTTTGGAAAAATCTAGTAACATAATTCTATAGTTATGATGGAATTTCCATGTTTTACTTTCCTACTTCATACACAATTCAGCAACCCAATTATATTTTACTAGTCCGTTATTCTATTAATTGCACTGGAAATGCAGAAGTAGCTATTCCTCTTGAGATATTATCAAATAACAACTAGGAAAAAAATACTAATAAAATCTTAACCTGTTACCTTCACTTGTCGATAATGAACTAGAACAATGTTAGAGAGTTCCCTGCAACAACGTTGAACAAAAAAGGGTGAGAAGGGGAGGCCCATCCACAGACAAAAACCATAGAAAATAAATGAGAAATTTCTAGAAGCCTGTTATAATTAGTTTAAACCAATAAAATGGAAAACATGCACTGTTCTATCTTATTAGTTCCAGGTTAAAGCATAGCATTCTCGAGCAAGAACAGACACATTAAAAGAAAATGTTCCTTCTTTCTGGATACTACCTAATATGAGATGGAGAATGAGAAGAATGCAAAGAGCAGAATCAGGCAAAAGAAGGGAAATAAAGAGGGAAATTTTTGCAGTAAACTTTGAAAACATTAAACACAAACACTTACTCTTCAAGCAGCCAATATGTGCGTCTCTGAAAACTCTCATCTTCTTCTCCATGAGCATAGTAGCAATGCAGCACATCCACACTTCCAGCCTGAGAGCATCATATTATGCCTCATTCAGTGCAACAATATACAAAGAAGAAAGACTCTCTCAATACATTCTACTTCCTAAAGCGTAATTAACTTCAACGATAGAAATAAAGCCTACAGCAACTTAGACGCAGTATAATTTTACCTTTAGTCTCTCATGTGCTTCTCTTACTGTTTTTCCATCTTTTTTCTTCCTCCAGTTGTGGCCATCTTTTCTGAAGTATCTCAGCACCTTCCGATCAAATAAGAAAAGTGAACCACCTAACGTCAAGGAAAAAATACGATAAGACCTAACGATGAGCATTATTACAAATAGGTTCTATTTAAATAAACTTCTCTATAAATGAATTGAGCTTCTCTCATAAAGGTAAAATTAACTTATGTACTTGGGTTTTTATATAGAAGTTATGTACATGAGTTGAAGAATTTCAATTTCACCTTTTTACTTTCTTCTCCTACAAGAGCATACATGCGGAGAAGTTTATTGAAACATGGATGTGATATTTGGCATAATTTTGTGAAGTTTTCAGGCAAGTCCCAGTGCCAATATGATATAAATTTCTAAAAGATTAAAATCCTAAGCCTCCAGCTTCCCCTTAAATAGAAGAACAAACACTATTTTACATATCCTTTTCTCCTAATCAAGCTATTAAGAAACTAAGACAACTTCTTGGCAGAAAATAAACCATACTTGGTGGCATAGTAGCAGGTTCTGGAGCAATTCGAAACTTCTTATAGTTGCTGAGAATTGCACAGATTTCAGCCGGACGCAGCCATCGATGCTGTGCTTCCACGATAATTTGCTTGATATCTATGCCCATAAAGAAACATAGAAATTCAAAAATAGAGTCAGCAACAATAAATAAAAAACTTGAACTTTGCGATAAAGGGATAGCATTTCAATGCTCCACTATCATGGGTACTTCTAAAAAGGGTTTCTTTCTTCAGAGTTTGAATTATGGGAATGTCAAGCAATAAAAGGTGAATCAAAGAGAAGAAAAGCTAACCCAATTGAGAGGGGGGGAAGTACTGTTTGGCCTCAGCCATGAAAGCTCAAAGCTGAGCTCAAAGCTTCAATTTTGTTATGACCAGTAAGGCAAACAAGAGGTAGGAGAGTACCCTTTTGCTAAATCTAAGAGAAGCAAAAGGAAAGATGGTAGTATATTGTGATGTATGTATAATAAATTGCAATAACTGGGAAAGTTCCACACTGAATTTTAACGCGGAGAGAGAGTGTAACGGGTGTTCAGAGGCTGTGACCAATGAACGAAAAAGGAAAAGTTTTCAACGCGGGAAGTCTTAGACTCTGAAAGCGTTATTGTGTTGTGTTGCATTGCATTGCATCGCAGCGAATAGAAGAGAAGAAAATGAAAGAGAGAAAAATATTGTTTAAGTCAAAACCGCAAAAGCGATTCCACTTTGACTGATCCTTGGCTTATCTTTTCTTCGTCGCTCCTTCTCACATCTTTTTCTTGGCTCAAACTCGGTCACTGTATGACGTCATTTTCATGTCTCTTCACAAACATACCAAAAAAATAGTTTCTCAGTTAAAACCAGATAACACATTTTTATTCAACAACATTAAAATCTTCAAAATTACATATCTGAAAAAGCTCTAAATTTAGATTTTGAATTCTCTTAAAAAAAATTAAATTTTGAATATAATGTTTTATTTTAAGACAATATTGGTCTCTGTAACCTTGTAGGATTTTGAGAAACTGATAAAGGTGGGCCACCACAGGGTGGTCTATTGAGCCACCTGGCTTACCATTTTAGAAGCATGGTCCAACTCACTTTACAGAATAATTTTATCAATTATTTAATATTTATTTCATTTAAAAATAAATATTGTGGACCTTAATATAGTCATATGTACTCACCAGATTATATTATATATTGTCTAACATGTAAAAATATAGTGCTTTGGACAAAATACGAGAAATATAATAAATGAACGAATAACTCAATAAGTAAATTCAAAACAATCCATACAAGGTATTCATAAATATTGACAACTTGTCTAACTCTATTATATTATATTATATACAAATGCATTATTATTTATCGCATAAGTTCAAGAGAATATGTTTATCTTTTTCCTTAAAACATGGTTTATTTTGAATTGTGTGATTTTCTTCTGAAATAGGTGTAGCAAATGCCTATAATATACAAAATAAAATAAAGCCATTTTCACGTAAATAAATTGGTCATGTATAATTTGGTAATATTATTTGAATATATTTACTTATTTAACACTATATTCTTATAGTTGTCGTAAACTAATTGTCATCTTTTTTTTTTTAATTATAGTAATCTTATTGGCATAAAGAGGTCATATTACTAATTTTTGTTATTTTGAATGTAGTTGTCTGCATTCGCGTGTAGAGGGTAGAACCATCAACACATAAATTGTAATGATTTTTTTTTTAATTATTTTTTTTATGTTATCTATATAGGGTTGAGAAAGAGAATAAATCATCCAACACACTTTCGTTATCATGAGTTTGTCTTTGTAACACTTATTGTTGTCTACTTCTGTTTTATAGTTTTGATTAATACTTACTATTCATAGGATTTGTTTCAAATTGAAATTCTTTTTCCAATATTTGAGTCTTTGACAATTATTCTTTATAAAAAGTTTAGTTACGACTAATATTCCTTTTTTCTGACTGAAATAGAAAAAGTTATGTGAATGGAAAATCCTTAAAGAATTTGGTTCAATGTTGTATTTGATGTGTTGATGATCTTTTTACTACATTCACAATAAGATATCAATCCAACTCATATAAGGAATTGTTACGTCTTTTTACCAAAAACCTTAAAAGAGACAATAAATTAATAAACATTTTTTCCTATATGTTCCTTAATATTCTTAGTTGTGTTCATACTTGTATGAAAATAGGTTGTTGGTTGATGAATTGAACTACAATAAAAAAAAAAAAAAGTTGTTTCTTTGGACTTGCTTCCATAAGATTAAAAAATCTGAGTAACCAAGCACCGATTTGATATTATTCACACCCGAATCCTCTTATTTCTTTCTTTGGATTATTATTAAGTAAACAACATAAAATAAAATCAATAAGAGATCCAACAGAAAAACATAAGTAATTAGCTCTATGAGACACC
This sequence comes from Vigna radiata var. radiata, assembly GCF_000741045.1. NCBI lineage: Eukaryota > Viridiplantae > Streptophyta > Magnoliopsida > Fabales > Fabaceae > Vigna > Vigna radiata. The sequence goes on from NC_028357.1 coordinate 40,542,214, forward strand.
CTTGATTCTTCTGACATCCAGCAACATTCCAACACCCAGAAAAAACAGGGGTGACAGAGTAAGAAAATAAGCAGAAAATTCCCTTTTTTTCAAAGATCAAATATATATCTAGCTTTAGTATCGCTGGCCTAATAATCTATCTTGACTCTACTTTGAGAACTACCTTCATGAACTCGTAAACAAAATAACTAATAGCAGCTGATGGTAACACCTGAAAAGTCACAAAATTAAAAACAACATATTGAAACATCAATAAAGGGATTGTCAGTAGGATTAAGAACTTGTTATAAATAGACTAAAGATGAAAACCAGCTCTCAAAACTTGCTCAAACTAAAAGAATAGAGAAGTTGGGTACAAGTCCATCCTCTGGACTTTAGGAAGGTTTGGAACAATTAATCCAATCTACATAAGGTTAATACAGCTAAAATAATTTTTTATCCTCTCTTATCTTGCCTATTACTTTAGAGCTAGGAGAATTTCACAAGTTATACATCATGCTGAGACTTTCAATGAAACTAAACATTGTTCATACCAGGCGATTTCAGTTAAGGCATTGATCAAGAAACAATATTTCATGGACTGGACATATGCTGAAATTTTTATGAAGTATAAGTTCACTATCAATTATCATAGACTCATTTTACTTGTTTACTGAAATTTAAAGAGTTTTCACGGATCAAAGCATATTATCAAGAATAGAAACCATACCTGCAATAAACTAGGAATTAGTCCTGCATAGAGGGCGGGAACACCTCCTTGCTCAACAATCTTGACACAAGTTGCCAGTGCATTCAACCTTGTTGCTCGTACTTGCAATTGAAGCTGTCTCCTTACAACTTCAAAGGGGTAAGTAGCAGCTTCAGAACAGCAACCAGCAATAGCACCATATAATAAAGTTCTGATAGGACCCAATTCCAATTGTTCCAGTGCATTCAAGTCTTGGGCCTCTTCTTTCATGCGTTGGATTCTTTTCCTTCCTTCGGGTGATTGCAGATATGCTGACTTTAAGATATCATAAACACCATAGTAGACAGCACCTGAAGGTGCCATACTGATAATGGAGGGTACTAAACCCTTGTAAAGAGAAAAGAAGCCCTCTGTTCTTATCATGTGGCGGAAGGCACCAATCACACCTCCTAAGGCTTCACCACCAGGTGCTACCATTACCGTCCTGATCTGAAAGAAATCACTCTTAGAACGCAAGCACAAAAAACTCAATAAAAGATTGAACTATGTTGTAATACTTTGTTTGAGTAGGCTTCATGAAATTCTAGAGAAATACTTTTTTAGTGCTCCAAATGTTGAAGGCAAGGCACACGTGAGTGTAGTGACAACAGACCATGAAAAATTTCTGGTATTCAACCAAAATCTTAAGCAATGATAAGATTTCATAGAGTGATTACAATCAAGAAGCATCATGGAGGAACGTATATATCAAAAGGTAAGATGGGAATGCATGAATTTGTGACAAAAGAGGACATGCTTACAATTTCCAAAAGTTTATCAATGTAAAGAGCTCTAAACAATTATAGTTGCTAGCAAATAAGAATGGGACTAAGCATCAACTAAACTCACAGAATCACCCCGAGAGAGGTGGGTAGATAAGAGGAACATCACTATTCCTCTTTAGTTTAGTCAACTACTAATTGAAAGAGATTGAATTGAAGTTAGCTAGCAATATTGCAAATTCAAAGTCAGTAAATAAATTGGACCTATGGGATTGCACCAAACCGGTGTACAAAGACCACATAAACAAGCCTGCATTAATGCATACCATCATTTCATACTTCTTACAGCATCACACCAAAAGAAAGTGTACCTATACTTAAACAGTACCTATAAAGTCATACCAGTCCTATCCTATCATACTCCTCAAAGCATCAGAATTCGAAATGCAAGTACTAGAGAGAACAAATACAAGTAACATGATTTTGAATTTCCACTCACAGTGTCCATGGGCAAGCAGAGCAATGTAGCTGTTATCCCAGAAGCAGCACCAGCAACAAATCTCTCTAAGTTAGTTGATTCTTCATTCCCCAACATCCTTGTCAACTTGTTTCTGTAAGTATCATAGGCATAAAAATTTATAGCCTTAAAAGGCGCTGTACGCAGAATATTCACAAAGTTCCCTTTCCAAAAGCCTTTCAACCCTTGAGAAGTCGCAATTTCCTGAATGAGCACAAAAAGATTCTTCTGTTCACCACGAACTATGTACTCCAACTTAAGTCTCTCGAGAGGCGCAACAAAAGTCCTGATAGAATAAGCACATAGCAAACTTATACCATTGTGCATAATGCTTTTAAGTTTAATGCTTCAGAACCAAAAAAAAAAAAACGCCCTCTTTATTTAGCATTGTAAAAATAACAGACGAAAGAAGAATTAATAACAAGGACTTCTATGCTGTCATCATATAAAAAATCACCATATATTATATGATAATTTTGTTGACTTCTATAACAATTAATTAAAGAGAAGTGTTTATAGCACACTCTTTGACACATTCCTTCTAGCACTGCGTCTTTACTTATTACAATTTATCGAAAGAATGCGACCAGAAAGGAGAAATTGTTCCATAGTATCAGACCGCCATAGTCACAGTAAGCAATTTCCTTGGGACACATAACCCAAGTCTTAATAACTCTCTCTTGTAAACTAGAAAATTCGGTTCATATGGTAATCTAAATCATCTAATTATTTCTCATTCAAAAAAGTGTGTTAGAAAGGCGTTGCTGCATTTCCAACAGCCTTAAAAGTACAAATGTTACACTAACACTCTATCAAAATCGTACAAGAATGAGTGCAGTGGGCAAACATAAGGAAAGTGCAAAGCTGCAGAAAATATGAAATTAAGCAAAAGCCAGGTAACGTGCGTGTGAGTAGAAAGATGGTGTAGAAATTAAAGGAATGATTTTGAAGACCTGGAAACCATGGCAGCAAAAGCACCAGCCCATAGATGTTTAGTCATGTTGACAGCACCCGATCCATTGATCTCAACCTTCTCTTTCTCTTCACTCAAACCATCATCAACATCTTCCACCTTCTTATGATGGTGTCCCAGAATTTCACCCGATTCTTTTCCATACCTCTGATCCCCACCGGTTCCGTTTAAGGACAAACTCAATGACAAGAACGCGCGGCCACCTACGCCACCTTCCACCCTCAAACATCTTTCCCGACAAACACATGATACTTTTATAGGATCAGAAAAAGAAGGAGGAGGAGGAGGAGGAAGGTAGGAAGTGAAGGAGGAGGGAAGTGTGTGACCGTGGAGGAACAGACCACCGGGGAGGAAGGAATCGGAGGATTCCGGCGGTGTGATTAAGTGGAGCATTGCTGTAGGTTTTGTTGTGGTCGTTGGTTTTTGTCTGTTTCAGGTTGTTTATTTGGTACAACGTAGGAGCAGTTTTGTTGGGTCTGACTCAGTTTTTGAAGATTTGGAAGAATTGAAAAACATGAGAGATGAAAGAGAAAAGAGAATATGATGCGATTTCAGATGCATAGCTTCCACCGCCGCATCTACAATGCTGCCTTCCGTCACCGGTTAGCTAGCGTGGGAGGTTGCTGCTCTCCTGCTTATTTATTTAAGTAATATAATAATCACTAATTTACACAACTGCAAAAAAACGTTTTTTTTCTGTTGAGAGTAACGGGTTTTATGCGTCGTGTTTTGTTGAAAAGTGTTTTTTTGTACTTTTTTTAAATATTTTTCTTAATATAATTTTTAAGATATTTTATCATAAAAAAATGATAAAATAATATAATGTTGGAGATTTGTTGAGTTTTAATTTTTGTTTTTATTCTTCGTGGGTGAATTTTGTTCATATTTATTTATGTTTATAGGAAATTTCAACTTTCCTTTGTTATTATAACTTAATAACTTAATAGGTAAAAATATTGATGGTACATGCGTGTGGATTTCTCACGTGTACAGCACATTCATGTGGTCGGTGTGGGCCCAAAAGTAACCACAACGCCGTTTGGTTTGTATACGCGGCACTCCGAGTCATCTTGTTGTTTTAACGAGTAAATAATATTATGTTCTGTTTTTTAAAAAATACCTCTCTAATATAACTTCTATTATTTATAATGTTTGTAAATTGTTATTTTTTGTGCTTTGGGTATACACTAAATAAAAACTATTATAGAGAATTTTGTTGTTAAGGAGAAATTTGGTGGACCCCATTTTGAATTTGAGTTGATTGCAGTAGCAAATATTTCTCGAAGAAAAGTTTATATCTTTAAAATATTCCAACTTTTGTATTATACAATCTATTTGATGAACTTTGTAAGTGAAAAATCGATTGAGTTGTTCAAAAACTGTAAAATATTATTAAAGGAAAAATAGAAGAGAAACTTTAGGGAGTACTGTGTAATTTGCTTTCTGTAACTTTCGTCTTTAAAGTTACACGTAACTTTCATGTTGAAGAAAACGAATTTTTTGTTTTCTATATTGAGTTTGAGAACGGTGTTTCTTTCCTTCATACAGTTGTCACGTAGCTTTTATTTTATATTGGGGCATAGTGCCACTGAGACAAATAAATTAATAAGTTGTAGACAATATTCTTAGACAGCTATATATATATTGTAGCGATTTTTGTTATTATTTATCAAAGATAAATCTCAATTCAATATAAAAACAAGTTATTTTGGTAGTAAGAAACTTTTAATTTTAATTAAATGAAACCCATGTCTCTTTGCCTTCCTCATTCTATTTAAAATAAATACAATAATTTATTGTGTCTAAAAAGACAAATGCTTCTAGTGGAAAATTTTGCCTAAAGCGCATGACAAACAAAAGAAAGTTCATATAAAATATGAACAAAAATTCATTCATTTTATTATATAAACTTATATTTTGGTAATGTTTTTAATCTTTCAAAGAATATAGCTAGATAAAACAAATGTTGGGAATGCCTAAGTTTTGTGTGAAAGAATATGCGTATATTTGTGACAACTTTTATGAACTTGCTTAATTTTATTCCTTGTATATTGTTCCTTTTATTGTAGTGTTAAGAGAAACAAATAATAAAGTTACAGTTATTAACCAACAAATCATATTAGATTCCACTAACAAAGAATCTTAATATATAATCAGATATGTTCGAGCAAATTGATTAAGTTTACAATGGATGGTTTTTGTAAGCTTAGGGTTGGGATTTGCTACTTTAGTTAGAATGGAAAGGAATGGGGTACAATTAAGGAAGTAGTAATACACGTAAAAACCCAAATGTACAAGTCAAGAAACAATTTTAAAAGAGAAACTAAAGGATTGAAGATCATTCACATGTGAGAAAAGATATAGGAAGGTGATCGATCCTGGTAATGATAATAACTACCAACTCTAATGGTCACTAGTTACAGTTACTCTAACGAAATATAAAAAACTTTGAAATATGTAAACAGTAAAGTAAAATTAGTCATCGATGATTTTTTTTTTATGAACCGTCAATGCTAATTTAATAGTATTTTTCTCTAATATGTGATAGCAGAAGACATAATTGACATAATAAAGGAAATGAATGAAATTTTCTAAAACACGATAGTTTCAAAAACTGACTTAACTATTCTCTTAATACAAGTTATATGACGGAGATAATGTCTACTGAACATCTACCTTTCTAACAAAACAAGTTCATATATAACAATAGATTAGATGTAGCATTTGTAGTATATATAATTTTTTTTACATCTTCGAATTCATATGCTAAAGTTTGAAAAAAAAAATATACATCAATCATCATAATGACAAGATATTTACCTTCGAGTTTGATTGCAACAATTATTATGACAATGCATCTCGGTTACGTGAATTAATATTTTTCTTTTATGCTTATCTAAGCCTAGATAGATCGTTCAACAATTTCAACAAGGGAATTCTAACAGTAGGGTCTCAGTTAAAAAGATCCAAATTGACTCTACAAACCAACCAACTCTGCTTTGGATGACAATCGATGCCACCAAAAGAACAAGGGCCAGATGGAGGGTTACATAAGTCTTGTCTTGCCTTCGGCATAAGCTATGCATTTCTATAGTATAACCATAAACCTATGACGGATCGAGGGAGCTTGTTTATTATCTGTATTCTAACATCAAGGGACTAATTGTATAACAAATAAAAAGAACGTTCGTACATCAAAACCACTACTGTAATTTGTCCCCCCACCCAAAAATTGAATGATCATTGCTACGAAAGCACGCTTCCTCCAGCACCATCATTAACCATTTAATCAGCCAATCCCAGAATCATATTCAGTGAACTACTTACTATTGGCACTTTTGAGATAGTCTTCTCTAGCAGGAGCAACCTCCTCCTTGCTGCTCTGTCTGGGATGAATTCACTGTGGGCTTTAAATTTACATCGACCATGTCTTCCTGCTTTGTGGAAGAAAGAGTTTCCATCCCTGGCAGGGCAGCAGCAATCTTACGAAACAAAGGCTGCACTTTGCATTGACACAAAACATTAAGCGAACAGAACAAACATACGAAAGAAGATAATTTTGAGAAACAAAGATGATTCATATGACATATCATCGGCAGCACTGTTCAGAAGAATGATTTGGTAAATGACTGAAAAGCTCACTAATTTCCACCTTGACATTATATATGACATATCACCGGCATCATTGTTCATATGAATGATTTAGTAAACTAAATATTGGGATGACTGAAAAGTTCACTAATTTTCACCTTGATATTGAAGCCTGCTTTTGCACTGGTTTCTATGAACATGATTCCAAACTCACGGGACTTTGCATCTCCTTCTTCTATTGAAACTTGCCTGTTTCAGTACCAAAATGGCTTTGTAAAGAAAATTTCAGATGGTGAAATAAAAAATACTAGAATGGAAACACAAGAGGCAAGCCGGTTGGTAAATGGACTAACTATGATTTCTACTATTTGTAACTACTAATGCATGCAAAGTTCATGCCCTGAGACAAATTTTAAGCTATCCAAAAAATCGACCAAACTTTTTACTGTTTTCGGATGAAACAGAATATGGAAACACTAAAACTGAGAATAAGCAAACACATAAAACATCCAATCAGCATTAAAAAAAACCATATAGACCAAATTAATACTCACCTTTTATCAACAAGATCAGTTTTGTTTCCAACCAAGACAATAATAACATCACTGCCACGTTCTGTGCGAACCTCCTCAACCCACTTGTTAGTGTTCAGAAATGATTGCCTGTCTGCATAAGAACAGCTTACCTAGCTTAAATAATCATAAAATGCTGTTAAAGTTTTATTATCATATGAAGAATGAAAATTAAAGCATTTACAAATCCACATGCAAACACATAAAACAAAAAAATATGCTATAGAACCGGCAGAGTGCAAACAAGCAATCACACGCACAACACATTAGGTTGTAGCAACATGTTCATTGGAATGTAAGATCAGAAACAGTCACTCCCTTACATATATTATGCCCTAGAAAACCCTTTTTTGAGTTACATGGTCAAATAATTTGGAAAGTTATGTCATGAAAAAATCGATGAAGATCCAGAAAAGATCCTGTTAATTAGATAATGAAAATGCTAAATAAAAGAACATATAAAACTCACTAGCAACATCATAAACTATAACTGCAACAGAAGAATCTCTTATGTAGCTTGGAATGAGACTTCTAAATCTTTCTTGCCCGGCAGTATCCCTGTGAAGTTAACATAAACTAAGCTCAGAAAGTGTAAAAGAAAATGCGTACAAGGCTATGCCACAGTAATAATGTGCACTCTAATATAATTATTGAAGTACAAATTAAAAACCGAGCTAGTATAAGACTTGAAGAGGAATTCTACTTACCAAAGCTGCAAGCGAACAGTTCTATCTTCCAGGTACATTGTTTTTGACAAAAAGTCAATACCAATGGTTGCCTGAAATTTAAATAACCAAATACTGTCAGCAACCAAACAACAGGAAGCGTAAAAAAGGTCAATCATTGAAGAGAAAAATAAAATACAAAAAACTCAAGAAAGAAACAAGTCCCCATATGTCCATTATAAGTTATTTTATGTTATACCCAATATAAGCAAAAACAAGACAACCTTTCACATGCCACCAGCAGTGTACTTTCATCTCATTTCTCTCATTTTCTCTTCGGGTAGTCGCATTACGCGCGATATCATTCATTTCTCTCTTTCTTTTCCTATCTTTCACAAGGTATATATACCCACGGACTGTATACCCAATATATTTCCTAAAAAATAAGCATTACAAGCAATCAGAAGTCTCACTAAACAAGCCTCTTAAAAGTCAACACAGAGGATTTAGAGCCAATCCCTTCTCAATGATTAAAAACAAGCTGTTCTTCCTATTCTAGCATTTCACCAACTCAAAAAACGAGGATCCCGAGCCTAACACGTTCAATTTGAAAACGAATTTCAAACGACTCTATTTCCATTTTAAACTGTTCCTGGCAGATTGAGGATTGAGTCTCAACACAAGAAAACACCCGTCCCTCAATTTCATCCTCCGATTAAGTTAAGATAGCCAAAAAAAAAAAAAAAAAATCAGAGCAAAAGCATATCTCAGTCTCAGAGCACATCTACTGTCGCATAATTGATAATAAAGGTCCTACCAAATTCAAAGCAGAGCAAAATTTACAGCGGAACTCATCTCCCGAACAAAGTGACCAATTAAAAAATACATGCAGCGTGACGTGGTGATATAATCAGGGATTGATTGACGTGAACCACATGCACATATAAAACGCATGTCGCAAACGAAAATGAATATATAAAATTGGATAACATATATTGAGATTGAGAAAGCATGGATGGAAAGAGACCTGGTAGGTGGTGTCGAATTTGTCGTACATGAAGCGGGTGATGATGCTGGTTTTCCCGACGGATTGATCGCCCAAGAAAACGAGCTTGTATTTGGCGAGAGGGGACACCGTCGCCATTTCCGAAAATCTCTTTCTTCTCTCTCAGAGACGCAAGCAGATCTGAATCTCCCAAATTCTCTTCTCTTCGATCCCAAGAAAAGAAAGCCAATGAAGGATTACCAAATTTAACCTAATTTGGAGTGCAATGCGTTATGTATGAATGAATGTGTGGGGGTTGCGAACCGCCAACCTCGACGACTATGAAGACCGTGACACGCTAATTTTCTCATTTCTATAACCTTATTTTAAATTTTAACACTTTTTATGACAGCTATATAATTGGGATTATTAAACGTAAGTATCGTTAATTGAAAGTTAAGAGAATTATCTTTATGATTAAATTTTTATTTTGTTAAATATTAAATGATATTAATACTGATTAAAATTAATTTTAAAAACATTAGTCTGATTAAAATTAATTTTGTCGATTTTCTCTCCTCTCAAAATAAGAATAAACATTAATTTTTGTGCAAAGTCTTTTCCTTCTGTACAATACTTAGAAAGATATTTATAATTATTTTATTCCAAATAAATAAAAAGACTGACTTTTGACTTATAGAACGAGATCAATTATGTAAACATTGTATATTAAGAAACAGTTTTAACCTATGAGTACAGTTTTCATTAAACAGAATTCGATAGGTTGGTCCAATCTAAATTTAATAACATTGATATAAGTAGTTTATACGAATCTCACAACTTAAATAATACATTTTTAACGTGGGTTGTAAAAAATCATCGTGATTTTATTTTAAGAACTAACGTACAATTTAAAAAGAAATTTAAAGACCCAATATAATAAACGATAATACACTACAATAAATAAATACATGTAATTTTTTTCTTACTTAATCTGTGCATGGTAGCAAGGTAGTTTCTATATTTATGCATTCTTTTTTTATAGTAGTAATTTAATTTTTCATTTAATAGGACGAGTGAGTATATATTTAGATAATTTTTACCAATTTGTGTTCACAATTTGATGAACCAAAAAAATTGATTTATTATATATAAGTATATTTTTTCAGTATTAAACCACTTAATTATTATTATTTTATTCAGTTTTTCATATTTATCTTCAATATATTTTACTACTTAACAATCATTATGTTAAAAAATTAAAAAATGAAAAACTATGATGTTTTAGCATAAATTTTGCAATAAATAATGTTTTAGTCTTTTTTTTTCATGCAATTTCATTGTTATATTATAAATTTATCGAATTAGTAAAATTAATTAAAACGTAACGGTTATATTGTAAAATATGAAAAAGTTTCAAGTGTCTTAAAATGATAATAATCAAATGATAAAATGTATCATTGATTTTTTAGAATAACAAACTTATTTTATTTTTCTTTGCTTACAATCAAGTTTTATGGTCACAACATCCCATAAGCCGAATGCAATATGTTTCATGCGTTCCTCTCATTAAACAATCATATATAACCTATTTAAAGAAAAAATTAAACAATAAAAATTCAATTAAAATATTAAAATTGTAAGCCTTTAATAAATAAAAAAATTAATAAAAAATACAATTAAAAATATTCAAATCTAAATTTATCATAATCCTAAAAATTAATTAAGTCTAAATATTTTAAAAAATATATATAAAAAGAAAAAGATTTAAAATAGATCAGAGTCTATGGCCTCTTTATTGTTTAAATAACTTATTTTTCTGAATAAAAAATATAAATGTATTTTTTAAATTAAAATTATCTACTGAATTTTCATATCGTGTCAATACTAAATCTTCAAAATATATTAATAAATAATGATTTTAATATTTTAAAATATTATTTTTTTAATATATTAACATCAATATACATTAAAAAAAAAAACTCAATAGAAACACAACACTAAAATCTCAATATAGAATTTACATTCTTATTTTTCTCATCTGAAGGATAAAATGGCTTGTGATTTTTCTTTTTGAAAACAAAAAAACGTTGACGTAGAAATAAATGAGGAATAGACGTACAATAGCTGTAAGCCACAAGTCGCAATTTGGTTGCAGTGTGGCAGCTTCAAAGCCAAATCCTTAATAATAATAAAAAATTCATTTTAAAATTATTTTTTACCTCATCAAACCAAAAATAAAAATAAAAATGCAAGGGGTTTGATGTAGAAGGAAGGAGAGACATCTAATTTATTCTCTTCTTTCAACAAGATAAAATTATTTAATATTAATATATTAAAATAAGAATCATTCCTTATCTTTATTTAATAGTTGAATTTACATTATGGGAAAAGTTATCGAATGATGTAAGGTATCATTTAATTCTATTTAATTTATCATTAAAGATAATAACATGGCTATAAATATAAATATAATAAGAATATTTGAAAGCAACGTGATTCATTAATATATTAAAATAAAAAAATTGTAGTAATTCGAATTGTAGTATTTAATTTAAAAATAATTTTAAAAATGTTAGCATACCCATAAGAATCTAAATTTCTAAAATTTCAAAATCTTAAAAAAGTAATTTCACCATAAAAAAAAATATGTGTAAGATTACTATATAAAGAGAGGGGAAAATGCAAGAAAAAAACATCAGAAAAAGAAATATAGGAATTAAGATGAGAATCTGACTTTTTAAAATGGTAAGTGAAGTTTATGATGTAAGAGAAAAATTGAAACATTATTAAATAAAAGTATGCACAGTTGGTCTGAAAAATGATAGAAATGATAATTTGACATATAAAAGTTTATTTTTTATTATATTTTATTTTTATAATATGTATTAAATGAATGTAAATATATATTATATTATTATTATTTTTTTTTTCAAAAAATATAAAAAATTATTTCTTATAATTATTTTATCTTTGTGTATAAAATGAATGTAAATGTGTAGGATTATTATTTGGACACAGCAGCAGAATGTTATTAAAGTTGATAACGTCGAAGGAAAGAAACATGTCACCGACCGTCTTAACTGCAACCCTACACTGACCACAGAATCAACTTCTAGCATTAATACGGACATTGTTCTCTTGTTTCTCTTCTCCATCAAAAATGGTCTTTCTTTCTCAACTATACTGCAATTAGATACACTGTCACCATGAAATCCCTTCAAGCGGCTCAACCACAACAAGACTCAAGTGACAAGGTCTCTGACAAAACCATTGTCATTCCCAACAAACACACGGCAATAGCTGATAGCTTCAAAGGACAACACTCATGGTACACTTTGCAAAATAACATTTTTTTTTATGGATTAGACAGTTAAAAATTCTGCAGTAACATGTTTGAGTATGTTCACTTCCTGGTTCCCAATTTTTACCAGTTTCAACTACCACTTGTGTGCTGGTTTTCTTTTCTGAGTTGGTCTTTGTGCAGGTTCATTGCTCCTCAAATCCCAACAGATTTTTCAATTCAAGTCCAGGAAACCACTTATAATGTTCACAAGGTATAAATGCTTTGACATGTTTAAAGCAGAGTGCAGAAAATTGTTTACTTCTCCCTCTTAATTTAGATCAATCAGCTGTGTATATAGAGCACATGAAATTGATGGCATCATAGAGTATACAAGATATTATTTTAAAATATATTTTCCAATTTATTTCAAACAATTTTATCTGAGTATAATTTATTTTTTTTATAACTAATATGATTGTTTCAGTTAAAATTTTCACAAAATGGCTTAAAAAAATTAGCAAGTCAATTCGGTAAATATTTGATCAATTTTAAATATTTTTTTTAACAACCCTAATTATACTAACAAAATCTTGAAAACAACATATAATGGAAATCAAGTTACATTTTGCTGTAACAGACAGACAAGCAACTTATGTCTTAATCATTATGTGTGTTAGCTTCTTTGCTGTATCATGATTACGTACTTTGAAAACGTTTTCTGTAACAACAGTACCCCTTGATATCAAAGTGCGGTTACATAGGACGATTGGAGATTCAGCCTTTCATCTCAAATTCTGGCAATGCTCTGAAGCTTGAAAACTTCCCAGGTGGGTCTGAAACATTTGAAACAGTTCTAAAGTTCTGTTATGGCCTCCCAGTAGACTTCAGCCCAGATAACATAGCTGCACTGAGATGTGCATCAGAGTTCCTAGAGATGACCGAAGAACTAGAAGATGGAAATCTAATTTCCAAGACTGAAGCTTTCCTCACCTTTGTTGTGCTTTCTTCATGGAAAGACACGATCACTGTTCTGAAATCTTGTGAAAACCTATCTCCATGGGCTGAAAACCTCCAAATTGTAAGAAGATGCTGCGACTCCATTGCGTGGAAGGCTTCTAAAGATGATCACACAAGTGAGGATGCAGCACCAAATCAAGAAAGCTGGTGGTTCAATGATGTGGCCACCTTCCGCATTGATCATTTTATGAGGATCATCTCTGCAATAAGGGCAAAAGGAACCAGAGCAGAGATCATCGGTAAGTGTATCATGCAATATGCCAAAAAATGGCTGCCAGGAATGGATGTGGAGATAGAAGGGCTAAGAGGATATGGGCATGAAAAGTATAACCTACAGTTCAGTATTTTTAGTGGGAAGAAGAAAGAGAGCAGTGGGCACAGCAAGGAGCAAAAGACAATTATTGAAACCCTGATAAGCATTATCCCTCCTCAGCCAGATGCAGTCTCATGTAAGTTCATGTTGCAGTTGCTAAAGATGGCCATGATGTATTCTGTCTCACCAGCTCTCACAACAGAACTTGAAAAGAGAGTGAGTATGGTGTTGGAAGACGCTGAGGTGAATGATCTTCTGATTCCAAGATATCAAAATGGAGATCAAGGAAAAACAGTCATGTGAGTATGCTACAATTCTCCTTTTTTTTCTTCGCAATTGGAATTGGCAAAATTATGCGAATGGTCAAATTGGATTTCACAACTCTGATGAACCAGAAATGAAAAAGATAAAACGCTAGAATTATGAAAATGACCAATGAAACTAATATCTATATTGTCTTTTTCTATCCTTTTTTCCTCCTCATTAGTAGCATGACTAATTCGTCTGAAGAATGCACCATGCTAGACATAGATGTGGTTCAACGAATTGTTGAATACTTCTTGATGCATGAACAACAGCAGATGCAACAGCAACAGAAGACGAGGAAATTCAACATTAGTAGGCTCTTGGACAATTACCTAGCTGAGATTGCAAGAGATCCAAATCTTTCAATTACTAAATTCCAAGTATTTGCTGAATTGCTACCCGAAAATTCTCGATCATATGACGATGGTCTGTATAGAGCCATTGACACCTACCTCAAGGTCATCATTTTAATTCTTATGTTTTTGTAATTCTGGTTCCTGTTATAACTAAAGCCATTTATAAACATAGTTTTGACATTCTGATATTTGACATCCCTACAGACCCATCCTTCACTAAGCGAGCATGATCGTAAGAGACTATGCAAAATCATGAACTGTGAAAAACTCTCACTTGATGCATGCCTTCATGCCGCACAAAATGAGAGATTGCCCCTAAGAACAGTTGTCCAGGTAAAGTTTGCAATCTCTGCAATCCAACTATTTCAGCTTCATACATGATAAATTAACAAATGACCAACTATTTCGGAATTTCAGATTTCATTCCACCAATAAAAAAAGCAAAAAATAATAGCACAATTCAGAATACAGATTTAGCAGTATCTGCTCAAAATTAGGAAGCAATTAAAAATTTGAACTAATTTAGGATAGATTATATTTTTCATTATATTAATAATTGTGACTTTATAGACCTAGACCTCTTACTTTTACTTTTACTTTCAACGGAAAACCCTTAAAACACAACGGAATATGTTGGTGAATGGCAATTTTTCAAACGAAAGTAACTTTATCAGAAGGAAAGAAGGATCATATAGAGGCAGGATAATACAAATACGCCTCACAGGCAGACAAATATCCCTCCCAGAAACTATCAAGGAGAGGCTTAAAACAATCCTATCCAAATGGAAAATAGTTGACAACAGTTAACTGTACAAAGAATGGTTTTCTTGTGCTAATATAACAATAGTGAAATGCAGGTTCTGTTTTCAGAGCAAGTAAAAATGAGGACAGCAATGCAAGAGAAGGAGCCAGCACAAAGCGGAATCCAATCTGAACAAGAAGGAAACCAGACATCTGCATCTATGGACATTAAGGCACTCAAAGCAGAACTTGAGAATGTAAAGTCCAAAATGGTAGATCTGCAGAATGACTATTTTGAATTGCAACAGGAGTATGAAAAGTTAAGCAACAAGCCAAAGAATTCATCAGGCTGGATTTTACATTGGCGGAAGATTAAGAACTCCATACATACAAAACCAGCAGGAGTTGAAATTGGAGACAGACAGGACACACCCAAGTCACCAAACACCGTCCTACGTATACTAAACCCTAGAAGAAGGCTCTCCATGTCTTAAAGTGTTACCTGCTTCAAGTTTCAACATAAAAAGTACTGTAGTAAAAACACCTAGCAAGCCATTCTTTATATGAAGCACATGGTCTAAATTTTGTATCTTAAGATATTGTTAGTCATAGGCTTTAGCTTTCCATAAACAGACTAAGAATCCCAAATGCAGCAATACAAGTACACAAGTTTACACATCTAAGAACAAAACACAAAAATAGCTGTAATACTGATACAAGCTCATGGACCCTAACAACATACAGCTGATAGAACATCGACCTTTTAAGTTCAGCAGAGAACCATAAAATATGTTGATGAAGGGAAGACACGGTGCTCTAGCATAGCCACAAAAAAGAATGTAACTTGAATGGAAACAACATTTGTAATTTAGGAGGGTGTTTGCTTATACTGGTTTAGTTATTAATAAGCCCTTATAACAACTCAGTGCTCAATGATTTCATAAATAAAGATTCTTGGAATCATGGTCCTACGGTTCAATGTTCGTAGCAACAAGATTGTTGACGTTCGAGGTAAACAACAAACTGCACACGGTCTTCAAAGTTCCCAACTCAAATTCCGGTTACATTAGTAAAATTAATGACATCAATTCAAATTATCATTTTAAGAAACTAAATAGATTAATTTACCATTTCACACATCACTGTTGAACTGTACTGAAAAAAATACACCGCTGATACAATTGGACCAGGAACAGAAGAATTTGAAGGCTTATAGCTCCAAATTCGGATGCAAAAGGGTTGACACTTGACACGACGTATGATAACCAACAAGTTCATATACAGAGAACAAAGGATCTCACTTCCTAGAACAAGCACATAATGCTGCAGAATTACTGAGATAAATTTGTGTCAACAATCGATTCAGCTAAAATACCATCCCTATGGGCAATATAAGCATTAGCATGTCTGAGTAGTGGAATCATTTCTTTCTCATTCCGAGCATGATTCTATTTTATTAGTGTGTGCTTCCCCGACAACCACAACTCATCAAAATTATACATATATAAAAATAAAAAAAAATAAGAAAAAAAACATTTTTTGTTATAAATTACCCTCATGATTTCGCTATAACATTTGATACTCCAGAAAAGGATTTAACTTTCTGTGCTTAAGTTTGTTTTTTTTGGATAAACCATTCATTTCAGAATTGACTTTCCTAAACATAAGATAGCCATTTTAGAATGAATGATTTGAATGGGAGGTGACTCAAGAAACTTAGATTTTGAAACAAATACCATACAGAGAGTTACAGATAAACGTGAGCCACAAATCTAAAAACCTCGACATTGCGCCCAAAATGCAGACGTGGACCACTTCTTAAAACCGTACGAAGCATAATCCTCGTTAATCAATAAACTCCAACAAACTAATGTACTTACCATTCTATGTTTTTCTATGCCCAAATGGAACAAAAAAGAGAGAGAGAGAGAGAGAGAGAGAGAGAGAGAGAGAGAGAGAGAGAAAAGAGTGAATTGAAACCCACAAAACTACAGACCTAGCTGTGAGTGGTCAACATCTTCTCATTCTTGTTGTCTTGGAGGGTGAAAGCAAAGGGGAAAGGGTTGTGGGAGAAAGAAAGCGGGTTCTTGAGGGTGACATAGGCCTTCTTGTAATCAGGTTTTGCGACCAATGAACCCGCGTAACGCTTCTTCTTGCCCTTCATGATAAGAGTTCGCACCTTTTGGACCTCCAAGCCATAGAAGGATTCTAGGAAGCACTTGATTTGGAGCTTGGAAGCCGAAGGTGCAGTCTTAAATGCGATTTCTTTGATTTCATTTGAAGAAGTGGTAGGAATGAGTGGCATCATGGGAAGGTTTGTGATGTGCGCCATCTCTTCTTTAAAGCTTGGACCTTTCTCCGACCTTCCTTAAGCGCTGCTTCCAATGCTAAAAAACCCTCTACTGTTTTATCATCCCCCTAACATCTTAGAATTTGTTTTTTCCTTTTGTATCTTTTTTTATTTTTTTCAGTTTTGATCTTTTGTGATTCAAAATATGTTTTTTTTTTTTTTTTTCTAATCAGGCTTTGCCAAAATGTTTATCATTGTTGGTAACATGTATTACATCAACATTGCAGCAATGAAGAATATTTTATCCCTCAATTCAAAACGAAAAGACAACTTTCCGTTTTTCTTAAAATTTGAAGTTACGTAAATGGAATTAATTTGAGTATTTTTTTTTAATAAAATATTACTATTTTTAAATGGTAATTACTATTTTAAAAAAGATCGTACCAACTTAAAATGGATTACACCAAAATTGGTCTACAATTTAGATTTTTTTTTTTTCAACTTGGAGCAAACTTTTTTTAGAGGCTATTCAAGTTGGTCTATCAAATTAAATCTGTTTGTCAGTTATAAAACAATACATTCTTTAATACTTTCTGCCTAAAGCACTTTAATATTCGTTGAAATTTATTGAAAAAAAAAATTATAAAAGAAAGTTATTAAGTAGGACGTGAGATACAAAATTCTGCATGATTTTCTAGAAATTTCATTTCATAAAAGAGGGTGTGTTAAAAGATGTATTTTCTCCTGTCTGTTGAATCTTCGTCAGGTTTGTTTCAAATTCACATAAGTGATCCTAACGAAAAAATTGAATGGGAAGGAACCGATGTAAAAAATAGTTGTTTTTATGATATATTGATCATTCATTTTTAGTTGTATCATATATTTCTCAAAAGAAACTAATTCAGAATGAAAACAAGATTATATAAAAAATAGGCATTTTAGAAAGACAAACAAAATAAGAAGGCCTGAAGTGCCATACATACATCTAATCACAATGGGTCCATGCACATCTAGTGTTATTCTAGTGTAGGAATTGATAAAAAAAAATAAAAAATCCTAATGTTAAATTCATCAGAGATAAAGTATTAATTGACAACAAACTTTTTTATGTGTGAATTTCATTGGTGATAAAGGGAATCTCTCCAATGATATAAATTTCAAATAAAAATCCTGTTATCCACACAATGAAGAGGAGACAAATAAATGACCATTGAAAGATTCCAGAATATTAAAGAACAAAACAAACTCTGTATAACACCCTAATTCTATTGAGACTGAGAAGACATCGAAAAGAATGCTTTGCCTTCTATGTTCTATCATTTACAATATGCTATATTCTGGATAAAAAAACAAAGTAGTTTTAGTGGGGAACTAATGAATAAATCCCCATGCTATAATGGCCAGATTCTATGACTCCTTCTTCTTAACCTGATAGGGGTATTTCTGGTATATTGAAATGCTAGTGACCACTATTGGAAGAGCCACAAGGCAATACAGCGAAGGTGGTTTTCCATCGAAAACAAACTGTAGCAGTGCTGTAATGAGTAAAGCCGACACAATGACAAAGCCCTGCAACCACGTTGAATAAATGCCACTGTAAGTAGATTCGTACAGAACAAAAAAATGCGGAGTGTTTTCTCCCCTAATATTTCCTGTGAAATGACTTCAGAAGTCATATAATTGTCACCATGTCCAGCAACTGCTAAGTTTCTCAATAATTTTAATTGTCCACTACCAAATTAGTAATCAGCCTTGAATGCTCCATCAATATGGTGCAATAATAATTTCTCTTAATCAACATTAATAATGCATGTTAGAATTTAGATTAAAGGCCCGATAAAAACAAATTTATGCAATCTGTTTTCTCTAATCAACCAAATAGCAAACTAACAATAAGGGCTGATTAACACCTGACCACCGTTTTACTTGTCATATGAGGATAGTGCATACCTAAAGTAAGTCAGTAAAAATTTACAAAGTTAAACTTACCTTTCGAACACCACCAGCATGGCTTGTAACTAAACCAACAAGAATTCCACCAAAGGCGTTGAACATTACTGGAATCTGAATTGAATAAAAATAGATAAGTAACATTTTAAAGTTGATGTACATTAATATCTATTAAAGACACACAGCTATGGATAAAAATAGCCAGAACCAGGCACTTTAAAATCCATAATATGAATTTCCAAGTAGTTATCATACTCACTATTCAGTAATGTAGTTATCACAGATTTGCCATCAACAAGAATGTGAGGGTATTAATCAACCCCCCACGTCTCCCCAACAAAAATAAAATTGTTACCAATCCTGATATAAGAAAGTATCAGACCCAATTTACATGTATATTCATGTGCTTGGGACAGACAGCAGAATGTCAAAATTTGAGCCTTTCAGTATTCTTTGTCTATGTTCTTCTCTTCATGCATAAGCATAACAATAGTCTAACGGTTCTAAGAATTAAATTACAGAAGTCAAACAGCGGTAAGAAGATTACCAAAGTAAGAGGAGTCCACCCATAGAAAAATCCATGTTGTCTCATAGCTTCCCCATCTGGAGATTTAAAAGTACTGGCTAGCAAACATACACTTCCAACGATAGACATTTCTATAGTCATCAAGTATGATGAGTGTTTTTTAACCTGTGACAGAAGGAATAAATACAAATAATAATATTGATCAAGAAAGCAATTAAAATTTGAATAGAAATTGAAAGTTGTGGTAACCTGAGAGGCCCACTGACACAAGGAAGAAGCCAGTCCAGAGAGCACTGAAGCAACTAATACAGGAATAATTCCATAGAATAAAATTTGATCAGCATTACTACTAGAGGAACCTTTGCTAGAGCCTTCGCCAACACTTAAAAGAACTGCCGCAACAATTAGCAAAAACAAGGCCCCAATCTGTTCAATCGATTGTTTTTGCCTGTATGAAGCATTATCAGATGGCATGTAGTGTAAAATGTTAGCATTATAGGTCCAAGTTTAAAGAAGGAAAAGATGATGATGACCTAGAATATATGAAAATACAACTACGGATGAATCTCTTAAAAATACACTAATTCAATATTCATTCAATCCTGTTTATGCTAATAATTTGGTCAAGTACTATCAGTACTTGTACCCACCAACAATAAGAACAATAACCCTATAAACAGAAGAATTAAAAATAAAGACAACCCATTTAAACAGAAGTTATCACAAAGAAGGGAAAGAAACCCAGCAACATAAAATATCGTTGAACCATCCAAACACAGCAAAGAAAAGCAGAAATCTAGTAAGTAAGAGAAGAGAAGAAATGCTTCTCGAAAGTGTCTCCCTATAATCATCCACTGAAAGTGTTGCAGAAGCACCCCAACAACAGAAGAAATCAATGTATCCAAAACACCTAACAAAATTTAGACGAAGGTTCCAGAAAACACCAAGTGCACATATGGCCTCAACCCAACCCACGGACTGCAAGAATATAGTAGGTTCAAATCAAACATCCTAAATAACACCAAAAATATACCTTAACCAGCCAAAATCACAAGAAACCGGTAGAACTTCTGCTCCTAAGAATAAATTACTTTTAGTTTGAGTTTGTTCTACAGACACAACAGCTATTGAGTGAAACCATTTACTTAACAAACATAGATAATAATTTAGCTTATCCTCTGTCACACATGTGAACACATAGGTCTTGCCAAAAGTAGCAGAAATATTAATTAATTGTAAGTAGGAACATACCTCAATATGAGATATGTAAAGAATGCAGTGAAAAATATTTTTGTCTGATTCAGCATTGAGAATGTGAGTGAATCAAGATTCTTGTAAGAAATTTGCAGCAAACTATTTTGCAATGCATATATAGCTGCAGGAAGTCCTGATGCAGTCAGTGCACCAACCAAAGTCCATTCTTTATACGCTTTCCTTAGAGTACCATCTTTTGCCATGATAAACAATGCACATAAAACCTAAAAGGCAGATCACAGAGACGGATGACTGTCAATAAAAGTAGGTTATAGTACAGGTTTTATAACAACCAATGACAAAACTATGTAGAACAGTTCAAGATTTACCTTTGCTAGCTCACATACCAAAACAGATGAAGTCACAATAACCTCACGTCTGCAGGAAGAGAAAAATAGGCTATAAGACATGCTTCACATGGTCATTCACAATTAATGGTTTGATGCCCAAGGAAAAGAATAACTTCAAAGATGTTAAAATTTAAAATCGGCTCATCACAATTAATGTTATGATGATGACCAAACAATACTGGTGTTAACATCATATCCAGGCCCGATGCACAAATCAGATATGGCATCTTGGATATGCACTTTTTCCATTTTAATTATTCGTGCCGTCTGGATGGAATGGAATTGGGATAGAAGGCAAATGTTAACCAGTTTCCCATTGGTTAGGGAATTAAAAGAGGGATTTTTTTTTTAATTGGGATGCAGAGAAATGCACTTTTCTGTGATTTTCCCATGTGATTTTCAATAAAAACTTTCTCCTTTTAATTGCTTAAGCAATGCCCTTAGGGGCCCTAATTAGCAGGACCCCAGGGGCCCTAATAAGATAGTGGATAATGACTAATGGTAAGTTTTGAAATGTATGTGCCTCTTTTTAATTTTGATTATGGGATTTTCACTAGGAATAACCATGCAAAAATGCTTACATTTTGTGTTCAAGTGATCGTGTTATAGTTTATGTTTGTATTAATCATCAATTTTGCTTGTTATATCCAAACTGTGACGTATCCCTTTTTTTACTGAATTTATTGCATCCTTAAATCCACTAAGGAAAACAGAAAGCACCTTTGCTGGCACAGGAATCATGCACAAGGAAAATTATGTAAATACAAATATTAAAAAAATAGATGGAAAAACAGCCAAATTTTGTTCTCGTATTTTCTAGACTACATGCACATGATAAAGATAGGTGGGCTATGCTTGAAACATCATGTAACACTTTATGCAATTTAGAGCAAGAATAACTGCATGGGCAACCGACAAATAGTTGTAACATTATCAGACACTAAAATAACGAACAAGGATGTATTTAGCTCCTCCAAAGTGAGGAAAATGCACTTCAGAGGATAAGTGTCATTATAACCGTTAATTAGGAAATCAGCAGTTAGGAATTTTAACAACTTCATAACATTATAAATGGCTGTCTTCAATTATGTAAATGTATGACAAGCGAAACAAGGTGAAAAAATGCAGCCAAATCTAAATGGTTCACTAGAATCCCTACTTGCAGATAAAGCCATGCACCAAACTACGTAGGCCATCAAATCCCAAATGCCCAGGCATCAACACAAAAAAGGAAAGGATACATTCAAGTGCTGATTTCTCAAATGATTCATACAATCATACATTATACTCGATCAACTGGACTTCCACTCTTTAAAGACTCTTAATCTTTTCCAGCGGGATTGCATACCCTCCAAAGTTCCACCATTCCCGACTTTTATACAGTTAAAAAAAATAGTTTGTTCAATTAAGTCAATCTTGTGATCCTAATCCACCCCGCACTACTACTAAATTCTAAAGTCTAAGTTCTAACCACTCTTACTACAACAGACACAGCATAGATCAAACGGAAAATATTATTAACTCCGCCAACCATAACTAAACTAACGGTTATTGTGTACGCTTAATAGAAAAATTGGCGACTAAATTCAAGTTCCAGAACTTCTATTTTACTTCAAAGGAGATGAAAATGGTCACGCAAACAAGAAGAAAAGAGGAAAGTATAGAATTGAAACGGTGAAGGTGAAAAGAAAAACCTGACGAAGCGTTTGGAGATCAAAGGTTGAGCGCCGTATTGCAGAGCGAGAAGAAGGGAAAAGAACTGAATCCTGGAAGCATTGCTGCTTACCTGAGTAGCCCCTCTTGATTTGGGTGGTGGCGGAGGCGCCATTCGGGGCTTTGATTCTGATTCCTCTGCTGATTTCAATTCTCCGATTCGATTAGACGGTGACTGAGTGTCTATATGATATAGATGCACATGCCTATCACAGACTCCACGTAACGCCGTAAACCACCACCCTACCCACGCCTGCAACAGAACGACGTCGTTGCGCAACCATCACTGTTTCAATGAACGAATTTTCAGTACATTTGCAGCGCTTTTGCTTTTGGCCTTAATAAACCCATGGACAAAAGAAAAACAGTGGTAAAAATAAGAATGTGAAAATTTGAAAATGCTTTTGATATTAACTGTTCTTATTACACTTTTTTTTTTTTTATCATAACAGTGAGAATATCAGGTGTGAATCGTAAATACAAGGTTTTTTTTACAATAAAATGTTATTCAAACAGATTATATTTAATTTCATAAGAAAATATTTTACATATATGCGTATAAGGGTTAAATTTATGTATCATTAAAGTAATTATCTTAAAGATTCATATTTATTACATTTCACTGGCATGGGTTTTTTTCAAGAATTATTTGAATTCAATGACCATCAAATTTAATAACATATATATAAAATTAACATATTAATAATTAATATTTGTTGATCCATAAAAAGGTAAGAAAAACAAGTTTTATACTCCGAATAAGTATAGAAAATATATTAATATATTAAACTGTTTAATAATTTTTTTTCTTTTCTATTATATGCTAACATTTTCTTGTAATATTTCTTCTATTGCTACGTTTAATGAGTTAAAAATCAATATCTATATCGTTTTTAACTTTTAATCTATTAAATAAAATATAAACATTACAATTTATGCAACTTTATCTATTATATTTATAAATATGAGTGAAAACAATGCATTTACATTTTTTATAACAATAAAATTATTATTAAATTTAAATAATTTTTACAATTTTAATATAAATATTTTTTTTAATATAAAAACTGGTTAAATTTTAAAAAATGCTCAAATAAAAAATATTAGTCGTAAAAAATGTCACTTAAATGATATAATTGACAAAGTAATTATTTTAATTTAAAAAAATAATTATTTAGAAGATAAAAATGAAAAATAAATGCAAATATGAAAAATAAGAAATTATTTATATAATTGCATAGATTGATAAAATAATTTATATTAACAAGTATAAAATTAATAGTATAATGTGTACACCAAGATATTATTATTATGTAGTTAAAAAAACGATTATTGTACATATATATGAATAAAGACACATTTGTGTGGTAACATTTTTTTATGATAATAAAAATAATAAAATTATTATTGCTATTATTATATTGGTATATTTAATGATATTATAGTGGTTAAATATATTTGTAATTCTTAAAATAAAACTAAAATCTGTTTTTGTTAGAAATTTTAATTGATTTAGTTATTAATCTTTAAAAATAAATAGGTATAGTATTCATAATCTAATTATATTAAATTTGTTTAATATGTTAATAAGTGTTTGAAAGTAATGTTTGGATAAGTTTTTGTTAATGTAAGTCTGAAACATCTTAAATACTAGAAAAAGTTTAATATTGTTGTATTGAAATCGTTATATTTATATAATTTTAAATTTTGAAATTATAATGTATCAATTAAGATGTAAACAAATTTAAATTTCATCAAAAATTAAAAATATACTTAATTGTATTATAGTTTTATAGTTGAATTGTTATATTTTTTGAAAAGATTTTATAATAGAAGGTGGATTTGTCTAAAAGAAAAATAGTTTCCCCTTGAGATTTTTTGTGAGGCACGTGAAGTGTGTGTGAAATTGGATAGATAGAGGGCGATTTTGAAAAGCTATTATGGAAGTGATTGTAGCGCATGCGTTTGTGATGATGTATCTACTAATGTGACATGTCGTCTCTTTCTATTAGCTTCTCCATTTGTGCAATTGCATCATGTATGGCTTGAATTGAAAGGTTTCTGAAATGTTTTCTTCTTTTTTTAGTGGTGGGGACAATGACTCATGCTGTTCAAGAAAAAGGAACATAAACAAAAGTGATGTTGTATACAGTAGTTGCCTTAAAGAACAGACCAAAAAGATAATGTACTAGTAACATCATATAATCACTCCACATCTACTTACATTAGGGCTTATTTAAAACTAATTTATATTTCCAGGAACTGTTTACATCAATTGTTTTTATAAAAAATAATGCTTTAAAACATCATATAATCCGTTTAGTTCATTCGTTTAGGTGGGTTGAATAATCCATAGACAGAAAACGTAGATTTAATAATGCATTAAAAATATCAGGTGAATGAACTGATAAAACAGAACAACTATTAGTAAATAAAAAACTGTTCTTAACAATGTTTTTAGTTTGATCAGTTTGTACCTTCTTATTTTACTCTTTCATAGACTTTTGAGCCGAAAGTTATCCTGTGTTTTCCTTCATATGCATTACTTAAATATGCAAACGCATAAATTTGCTCCAAATTTAATTCCCCACAAAATCGGCCATTTTGTAATGGGTATGAACCTGTATATACAACATTGCAAATATTTACAAGCGTGTTACAAGGTGGTAACATGAGTGGATGGATACATGGAATTTCTTCATCGTATTGTATATCAATCAACTTTGCATCCCTTGCTATTGTCATGTTATGAGTCAGCATTCCATAAAATGCACGCACCAAGGCATTGACACTTATCCAGAGATATTTTAGCTGCGACAGATCCCCGGTGCCTCTGTTCTGATTAATTCCATCATTTCCTCATACTTTGTAGGAAATACGAAGCCCCACAACTGCATGGAAGAAAGAAAGAGCTTTTGTTATGAGTTTTTTGTTTTGTTGGGAGTAAATATCTCTAAAACTAATGGAGTTGGATTGGTGGGCAACTAATCAGCTAGAACAATCGGATTAAGGGAAACAGAAAAGGGAACTCAGATGAATGTGAGTGAGGGATTTGTGTAGGTTGAGAAGCTTTATGCTCACCTCTACTCCCTTCACTTCAAACTCTTGAGAATGTGCGAGGCATGGATTCCCGTAAGTTTCTGAAACCGAACTTGATCCGTTCAATCTTGAGCAGATATGTCAGAAATAGTAACCCACAAACACAATAAAAGAAAATTCAGGCCAATGATACCGTAGAGGGAAGGCTAATGATTTGTTTGGGAGAAGGGTAGAAAAGATAGCTTAATGAATGAACAAGGTTCTTACAGATCACCCTCTAAATAGAGCGCAAAATGACCTCCCCCACCAATTGCTAGAAACTCAGTGGAGCAAAGTGTGAAGTAGCGGTTTACTCCTGCAATGTTGTGGTTAATCCGTAAGAAGAAACGAAACATATGAAATTCCATAAAAAACAGATATACATGCCAGACTCCATTGAACAGAGTTACCAACCGACACCAAATTTAACACATTTTAGTTTTGTAGGAACAAAAAATGCACGACAATTTTAAAGATACGAAATGTTAGTTGCCCAAATTTTAGAGGGAGCCAAACCATATTTTACTGCAAAAATCAAAACGTTCATTTCTCGATTTAGTCATTCATAAATCAATGATTGATTTTGATACCAAGCATAGTACAGTATAGCCATAATGGCAAAATATAAAGAAATGGCATACTCAAACTCGATGAAAAATACCTGTTGGCCGATATATAACAGGACAACCAGAGGTGTCTGTGAAAACAAATGAATTGTTTGTTCCCTGTGGAAAATTTAATGCCAACAAGATAAAAAAAAAATCAACATGTTGCAAAATGAAGCAACCAATGCCCAACAACATAGATAGTAGAGATAAGAGGTGAGTGGTGGACCTGGTATTTTTTCTTGTTGGATGGTCTAAGAGGAGCTTCAACCACACCACCAAACACTGCTCCTTTACGGTCTCCAACAACCTGGAACAAAAAAGCTGATAGTGAGAACCCATTCAAGAATGAAGAGAATAGAAATTAGTCTTGCTGATTAAAGGACATAAAAATGCATATACCTTTACCGATCAGATAAAGTCAACCCATGGTAATATAACAGAATTTCAAGATGTGTTGTTTATAATTAAATACATAGTCATGTTAAACTACCGCATGCTATTACAATACTATTAGTTACAAGATCCCACTTTTTTATTTGATATACAAACTAAATTGCGATCTTCAATGAAGCAGGGCTAGCAGCACAGTTTAAAAATCAGTCATTCATCCATACAAATCATCAATATGACGAATATAAACTACAAAAAAGGGTTAAAATCACCTTGAACCAACACAATATATTGCTCATTATTAACAAAAAACAGGTCACACTGAAAAGTAATATCCACCAATCCATGGACTTAATTATCATTTGTATAGCTAAATTCTAAAGGAAAAAAAGAATCTTTTTAGGTACCATAGAACCATATGTTAGTATCCATTTGCTCAGCAAGTTTCAATAATAAAAAGAAAAGGTTTTCAAAACTAATAGTTATTTTTTTCTGCTTCTGCCAAATTTAATGAAGAACAGCTTGTTCGTGTGTAAAATATGTATTCTAACAGTTAAAATGGAACTAACCTTAAATTGAAAGTAACCATAATGCATGATTTATCTCAAATTCAACGTGCGCTAATTTTTTTATCAATCAAGAAAAGTACAAGCATACTTCAACTAGTCCACTCAATTCAGAAGTTTGTTTAATGGCAAAATGTCAAATGAAGAACACACATAGATAATTCACAAACAATGCATAATATTGTAATCTTCCCTAGGTAAATGAAACTTTACCAGCAAACTCACTCCAGGCCAAAGCATGCTTCTCCGATAGAGAGTTGAAAGTGATATACCATGCTTCGAAGTGCTGCACAAATATTAACCAACAAGAAGAGTTTCAAACTTATCCTCAGAACAGCACAATCAACAAGAAGAGTTCCAAATGCCTTCACATTCATCCTTAGACATACATACCTGTACAGCAGCAGCCATTTCCGGCCGTGAAGAACCGCCGGAAGTGAAGCATACACAGCATCCCTCAAACCATTGGAGACTAGCATTGAAGGCTCAGAAATTGCAGGCGGATGCTGATCAGCCACAGCCACCGCCACAGCCACAGGCTCCTTCACAATGCGCTTCATCTCAACGCCGAGGCGCCCTTCGTCCGTGTATTTACTATCCCTGCTGCGAAATCCACCCATTTTGGAAGCTTGGTGAATGGCCCAACCAAGTGAATGCCTGCCCCTGGAAAACAAACTTCTCCTCACAACAAAACTTTCCTTCGTGGCAGAGTCTGGTAATGAAGAGTCATCATCTGCCACCCCATCATCATTCTTCTCATCAGCTTCACCAATGTTATCTCCAGAATCCGAAGAAGACAACAGAGAATATAGAAACGCAGTGAATGACGAAGTATCAGGCCCATCAATTATTTCATCATGACTACCAACCTTTGACCCATCATCATCTTCTTCTCCTTCTTCTACCTACACAACCATCATATAAATTTCACAAAACAATAATTAATTCAATTGAATTCAATAACAATAAGATAGCCACCATTTAAAAATCACAGCACAAAAAAATTAATTGAAGAATAAACTAATAACAAGAGAGTGAATACTTACGGATAGAGGGAGAGAGGGGGATTTGCTGTCAGAAATAGGGTTGAGAAGAACAGTGGCTAAATCAGAAACAAAGTAAGCCGCTTTGCTCCGAAACGATTGCTCTTTACCCATATGCTGTTCCTATTTATGGAATAAGATGCAATTCACGAAGAATTTCCACCGCTAAAAATTAAAATAAAAAAAAAGAACAAAGATTCCAATATTCCCAGCGCTCTCGTTCATTCATTCGCCCCTTTTTCTCTGCGCAAAAAAAAAAAAAAACTCCTATTTTCTTCTTATTATTATTATCATTACGATACGACTTTATAAAAGTAAAAAGAAAACCACGCCGGCAGAGGATAAAAAATAATAATAATGATGATAATATATAGGATAATTGGTGCTGGTGGCTTGGTGCACCATACTTGGTTGCGGTTGCTGAGAAGTTGGTTCGATCAAACAGCGGCAAAAGGTGGCAAAGAAAGATGCAGCTTAACTTGAAAGAACAAACGTCAATTAACTGATATGAAACATCGATATCAAAGGACTTCATGGCCCAATGGATAAGGCGCTGGTCTACGGAACCAGAGATTCTGGGTTCGATCCCCAGTGAAGTCGTCTTTTTAGCTTCCTCGCTACGGAACCAGCCAAAATCTTTTGCTTATAAATTTATAATTTTTGGTTTCAAGATTTAAATTGCTACCAATTTATTGTTACCATCAACAATGTCATTATCATACCAATGTAACTTTAAATTAATTTTAACATGATATAGGATAAATCTTTTACGTTAACTCTAGTGATATTTTTAACAGATAAATTATAATAGGATAAATCTTTTACGTTAACAAGCCATAGAAATTAAACGCTAATAATATTTTTAACAGATAAATAATCAAATATAATTAATATATGCCCACATTTCAGTCTTTCAACATCTAGAAAAGATTAAACTAATTATTATTAATTTTCCTGTAATTTCTTGCCTATTTCAAAGACAATAGATCAAAATGTTTTTACCTCCACATGTAATATATTAGTAATTGATCATTTGGAATGACAAAAAAAATTCGTATATATTTGTGATTATAATCTTTCAAAGATATATTCAGTGGATATTTAAAAAACAAGTATGAACATATTGATTGTTTATTTGTTGACATGGAAAATATAGATATCAAGATAACTTACTTATGGATATCTAGTAATTACTTTCAGTGAATTTGATTTAACTATTTTTTTTTCAACAAATAAGGTCATTATAATAAAATTAATGAATATATATATATATATATATATATATTAATTATTTTCAGTGAATTTGATTTAAATTTTTTTTCAACAAATCAGGTAATTATAATAAAATTAATGGAAAATAAATATTGACTGTTAAAAAGTTACTTATAATTTATATATTTTTTAATTATTTTATAAATTAAAGTAATTATTTAACTATTTTATCATTTTAATAAGTATTTTTTTTAATTAAATAATTATTTATAATAAAAATAATAAGAATAAAAATTATACAAATTATTTATTTTTGTAATTATTTTAATAAAAATTATTTTAGAATTTAATAAACTTTTACTGGAATAAAAAAAACAAAAACTGTAGTATTTCCACTAGTGGGGAACACAGACACGATATCACCTCCTCTCCTTGGGTACATATCTTTTATGAAAATTCTTCTTGTTTAAAGTTTAAATAACTTGAAACCAGAATATTCAAATATCTATAACTTTAAATTATCTTTCTATTTTATAGCTAATAATTTATTCATTAAACAATAATATATATGTCTAAAGATCTATTAAGATATGAAATTCAAAAAAAATTTATCAGTACGTAGGTGTTTTCCAGAATTATGACAGTACACAACTCTTTACCCTTAAATCGATTTTGACATAAAGACAGCGTTTAAGAACTCATATAAGTACACATTGATGTCATCTAAGAAACAAAAACAAGATTTCAAATACGAACCTTCATTTCTTAAGAGAAAGAAAAAGAAGCCTTCAATTGAAGAAGGCCTTTACTGAAATAGATAGCTAAACATTCTCACCAATGAGTACACATTGATGCCATTTATGAAAATAAAAACAAGATTCCAAAAACAAACCTTAATTTCCAATGAAAAAGAAGTTCTAAATATCATATTCATTTCCTTATCCCTCAATTGAAGTTCTAGTTAAAATCAAAACAATTTAAATACACATTTCTCTTCTAACTCTTTAAGTCACCTTCTAATGTCAAAACCATGAAAAAGTTGTAGGTTTCAAAACTAATAATAATACCATGAATGACCATAACTACAGCTTAATGAACTTGAGATCAGAATAATCATAAAAATAATATGGTACGAGTAGAAGATCAAATGTAAAGAAAAAGCAGCTATGATCTGTTCTTGATATTATATTTCAAGCTACTTTATGGAAGATAAGCACAAAAACGGAAAACAAGACACAAGATCTTGTTCAGTTTTGAATTACAATAATACACAAGACATCACTGTCATGTTGCACTCTGTTCTTTTGTATTCTAGTGTACTATGCAAAGGCTTACACCAGGAACATGTTAGATTTATAACCTTAATCAAAAAGAATGTACTCAACGGTGTTTCTTGCCGACACCTTTTTTACTACCATGATTCTTTTTACCACCCTTCCCTTTCCATGTATTGGACATATTGGTTCCAGTTTCACGATCTCTTGGTGGTGCTGAATTCAACAAATGCTTCACGTTAAGTATGCCATTTCTAAAATGACCTTCACTCAACTTCAAACCCTTGTTTTCGGGCTTGTGCTTCACAGCTGATCTCTTACTGCTACCTCCGAGCTTTCCCCCAAATTTTCCCATAATCAAACGCTAAAAGTCACAGCGGTACATATCATACATGAATAATGTCAGTAAGAGACCGACAAGTAATCACAATAGGGCACAAAATAAAAGTGGGGAATGATAGAAATTAATTACCTCTTGGAGCATTTTATGCTCCCTCTCTTTTTGTTTCTTCATCATTGGCCGTGCCACACTTAAAGGTAATCTCTGATTCTTGGGGGCCTACATATGATAAAAACTAAGAATTTTGTTTCCCGAGCATCCTTGTAATAGTATTTGGATTGACACATGATTATCAAAATAGAATATAAAAAATACCTTTCCACCAAGAGAAACAATATTTCTATCTTCAATTTTCTTGCGTTCTTTCCATGTCATATGTGAATAACCTGCAAAATACGATAATTAGCAGCCATCATGAGAAGCAACTGCACCATCTTATTTGCTAGACATAATGGAAAGGCAAAAAACACCAGGTGAACTGGGCATGGTTACCATAAACTTTTAAGCTCTAACCACCCAAAATTAAAATAAAGGAGCAAACATTTTCTAAGAAGCGTTCTTATATTTCCATAAACAACAGAAATCCTCAACACTTGCACAACTGGCTATCAACCATGCAATTCAATCCTCTAAATCATCCTGGTTAAAAAAGATGTACTCATACACTACTGAAGAATTAACATAAGTTACATGCAGCCCTGTCCTAGATGTTACAAGAGAAATTGAAACCTCTGTCACGTATCCTAAATCAAAAGTTTAGGTTGAATATTTTCAACTAGGAATAACTTTATGTTTCGCACAAAAAAGAGGAGATTTTATACAAAAAGGAGAACAAACCACAAGGAAGAGGATATGAATACCCGTGAAAGTTAATTCCTTGACTAACAACGTTAAGAATTTTTAAAAGTTACTCACTCCCCCATGAACTTCCAAATCCATAAACCAAATATTAATTGAAACATGCAACAACAATACATAATTTCCTTCAACAATACAAGGTCACCTGTCCAAATGACACTAAGCTTCTAAACTATGAGATCAATGTCAGCCTATAAATCAATACAGTGCTTTAAAATCAAAGAGTTCAGTAACAAAGTATTTATTGCACAGCTATTCAAGAATCAAGCAGCATCACAGCCGAGTAAAGAAATCCAATCTAACTATATAAAAATATAAATATTATCCTAATAAGCAAGAAAATAGTCATTAACTTTTCATAATGCAGTGCTTCTATTGGATTGAATATTCAATACGCCTCAACAACAGAAAGCAGATTCAAAGAAAAGATAAAGAGTAGATTGATGTAAAAGGAAAAGAAAGTCAAAATGAAGAAGGAAAATGGACATTACTAAAATTTTCAACATCTTTCATAATCTTCCTTATATCCATCTCTTGGTCCTGCATATCCGTATGCTCTCTTGGAGAACTATGCCCTCCAGATTTTTTCCTATTCTTGCCCATCTTTCCCATCACTGCATTCAAAAGGAAGGATAAATGAAATTCAAAAAGCATTCAAATCGATCTTGAAAACGTCGTACACAATGTTACAAAATTATTAGCATTCCTTCTCATGCAGCAGAGACACAATTAAACCAGCCTGTATGAGGTTTGGGTATACGAAGGTAAAAAAATTCCCCCATCTTTCTTGTACTAATGTTTCAACAATTACATGTTCATTCACTTAATATATATATATATATATATATATATATATATATATATATATATATATATATATATATATAATTCCAATAAACGCAATGAATAATCTTGCAATCTGCATCATTAATTTCCTAAACCAATTTTCACAGCAATTTTGGGAATTTTCTGTGAGACAAATTTGACCAAAAAAAAAACTTGAAAGAATTGGCAACGTTTAGGATATGATTAAAACACACTTTGTGGATTTCACTACATCATCCTTCAATTCGGTTGTGAAAGCTAAATTAGAAGAAGGGAACGAAAGGGGAAGGAGTAAGTACGAAAAAGAGAATAACAAGTTTACCTGTGACTTCGTGTAGAATGGGTGAAGCAAACCTAAGTGTACCGCTGACAAAAAAGATCAGAATTTTGAAACCCTATTGTTGTTAGAAGATGATGCGGACATTTAGTAACGATTACAGTGTCAAATAAAATATGATCTTATTTAAATTTAGATTAAAAATTAACGGCTAAAATAGTTAAAAAAAAAAAAAAACTATAGGGTGTCTAAACCTAATTTATTTCTAATGACAAATTGGGCTAAGTCCAAGTAGAAAAGAGGTGGTAAAAATGAAAAATATGGGTATACAAACCTAATTCATTTCTAATGGCAAATTGAACCTAAACCCAATTGGAAACGGTGCGGCTTAGGAGAATACGGGGGTGCAGAAAGGATTTGTTTTTGTTTGTTTTTTTTACTTGGTCCAGTGGCCCAAGAAAATCAAGGAGGCTGCGAGGATGAGAAATAGGGGTGCGGATGGAACGGTTTTAATTAAAAAAAAAAAAGTAACGGAGCCCAAGAACTTGGCCCAGGGCCTCTTCAGCACATTAGGGGTTCTGTTTCCCCAATTTCATTTGCTCTCACCCAAAACGGAGAGACCCTTCTCCAGAGCGGGGAAGAATGGCGTCTGCCGCACACCCACCCCACAGCCTCCGCATAATCAACCGCGCCGGCCACCGCAAGCCGAGAACCAGGGCGTCGCCGAAAGCGGTCAAGGTCGTCGTCGGCGACTGCTCCGATCTCTCTCTCCCTCTCTTCTTCGCGCGCGAGGCACTCGCCGCACCCAGTCGCCACCTCTCGGACCACCAACCAGGGTCGCGCCGGAGACGCAGTTCGCCGCCGCCACCGTTCTCGACTACTGGTCGGAGCCGTGAGGATTGATTTCCTCTTTCCCCGACCCGGCGCGGCCGTCACTGCGCGCCCTCCGATCGACCACACCGTCGACCACTGCATCCTCCTTCTCTTCGAAGCGCGAGCTCTTCTTGACTGGGCGTGAGTTTTTCTGATGGTATTGTGAGTGTTGTGCTTGTGGAAAATGAGAAAGTTTCACTGTGTGTTTCGCATTGTGCGTGTGTGTTTAGTATTGTGCGTGGTGATGATGCGATGGAAAGGGTTGGATATGGTGTTGAGAGAGGAGGTGGGTTAGATAAATGGGGTAGCACGGTGAGGCTGAGGATGATGGCACCGGCGAGGATATTGGGTTACTGCCCTTCTGTGTTTCAGGTTCCTGCTCATCATTCGGTCTTGTTTTGGTTACAGGGTAGTGGAGGAATGGTTGCTGGTGGGTTTGAATTCATTTGAGAAAGAGGATATAGTGGCATTGAGAAGAGAGTACAGAGATAATGAAAATGTTTGGATTATTACTTTGCAGCATTTAGTACTGAGATTCCAGGGAAATAAGATGGATGTACATGGTGGATATGGAATCGGGATGATGTAATTCGGTCCTAATGACTGATGATGATATCAAACGAAAATGGAAAAGGAAGATTCACACAATCTCCCTCAATATATACAATGCTCAACATATCACCTAATGCCTTTACCATGATAACACAAAGTAAATCGCTTACCTTCGAGAATTCTGTATTGAGTTACTGTACTATTAAACTCCGGCGACTTTCCGATCGTGTGCTTCTGTTGCTCTCCTCTCTGCTCCAAACTCCTCCAAAAATGCTTTTTTTCTTTTCCCTGTGCTCTCCTCCCTTTTAGGTTTTCCTCATCTCCAGCTCCCAAAACCCTTTTTTTCCATAAAAATGTTTTTTATTCCCTTGAAAAATCCTTTCCAAATCTTTCTTTACCGTATTTTTTTTGGTTTAATCATTCTGACCCTCTTTATTTGGTGATTTTTTTCAATTAGGTTTTTATTTTTGGTGACTTTTTTCAATTAGGTTTTTCTCTTAATTGGATTCCTATTTTTGAAAAATTGAAGTAATTAGGGCAGCTTGTGATTTTTTTGAATTTTTTAAATATATTTTAAATTATTTTTATTTTTATTTTTTATTTTATTTTTTAAAAATAAAATTTGTCACGTGTCAAGTTGACATTGTGCCACGTACCAATGACAGTGTGAGATGGCACTGACAGTGTCACGTGTCACTGTCAAACCACGTGTCATTGCGTTTGTTTCAATTTGGTCCTGTATTTTTATTTTGTTCCAATTTGGTTCTTGTATTTTTATATTGTCTCAATTTAGTCTTAATTTCTTAAAAAATTTAAAAAAATTGTTCCTTTTCAAATAAAATACGATATGTACATTTTCCAAATTTTTGTTTTTAAATTTGTTTCTATTAAGCACATTATTAGTAATGATGTATATCAAATCGAAATATTTAACTCTAGAAACTTTTTATGAATTGTTGAGGAATTATTGAGACTATATTTGTGTAGATTACCTTCACAAAAATATTTATTATTGA
The DNA here is from genome assembly GCF_000741045.1 of Vigna radiata var. radiata. Taxonomy (NCBI): domain Eukaryota; kingdom Viridiplantae; phylum Streptophyta; class Magnoliopsida; order Fabales; family Fabaceae; genus Vigna; species Vigna radiata. The sequence continues at coordinate 40,577,980 of NC_028357.1, forward strand.
GATGTTAACTTTTATAGGTTACTCATTCATATTATTTAGATGAAATGATTTCTTTACTATTATATAAATAAAAATGTGTCATATGTTAGTTTGTAATTTTTTTATTTTTTTAATAAAAAAATTAATTTGTATAAATTTCTTTGTAAAAATTTATATACAAATAAAATTTTGTTTGAACTTGGAGAGAAACAAAATTGTTTAGTTTTTTAAAAAAAATATGACTAAATTAAGACAAAATAAGAATACAGGACCAAATTGAGACATTAAAAATATAGAAACCAAATTGAGACAAATCTAATGATACGTGGTCTGATAGTGACACGTGGCACTATCAGTGCCACCTCACGTTGTCATTGCCACGTGGCTCAATGTCAACTTGAGACGTGACAATTTTTTTAAATAAAAAAAATTAAAAATAAAAATAATTAAAAATATATTTAAAAAATTCAAAAGAATCAGGAGCTGACACGTGTCACCCTTTTTAACGGTGTTAGTACGGAACTAACGACAGTGACCTAATTGCTTCAATTTTTTAAAAATAGGGACTCAATTGAGAAAAAAAAAATAAGGGAACTAATTGAAAAAAAATCACCAAAAATAGAGACTATCAGAATTATTAAACCTATTTTTTTCGTCTCTCAATCGCCACCCCCTCTAACTAACTCTCTCTCTCTCTCACCAAAACACACCTCCCCTATGCATACACACGAGCACCTTTTTCCCAGCCACGTCACATTTTTCCATTTTATTTTATTTTTTAAATATATATTATTTTTTTGCTTATTTTTTTTAGTTATTAAAGATAACTATGTATTAAAATTACATTAACTATTCAAACAAAAAAAAGTAAAACAAAAACAAATAATAAATAAAGGCTAAATAAATAAAAAACGAATAGAGTAAAAAAAATCAAAGAATCAAATGAAAAGAGAAAAACGTATATTTTATCACCCGGACGAAATTGGGTGTTGATAAATCACTATTAAATTTAAGGATTAAATTAATATGAAACAAAAATTGAAAAACCAACTTGACACTTTTTCAATAAAAACCAAAACCAAATGAATAATTAAACCAAAATTTTATAAAAGAATATTGTGACTTGTTAAATTGATATTTCCCTTTCAGATTCCGTAACGATATTTTCCCTCCAAGGTAACACTTAACTCTCAGAACCTTCATAACTCTTATTAGGTCACCGTTTCGGTTTTCGCAGCAGACTTGCTACCAAAGAGTCACAACCCATCAGATTTGACACATTCCGACCAGCGAAAGCCGACACCTCAATTCAATTACAAACCGAACACTAACACTTTTTGCATGCCTTCAATGTATGAAAAAACTGGGAGGCTGGTGTACTGTATGCAGCCAAGGACCCCTCATACCTGCTAACTATAGCCTTTAACTCAGTTACTTAAGACAGTGGCATGACATCGTTTGTCAGGTACCTGGTGTTGGATGGTTGTGTGACAACCATTGGATATTGTACAAGGAATAGATCACTTATGTAGATATCGAGGATTGTACTACTAAAGAGTCAAGTTCAACTATCAGTAACAGGTACCAGATACCAAGTATTAGATACTGTGTTTCCCACACCAAATTTTGCATCTATTATTTCATAACAACAGTGCTTGCTAAGTTAAGATACCGCCTACCTATATCTCCTTGTGCCTATTAGGGACATTTTTGCGTTGAACAATTTAGACAAAAACGAGTGTAGTTTTTTACAGGTATGCTAGCCATTGGATTATGGGTCAATGGTCTATAATTGTGACTCATTTCGATGGGCCCATGGTCAACAAAGTATGTCCATAAATATTATTTTAACTCTATTTTGACCTTACTTTTTACATCAGAGAGCTTCTCCCTACACCTCATACATCTCAGTCTGCACCTCTCATTTGACATTTTTACCCTTCATTTATTAAAGCATGTACAACTATAATGATGGTTTAATGATGTTCCAACAAGGGTGCACCAACGTTCGGTAGCCCTGACAGCAATTTTCATAGTGTTGATGTTTTTCTCTATTTGTACGAAACTTCTTATCCCTAAATCTGCAGAAATCTCATAATCGATGAACTCATCTCCACAAAAACTACTATTCTTGTTAGCTACTGAAAGAGAATTATCAATAATTGGATCACCTTCTAGCGATATCAAATCATCATCCCAAATTTCTGGGGTTAAAACTTCTTCACCGACAACCAAAAATTAAGAGCTAAATTACAATGTAAACTGAAAAGCAAAGCTATTTTGTAAAGAAGGTAGAGAGCATGAAGGAAACTGTTATAAAATTATTTGAAACATTATTTTGAAACACATCTCTAAGATAAACAAGTTGAAGGTGTGACATAAGCCCTGTATGCTGGTAACTAAAATTCGTAATGCGGTGAGTATGAACTGCAGCAAGAACACCGTGGAGGCCTTAACCACACTTGGAAGTGCGCTTAAGGCCTCCAACCTTCCTCTACGTAACAGATCCAACCCAGAAATGCATCACAACACATACAAATGAATATCAAGTCTTCTACCATACTTCAATCATCCATCATCCATCATACAATATTATACAATACAATGATCTGAGCTTAAGAAAATAAAAACCAACCTGGACGCCCAAGCAAACAAAAAGCTTGATGTAAATTATGAGAAGAAGAACCACCACCTTTCAAAGGCGCTCACCACCACCACGACAACACCATGACAGCCACCAAACGAACAATGAGGAAAACTCTGTGAGAATGAAGGGCATGCGAGACTACAAGAAGCAAATGAGGGATGAGGGGAGGAGGGGAGGGGGCACGCAAGAAGAGAGGAGAAAAGGGATGAAGGGTCTGAGAATATGAAATGCGACACCGAAGAGAAATGGATGGGTGGTGTAGGGTTTTAATTGTTTAATGGGTCAATTAAAAAGAAGTAGCAGTCAAAAAGATTCTCTGACAAGAACACAAATGGAAAAAAAAAATAAAATAAGAAGGTACAAAATGAGATGGGTGAGATAGAGGAAGAAACACTCTTTACATTAATTTATATTTGATCATAATTTCTAACAAAGTACTAATTTGAAATCAAAAAAACTTCTACATACACTTCACCATAAGATAGGGACGAAAGAGACTTAAAAGAAAAATATCAATAAAGAATTTATGATTTAAAAAGAGACTTTTTTTTTTTTTTTGTAGGATACCAACTGTCCAACAACTCATAATTATAGAATTTTAATGATAAAAATTGACATATAACTTAATTTTAAAGATACCACAAATTTAAGTTCTGCTCTTTGAAACAAAGAACATTTTTTACTAAAGTTACTAAATCCCTCGTAAATTATTCATTAATAAAGTTAATAAATATTTAATAGTAATACACAAATACAAAAAAGTTATAATAAAAAAAGTCAGGATTTTCAGTACATTTTAAAAAAAATTAATATGTTATTAAAATAGTATTCCCTTTATTCTTATTATTTTATCATAACATACATTTTAGAGAAAAAAATTATAATTATTTCTATAAAATATTTTATATTTTTTATTTACATTAAATTATAAGTATGCGTTATCTATCAATAAATACCAAAGAAAGAATTTTAAAGCCAAATGCTAATTTGATATATTAATATTTTAAAACGAATAAAGTAAATTAATTTTTTTCCCAACGTCATTTATATTAGAAATGTGTGTTACAAAAGTCAAGAACGTGTTGTCTGAGGTATGACAAAAGCCAATAGTTTCGTGCTCTCTCTTGGTATAAATGAAGGTAACAACTCCTCACATTCCTCTCAATTTTCAGCATCATATCGCATTGTCTTGGGACAGAGATTGTGAGCGAAAATGGCGACGTTGAAGGTTCCTCCTAATTCTCCTGCTCCATCGGAAGACAGTGAGCAATTGCGAAAAGCTTTTCAAGGTTACATTCGTTCATTTATTTCTTTTATTTCATTGATTTTCATTTGTTAATGGATCATCGTTCTGCGTAACACTTTCTCGATCTACATCCCCTCCGGATTCGAGTGGTTTGCCGTGTTCGTGATCTGACTGTGTTCGGTTTATTATCTATCAAGTGTTAATCGTAACGATTATGTTCTGATCAAATTTTACATGTTCTATGTTTGATTTATGGGGTCACTGTTAATTATTTGTGCTTCTTGATGCATGAGTGAATGGATGAATGAATGAATGCTGGTACAGCTTTCGTGCTGTCATGTTTTTCACACATGCATTGCTGTCAGCAAACTTTGACCGTTGATCTGATATTTGGATGAATATCAGACAACTCTGGTCTCAAATCATAAATGTTTTTAAGTTCCATTTAAATATATAATACAAGCCTTTGTATCTTCATCCAACGGCTACAATTTGCTCACTGCGTGAATACGTTGAAAATTTGACCGTAGGGAATGATGATCATTCAGATTTGTTTGGTTGCCGACGGTGTCTACTCTTGTGTTTCTAAGAGTGAAATGGAACGGTTTCATGTACATATTTGACACAGCCTTAACAATAAGTAATAAGCTACCTGTGTAAATGAATGTAATTTTTCTAGTTTCTGTCCTGATAAAAAAAATATTAGTTTCTGTACCTGTGACTGTGTATGTGCTCAATGTCAGTAAAATAAATGCAGTGCAGATTACTATTACAGAAAATTAATACATTGTGAAATTGGAAATTTGAATTATTCAGAGGTGCTAAAACAAATCAGGGAATTCATCACTGTTCCTTTGTTTTATCGTGGCAAGAGTCCATTTTATTCTCTCATTAGGAAGTTTATTTTCATTGTTCATCAGTTGTCACTGTGACATATCTTTGCAGGCTGGGGAACGAATGAAGCATTGATAATATCAATCCTGGCACATAGAAATGCAGTTCAGCGTAAGTTGATTCGTGAAGCTTATAATGTAGCCTATGGAGAAGATCTTCTTAAAGATCTAGACAAAGAACTTTCAAGTGACTTTGAGGTCAGTTTAAATCTCTTGATATCTGGTTTCTTTAGGTAATTAATAATTTGACGCCCATTTCACTTGTTAGAACGTAGAACTTTCAATTTCACCATCTTTTATCAACATTTCAATTTTCATTCTTTATGTATACGGATAACCTTGATTAAAGGAAATTGATAGTTGCAGTAATGAAGTTTGTTTCTTGTCTAATGTTTGATGTTGTGAACATAAAAGCGGGTTGTGCTGTTGTGGACACTGGATCCTGCTGAGCGTGATGCCTTTTTAGCTAATGAAGCCACTAAGAAGTTGACTTTCAGTCATTGGGTCCTTTTGGAAATTGCTACCACTAGATCTTCAATTGATCTCCTCAAAGCTAAGCAAGCATATCAATCCCGCTTCAAAAAGTCTATAGAAGAAGATGTTGCCTATTATACTTCTGGGGACATACGCAAGGTCAAACGTTAACTTTCCAATGTAGTGTTTATCTCTTGATAGGAAAAGTTGCCTCTGGTAGATGTTGTTTCTTCATCAATTAGTTTTTTCCAAAATAAATAAGCCTTTTGTATTTTTAAAAAGAGAACCTTTGTTTAGGAAATGTGTTCCCAGATTTTCGTCGAAATAATGAGTACGTGCCCCTTTAGAATATGGATATAACCATTCAGTTGAATTGTTTTATTTAAAAGCTAATCCCCATTTTTGTTCTATGCATTACTATGCCATGTCTAAGATGCGTGTTTTGTTCGAACTTGTTTTATGGCAAAGATAACTTTTTCTACGTTACTTAGCGAAACTTTGTTTTTGATAATAACAGCTATTGGTTCCTCTTGTGAGCACATACCGTTATGAGGGGGAGGAGGTGAGCATGACACTGGCAAAATCTGAGGCTAAACTGCTTCACGAGAAGATTGCAAAGAAGGCCTACAATGATGAAGAACTGATCAGGATTTTGTCAACAAGGAGTAGAGCACAGTTAGCAGCAACTCTGAATCACTACAAAGATGAGTTCGGGAATGCCATAAACAAGGTATAGACGACCTGGCCTAGTATGAATCACTTCTAGTATCAACTGCAATGCTGAACTTTTGTTGTCAACAATGTTACTTTCACTTTAAGAAACATGATTTCCTGTTATAATTTTATGTAGTAATGAATCGATTGTTAGATTTATTAAGAAAGGCATTGTTAAATTTATCAAAGGAGAGGTCACTAGAGATCTACAACACTAATGAGATCTGAACTCAATCATTCTGGGATTACTTCAAAACGAAAATATATAAAGACAAGATAAAAATTATCGTTAAGTGATTATTATAAGATTAATCAGTGGCTTGTTGTTGAACTAACAATTGGCTTATGTATGCAGGATCTGAAAACTGATCCAAAAGATGAATATCTGAAATTATTGAGGGCTGCCATTAAGTGTTTGACATTTCCTGAGAAATATTTTGCCAAAGTCTTGAGGCTTGCTATAAACAAACTGGGAACTGATGAATGGGCCCTTACTAGAGTGGTGGCAACCAGAGCCGAGGTTGATTTGCAGCGAGTTGGTGAGGAATACCAAAGAAGAAATAGCATTCCTTTGGACCGTGCAATAGCAAATGACACTTCTGGAGACTATGAGAAATTTCTCCTTGCACTGGCTGGGCACGATAATTAAGAGTTATCTCTTACTCTGTGAAGTTCTCATGGAATTGCTGGTTAGACTTATTGCTTTTTTCTCTAATCATAAATTCGATATTGTTGTTAATATATCTGGACAGGGGAATTCGGTGTCTTTCTGTTAATACTGCTTATGAAGGCATAAACTATCCTCGTGTTTTTAAAATAATATGTTTTGAATGTCGGAAATTCATGACATAGAGCTGTACCTGTACCCTTTCAATAATGAAATATTGGTTGCATCTTTTTCTACAGCTATTTGAGGATCAATTGTTTCTACAACATATTATCACACTTCACGATACACGGAGCATAAAATCAACTGTAATTGTTAACTTCTCAGTAATATATGTCAACAATTATATCATGAAATGCACAAACCAGATTTACTGTAAAAATTTCTTATGTAGAAAAAAAAAATCTTAATAATTTTATTTATCAATATTATGTTTATCAGCATCAACATAATTAAACAATTGCACCCATTATGGTAAACACTAATTATTCTGTGTCGGGGGTTATACCATAAATATACAATTTTGAGAACACGAGGAATCTAGAGAACGCACACAGTTAATGGGGGCGAATTTTGATAACCAATTTAAAACAGCGAGATGCTGCTTCCTCCGCCGGGGGGTCTGCGGGCACCTCGTATATGGTCTCTGTTTTCTGCCTTTCCATCAGCAAATATGTTATTCCCAGCCAATTCTCTGAGTTTAGCTCTGCTCGAAGTTTTCTCTTGTGATCCTGCAGGAACGTCTCCCTTGAAAATATTATTGCCCGTCAGCTCTGCAAACTTCTGCTCGTGTATTTTCCTTGATGTATTCTTAACTGGCTCTTCACCGAATAGGAAATTTCTTTGGACACCTCCAGCCTACAACAATAAGCAAACTAGGGTCAAAAAAATAAACATGAGGACGAGGGTAAAGGCAGATAAGCTAAAGCCATACATCTTATTTAAGAAATTATAAAAATAGTTAATATAATAAAACTAAGAAACACATCTCTTGAATCAACAGAAACTCATAAGTAATATCTAAAACGCTGAAAAAATGAGTTGCCGAAACTTTAAAACCAAGTAGGCAAACTGAGGGGGACCTCTTTAACACAATACAAGTGCATTTGGTCCTCACTCAAGAAATCAGCCTCGTGTTTTGGTGAGGGAAATTATAAAGTTTATCATCCCCAAATAAATGGTATTTGCACCATCAAAGGTAAAATTCACCGCAATGAATACCCATGGATATGCATAAGACGGGATTAGAAATAACAACAAAAGTTTCTTTAGACATTCATCCAATATAAATGATGGTTAAGTAAAGATGACTCGTGATTGGTCTTCATGTCCAGGAGACACTTACATTAGAAACTTGCACCGAAGCGCGTACTTTTCGTGGAACAGGTTCTCTCATGTCTTTACTTTGTTTTGATTCCAAATTGCATCCAGCAGCCGGGGAACGAGGCAGAATTTCAGGAGCAGGGGCAAATATATCACTTCCGCTGAGCTCCTTGGTCTTGGCACTTGATATGTGCTTCTTGGTCTTCATTTCTGATTCCCTTTGATATGTTCCACTAAGTTCACGCTGCTTCGCTATCTCTGGTAGAGAGGTTGGTATCTTAGGAGAAACGTTTCCTTCGGTGCTGAATGATATCTGGCTGATTCTATTCATTGCTTGCTGAAAAGCAATTACAGGGAAATAAAACAAGAACACTGTTAACACAACGAGTTCGTATTTGAAAAACACTTTCAAATGATGAAATCTCCTCTTGCATACCTGATATACCCGTATGCTTGTTCTGTTTTCTGAATTTGCAGACTTGGCTTCTGATATGGTATTTTCAGCATTACCAGAAAATATACCACTTCCAGTCATCTCTCTCATCTTATATCCGGAGCATAGTTTCCTGAGTCAAGAAGAAGATAAGGAAGACAAGATCAAGGGATTAGATCACTCTGATACCACGATAGAAGAGAAAAAAAAATAAAGAATGATAGGTTGGACGAGATGGAACTTGACTTCATTCATTGGGCGGGAAGCCTATTTATAAAAACTGCCATAAAGCTATAAGCAGAAAATTAAGGCTATTGAAGGGAGTTATTATCACAACAGAGCAAAATAATAAACCGATCAACTAATAACAGAAAGAAACAACTGTTCATTTTGCAGATTAACAACGAATCATTTAACAGCGGAAACATGGAAAGATATATTTGACAACAAAATTGTATGACATGAACCTTTGAACATAACAGGTAACATTCTGCAGTTTAAGTTCGTTATTTCTTGTTTAATTTTGTCGTTCTATTAGGGTAAAAATTGTTACTATTAATCAATCACATGTCATCCTAAATAATAAATAGACTTTTAAAGAAAAAATTAATTAAAATATGTTCGTAATATAATTTACATTATCATTCTTTTTGCAGATAGTGTTGGAAGATTATTAATTTTTATAATACCTGCTTTAAAAAATATATCCAAAATAATTTTTAATTAATCGACAATGTAAGAAGTCAAAATTTTGTTCTCTTACAACATTCTAATTAAATTCTAATATTAAGAATAAATTTTAATATCTGAATTGGAAAAGACTAGCAATAGTCGTAGTCACTACACCCAATTGTGTAAAAACGTTAGGTTAAGAATAAGAACAATAATAAACATTTCCAAAAAAAACCACTTTAATACTGAAAAAAAAATGAATTCAATGTTTTGAAACCAAAACAAAAATCCATATTCATCATATAAAATACTTCTTCTCAACCATACGTAAACAGAAAAAAAGGTTATATTGGGTGACTTAAATATAAATAAAATTTAAATACCTCAATTTCAGTTAAATGTATTATTTTAACATATTTTATGTTTACACAATGATACTAAACCCAATAAATATGATTGAAGGTGATTTAAAGAATATTTCTTTATTTTATAAAATAAAAATAACAAATAGAATTTAATAATCTGGATGAAATTTAAGTCCATAAATAATATATAAACAATTTTTGTGACAGGATTTAGAATTATGCTACTAATAAAAGTTCCTTTAATAATGAACCAATCAATCATGGTTTAAGCATACAAAAATAAATTGGCGTTGATTGCTCATCATTACAGAGTCTGAGAATTTTAAAACAATTCAAAGGAGAGCAATGACCAGCTTTTCAATATGTTCCCAGCCAGTAAGGGTTGGAGGATAGAAATGGAAAAAGTAGGAGAGAGAAAAGAAAGGTTATTCAGATGAAAAATATATAAATGATAAATAGAAAAAGAGATAATTTAATTTAGAAAAATAAATAATAATAATAAGTTTATTTATTTATTATTATAAAAAGTAAGTTTATAAAATATAGACTATAACTATCTGGCGTAAAGACATGCATTGCGAGTCTGAATTTTTTAAATATTTATATTTATTATATTGAAATTAATTAAATTAATATATAAGAGAAAAAAATAAAAAATGTAAAAAAATATTTTAATATTAGTAGTAAAAACTATAAATATAATAAAAAAAAAGAATTTATGATAGTTTTATATAAAATATTTTTTATTAACGTTAATTTCTAACAAATCAGTCAACAATTATAATTTTAAAAATGAATTAATAATTATATTATAAAAGATCAATTGAAAATAAAAGTTATATACACAAAAGTATATATATCTAAGTATAGATTATGCTGTGAAAATAAAAAATTTAAAAATATATAAAAAATATATAGGTTCTCACCATAGTTTTTTCTCTTCTAATTACTAATTGATGAAAGTAAGAAAGGTAGGTCTTCTGTTTTATTCATCAATTCATTTCAAGGTGGCGTTATAATATATATATATATATATATATATATATATATATATATATATATATATATATATATATTTATTTATTTATTTATTTATTTATTTATTTATTCATTACTGAGATAAATAGGTATTTCTGTTTTAAATTATTAAAATATGTATTTTACTATAATTTTTAATTTTGTTTTTCTATTTAATATTAAAGAGAAAAAATATGTAATTTTTCATATTAGAATTTTAATAACGTTTGTTTCTAATTTCTTATTTTTACACAAAATATATAATTATGGGTACTTTTTCCTCTTTTCATGAAAAAGGAAACATAAAAATAGTGAAAAAAAAATAATAATCGACACAAACTACTAGTAATTGAAAAATGGCATCATGTTTCAAGATCACAAACAGACCGTTCCCTCAAAAGTAAAAGCTTCGGCAACGTAAATTAAAAAGAAATTTTCATGAAAAAACACAACACAAATAGCAGATCTGAATGCACACTTACCAACACTGGAATAGAATTGAAAAACAAAAAACAAAAAAGATGATAATATTACTTTTTTGCTAGACTCTGCGCTTCTTCATCCCTGACCTGGCTTCCTCGGAGAACTTCCCCGATGTTATCGGAAGGCTAAGATACCGTTAACGAATTGAAGAACAAACAAACAAAACACTCGTTATATATCTTTCACCACAGATTGAATTGAACAAACCAAAGCGATGGTCAAACAATTTTTTCAAAGTAAAACAGAGTCAGTAACAGTAGTGACCTGGCGAGAGTGGATGCCGGAACGGGAGAATTGCGGCGGAGGTTGCTCGGACCATGTGAGGAGATCGGAGGTGGAAGTGTGAGGGTTTCGTAGCGGCGTTGTTTTCTGCATTTTGCTTTTTTGTTTGAGAGTGAGGAATGAAGTAGATTTGAAAATGCGTTTCAACGATAACGAATCAAAAGAATGATTATTATTATATAATCTGAATTCTCTTGTTTGAAATTTGCAACTGCATCTAACTATGCCACCTACAATTACGAATAATAATGTAACAAACTTTGGCAGCTACAAATGCAAACACGGTGCGATGTACATGCCGAACATGTGTCGTTCCGCTCCCTTATATATTACTTTGAGTAGTACTTGATTACTGCCACCTTTCTAAAATCAAAACTCTAAATATATTAAAATATATTTAAATGTTAGTTATATATAGTTTCATATATATCCTCACTATATGACGACTACTTTCTTTTATAAATGAAAAAAATATAATAAATAAATATTTTAAATGTATAAATGTTATTTCAAAATTTTATTATCCCTAATTAAAATTAAATTTCAAAATATTTCAATAAACTAAAAAGCATTTTATCCCAGCTTTTGACATCACTTTTCCAAAATAGCCTACAAAAAGATATAATTTTGAAATTATAACAATGTTGAATAAGAAACATGTATTTAATGGGAGATGTTAATTATGATATTTATCAGCACTTAATCATTGGTGGGTTAATCTCTAAATAAGTAGCTTAGACGTTCCCCTCTTAGAGTGATATCACATATCAATGCTTAAAGTTCTGTTTCCTTATTGCCGAAAGATTTGTTCATAAACGTAGCTAACAATTAATTATTTCGTGTTTCTTAATTATCTCCTTCGCCAATTTAATAGTACTATGTTTCCTGGGTAAGTAAAAACTAAAAAGAGTAAATAGCCCACTTTAACTCTTTAATTCATGGCAGAACATGTTGATGGCGGTATTTACTTCTAATTTTTCTGCCTTATTTAAGAAAGTTACACTCAAGTAACTTTTAATAAAGGATAATGATATTTAGACAACAATTTTTGACAATATTTGAACATTGATTACGTATCAATCTGTGATTGCTCCTAAATTATTCCATAATAGTGTTTATGATTATTATTATTGATTGTGGAGTAATTTAGGACCAATCACAGATTCAATGTTGTGAAAAAAATGTTGTCTAAATATCATTATCCTTTAATAAATACTATAAGAGAACACAAAAAAGCAATTAATTAGTTTTGAATATAAAGAAATTGACTTTAAAGATACTTTATTTAGGTTTGGTGATTACATTTACACTCAATTAGTATTTACTTATATATGCATGAATACACTCACTATTTTAAAAAATGTCACTCAGTTAGTATTTACTTATTTGTAGAATTAAAAGAAGGACCACTTCTTTTCCATGGAAATTAAAGAACATTGTACCTTTAGGAACATAGTCTGCCTTTTTCTATTTTTTTTTTCATGCTTTTACATGTCAAAGTTATGCAAATTAGAAGATATTTTGTTCAGGTTGGTTGCTGTAGTTTTCAGATTTCCTCCTTTTTTGTTAGGATGATTTTTTCCGTTATTGATAGTTTAACATCAGATTCATCAAAACTGTTTTAGTTTATGGTTTGATCCCTTACCTCATTTTAGTCTTTTTAACTCTATAAATTTGCTTATCAAAACAACAACAAAAAGATTTGGAGAAAACAACATTCTCAAAATTTGAAGTAGCAAACACTTAATTCCAATGACAGTTAACAGAATTAGTTAGTTACCTGATTGGAACTACATGGATTGAAGTCAGGACTAAGGTTGGAGTTGTCATCTTTGTTGTTGCCAACAACAAAGATGCTAGCAGTAAAAGGGTATCGCGATTAGGATTTAGGGTTTTGAAGTTAACACGATTTATTTTTGCTTTGAGTGGATGCTAAGTAGTATACTACATCATTTAGAAGATGAGATACACTAGTATTATTATATTTATAATTTGAAATTAATTTTTAACTATCCATATGTTAAAAAATAATTAATTACCTTATAATACGAAGAATTAGAGATGTTAGTTTAGATTTCATAAAATAATTAAATTATATTGTTCTTAACTTAAAGAACCAAATTATATCAAATAAATAAAACAAAACATCAAAGCCTAAACAAGTATAAACGTTAGAAACAGACTATCATTCTTAATAATTACAGCAGAAGATTTAATTGAGTGTTGTAACACGAATTATCTTTAATGTAACGTCTCGATTTTAGCTGTTTAAAATCGATAAAATAAGATAATAAAAATTGATAAAACAAATTAAATTATCTTAACATATAAACATATGATATTAATACATTTATTTTTTAACTATACGAATAAAATATATCTAAACTAATTATAGAAAACTATACTAGCCAATCATGAAGCATACTCTACATAATCATTGTCCCATTAGATATGCTTCAACACATATCCCTTATCTACTCACACTAATAAGATAATCATCGCAAAAGAAACAAACAATACACAAAAGACAATAATAGAGACATCAAAGTAAGCTAGTATTCAAAATAAGACATTATCAGACCATTTAATTATATCACATACTAGATCCATATTTATAAAGTACTAGAAACTCACAAACAACGTACATATAGTTGACTTTAGACTAAATTATCCAGATACATGCTTTAAAAGGTGTGAGCTCATAGTAGTATTTATACTCTAGAAAGTCATAAACATTTAGGTTATCACCCTACTACTCACGAAGTTAATCTTTCACGCCTAAAACCAAAAGTTTAGGGTAAAACCCTCCTGTCATTCTCTCCCCACCCTATTCATCTCTATATGATTTAAATGACTAGTAGTATATCAGAATATCTCCTTGTTGAACTCCCATATGTCAAGCACACACTAAACATCATCAAAACATAAAATTTCTCCTTGAAATTTTCTCAACAATCATACAACACATAAGCATATCAAAGGTTCTCATATACATTCATGTACCCAATATACTCACTAGCAAAATTAAGAATGATACAAATCAATACAAAACAATCAAAGGAATAAACCAAAGCAATCATATAAATTGACATTCAAGGTGGTGCTCAACACGAAACCTCTCACCCAAAGGTGGCGCTCAGCGACAACTCGGGCACTTAACGCCATTCCCATAGTAAAATGGCTCGCCCAATGACACCATTCTGTCATTCAACGACTTGAAATTAAAATGGTCTCAGACCTGTAATAAAAAGTGGCACTCAACAATGCTCTACCACTGCTCAATGCTAGATCATTTGCAAAAATGGTCGCTCAATAATTGAAAGGGGGCTCAACAATTTGGTGCAAAATTGCTTCCAGACTTGTAGAACCAAGCTTACGCTCAATGTCTTACCAGAAAACAACTAACTTAAATATGTGATTTGGGAAATTAGGAACCTATTTAAATGATCGAATTGATATTACTGACTTAGTGCTTGGTTCAAAAACAATTTTCAATGTCAAAGTGCCTACCAACTTGCTAAAATAGTTAGATCCTTCATTTCCCTTGTCACCATAGTCCAAACCCAAACCAAACACTCAATTCAATCAACCAACCATATAATTCAATTTAGCATAAACAATAATCATACTCAACATACCACTAAAGCATCTAGCTTCCCTTACTTAACCAATAACTCAAAGGACCCTAACCAGCGAAACTCCTCCCAACTTGTAGGATGCTCTATCTACACATAGAAACATCACAAAAAGGATCATGATATATCATTATGATCACTGATCGGTAGAGACTCATATTGATGACTCAAAAGACACATGCAAGCAGAGCAAGGCTCACGTGCAACAAATAAAAGAAAAAAAAACTAAAGAAAAGAGTTGAAACTCAATTTAATCAAACAAAGAACTTAATCAATCCAAATTGAAGAACTCGTTGCATGAATCAATCCTATAATCTCGATTCTTCAATAACAAACAAAGAATGAGAACTCCTAGAGAAGTTAAAAAATTCTAAAAAAGTAATTTAAAGGAATAATGTGTTTTAAAATAATAAAACTAATTCTAGAACTATTTTTATTAAAACTATTTAATATTAAAATAGTCAAGTCTAACTATTTTTAAACCAGTATCATTTCTAAACCTAACTATAACTTCTAATACAAATTTATATAGATATTTACAATGCATACAAGATGGATAATATCCACATAATTTATTTCATTCCTTAACATCAAACTGAAATTTTATATAAAAAATAAGCAATAAAATATAATTCTTTTATTAAATAACAAGTATTTTTTTTATTTATATTAAAATTATATAAAAATATAATACTATATTAATAAATTAAATTTTATATATGTGACTATTTATTTATTTTTATATTAAAAGAATATCTTCTCAATGACGTAGATTTATATTCTTTGAGAATAATTTGTAATTTATTGATGATATAACCTTTATGCTATCTTAAATTTATAATAATCAACTTTTATTAAAAATATTTATTTTTTATAATTAAATTTTAATTTTCAAAAATTCGTTTAGATTTTTAGTCAATATGATATTCTTAAATAAAATAAAAGAAGTGAAATAATTTAATTCAAATATACGTGAATGTTTATTTAGAAATTGGAATATATATATGTCATTTTATTATTAAAGGAAGTGACTAGATGGGTATAAAGATCATTCCCAATAAAGGAACGCTAAATTTCTACTCTAAGAAATTTAAAAGTCTGAAAATAATTCAGTTATTTGGGGAGGCAACAGGAGGGGTGTCAAGGCGGATGTTTTGGCTGAAGGGATATAAAGAAAAATTAAATGTTGCTCTTTTCCTTGCATTTCCTCTTCTTCTTTGTTCTTTTACGTAAGTAAAAGGAAATCCATCAAGCAAGATAAAAAACCTTGTTCATCCCAACAACAAAGAAGAGATACGAGTTTGTTTTACAACTTTCGTAGTTCTCCAATAGGGTTCAGGCAGGGGTGTAGTGGTAATGGGTGGTTCTATTTGAATTTTTTCAATTATATTTCGGATTAAGTAATCTAATATGCATAATTGGATTGCGCAATGCAGAAATATGAAATTAAAACAATACCAGATTGGATAATTCGATATGCAATATCAGATCTGAGAGACTATTCCGGATTGGAAATATGCAGTATGTACAAAATGCCGAAGAGCTTCTCTTCTTTCCTGCTGTTTTATTGGTAAAACAATTTAAATGTTAATCATTACATCCAATGGCTACAACATATGAACCGATATCAACTACCTATATGAAGAAGAGGGGGTGGGGGGGAACTGTACATGACAGGTCACTATACACTGCAGAGATCATGCAATGGTTGTGTGCTCCAACTTATAACCAATTTTGGCTTTTCGGCTGCTTGTTTGTTCGTTTTCCCCCAATTCTATCGAGTAAACATTGAATCTTGGAGAATATATATGAAAACTCAAAATACAGGTATATAGGATTTTGACCTTCGTTGGCAAACCTAATCTATGCTTTCAAACAGCCAGTTTTTGCTAGACTCGACAATATTTTGAATAGTATACCGAGTCTATGCAGCAACAATGCTATAGTGAACTCACTGCTTGATCAATCGAAGCTCCCAATTACCTTCACCATCAATCAGCCGCAATTCCACTGAATGGAATGGTATTAAAGCAGGACGCTGAGGGCAGGAACAGAGAGAGATATTTAGTTTTCATCAGATTATTACGGTTAACATGCATGCTTTAAGTTTAAGCTAGTTAACATGGTTTATCTACAACTAAAAAATCAAATAGGTGAGCACTGGGAAGGAAATGAGGCAATTTCAGAAACACCTTAGTGAATTCTCTTAATTCGGTAAATTCCCCGACAATTTTTTTTTCCTCATACTTATAGAATCAACTTACTTGTGACGAAGTAACAACCGTGATTCCCATATCTTTCGCAAGTCCATACAGATGTTCTTCGACATCAACACTAGTTGCACTGCCAACATGATATTTTTCGGAATATTAAACAAGATCAACAACGAATAAGTAACAATTTCCCTGAAAAGGAAAGGGGCAAAGGAAAAGCATACATACTTGGTGCACTCGTCAAGGATACCAAATTTGGGCTTGTGAAAGAACAAGCGTGCCTTACAGAACAGAATGCACAACGTTAATAACTCGAAGAGAATATGGCAAATTATAAAAATGTCTTCCTTAAACGAATTTAAGTCTTAAAGGACGTCTGTGTGATACAAAAATATTTAAAACATTCTGTCTAAAATTACAAGAAAGTGGAGTTACATACCATCCCCAATCTCTGTTGTTCTCCAAGAGAAAGTGTGTCTTCCCATTTTAAAGTGGCATCCCAATTGCCTTCCTCCCTTTCTAGAAGATAATTCAATCGGACACACTCAAGGATATATTTTAACCGTGAATCTAACAAAGTTCTGGTGTCAGCATGCTTTTCATCTGAATTAGCAAAATTACAATTATCAGAGCTAAAATGAAAATGTACTCTTAAAAACAGTTGAAGAGAACAGAGAAACTGTTATTGATCTGTGAAAGGAAACAGTCCAGAGTAATTTTCCCCAAATAAAAGGTAAGCAAAAGAGAACTTTTCAACAATACAATCATTCTATTGCCCAGCCACAACCTTAGAACTTATTCTCAGCTAGTGATGATGATTTTAATGAAAAGTAACAAAGTTGCATGTTACAAACTTTGGCGAGTCAAATACTAAAAGGAGTAAGCAGTAGAGTTTAAAAACAATATCCCTATGCATAAGATAAAGCCCTGTTCCAATGCGGGGCACATTTCATTTATATGTTCACATAGTAATAGAAAGAAAGAGTACGACACACTTTAACCATTGAATAGAAAATCAAAGCGGATTTACCAACTTGCTATATAATGTATGGTCAGAAACTTCACTTTTACACATAATGGAATTTTTAAGCCCTGCCGTGTTTCTTGCACCCAAGATATTTACCTTTTCCATACATTTTCAGTGCCTTAACCTCTGCCTCCTCACGGGAAAGGGGATATATAATCTGATCCCTTAGGGTTCCCAAACATGTATATGGCCGTTGAGGAACATAAAAGATGCCACAACCGGATCCGGTCTCTTGATCCTCAACTTCGGATGGTTTAGAGAGTCTTCCACTGGCTATTGGCCAGAGTCCTCTAAGAACTCTGAAAATGGAACTTTTTCCACTTCCATTCGGACCTTTTAAAAATAAGATACTTGTAAGACTAAAATTTAAATCACATTAAAATCCCCTATTCTAAAGGGACAAAGCAAATAAAATAAAAACTATACTAACCAGTAACAAGTAGGCTTCTCCCACCCTCAATGTCGCATATTAATTCCCTAGCCAACAACTTTTGAGCAGGGGTTATGATATCAACTTTTGAGAAGGAAATGACATCAGTGGAATGAACATCCCTCACTGGAGGTATAGAACTAAGACTCGTGAAATCCTCTGTACGGTACAAGGTCATTAGCACACATTATGACTATTAAAGAGAGTTACTGCCATAGAAACACCAAGATATTGTTTGATATGATTAATTGTAAAACTTAAGGACAATTAATACCAGATTGTGCCGCATCTAGAAGTTCTTCAAGCTCAAAAATCCGGTTAATTCCACCAGAGAGCTCTACAAACTTTCTATGCAATTCAAGAATATCACCAAAAGCTAAAAAGCTTTGAGAAACTACAGAAGCCAAAAACCTCAGTGCATGTGCCAGTTCACCTATTTGTATAGTATCGTCTGTGAGATGGGAGACCAAGAACTATATAAAGAGAGTAGATGACTCAATGCAAACATCTTACCCTGGGTGGTTATTGAAGCACGGTCTCCCTTGTGTTCCATGGCATATAACAAACTTAAGCCCCAAGTCACGTTATGTGGAAGTTGCTTAGTGATAAAATCATCGAGGATACCAAACAGCCACTTCCTTTTCAAAAGTAACTTGGAGTGAGTGAGAAGCTCCCTGAATCTAGACTCGACCATCTGCTCAAACATTAAGAGTATAATTTACAAATTGGCAATAACCAATGTTTTAATCCTGTTACTGAAACTAAAGTCATCCAGACATTATCATAACATCAAAAGGAGCTAACAGAATAAATTTGATCTCTTCCTGTCAAACTGAACCCAATTCACACTTTCTTGTATTAGAGCCTAGCCTCATGTAAAATTTGATCAAACACATAATCAAGTGTATGATTTAGGGTATGCTTAATCAAGAGGTGGATGATGAGCAAACCGGAAAGTTGAGAGGACTGAACATGGTGGGATGGAGGCTTTGATTTTTACTCTTTAAGGCTTGGTAAATGGTCATGGTGATCCCCGTCATAATGGTATGGTTGCTGCTTCATGACCAGGTAGTCAAGGTGCTACTCAGAGTGATAACTCAACTGCCTTTTATTGCTTCCGATAGGGTAAAAATACTTTCAAACAAAGTGCCTAAATTTTGGATGGTGGATTGACGCCCTAGTTTCCTCCCACATTGTTATTGTGAAAAACATTATGGTGAAAAACATTTATTTTCATTGCAACCTTTGCAGGTCCTCAAACATGCACACACTTTAAGAAAATAAATTCAATATTTGCTTGAGTTAGGATGCTCACAGCTTTTTCTCGAGAACCGCCTCCAAAGAAAGCAACAGATTCAGCATGAGTACAAAGTCTTTCATGCATGAACCTAGAAAAGAATAAAGAGATACAGATCAGAATAACTGCACAGCACTAGTTCACCAGTACCTGGAATGTTAGCAGACAGTAGGATAAGTTTACCTAAATGTTCCTTCAAGTTGTTGTTCTTGACTTATCAAATCGCCAAATTCTGGAGTAACAGTTCTTAGAAATCCCAGACCAAGTAACATGTAAGCATAGAGTATGGCAACTCCCCTCCGACCTGTTAACAGCTTCATTCTCCAAGTGAACCTTTACAATAACAAAAGTACTTAGTAATTAAATAAAAACAAGGAGAACGCATAAAATATGTTAATTCATCATGTACTAGTAAAATACACTGTAGCAATATAGTGATTACTTTGCAAATGAAGGTACTCACCATAAAATATCCACAGATGGCTTTACCATTCCAGTGACCAGTCCTGACAAGTCTGTTGTTAACTTCTCCAAGTCATGAGTTATCCTTTGATCCGCATCAATATTTTTGCTTGCCATGTGGAAGACCTACGAAGATATGCCAAGTAATGTGAATTTGGAACCAAGCCCGTCAATTCCTGTGCTAATTACTTTTTGTTAGGGTAAATTAAGCTTTCAGTCTGTAAAAATAGGAAAACTAACAAAAACATCCCCGAAAAAATTTCGTACTAGTTTGTCCTCATAAAACTTAAACATATTTTTGTCGTCCTCGTTGTTAACAGCACTGCACAAAAACATATCCTGGCTAACAGACGCTGCATCAACCACAAGTCCTTCACCGTTCTGTGTGCCAAAATCATTCTTACATTGCCGACTTTCTTCACCACCAACTGTTTTGCAATCATCGGGTTGCTTCCTCTTTCAACTGCCATGGGAGGTCACATCAAAGGTCCTAATTCCCATTATTGTTAACCCCTGAGCGAGATTGTTCACCAACATTGTCGTTGTTACAAGCAGAAGAAGACACTTACAATTAACTGGAAACCATTTCATAGGATCCATTTATGATTTTATTAAAGTAGTACTGGGAGGAGAGCCATGTCCTTCACGTTTCTCGAAGTGCATCCCAAATGTTAGCTTGGAAGGCATAACAGCCTCCGGCAATTTTCACAATCCTAGGGCTGCTTCCTCTTTCACCTATGCCGGGAAGTCAAAATGCTATTATTGTTAACCACGATGCGAGGTTGGTCACCAATATTCCACTTGGTTCGCTGTTGCAGGCACATGAAGAAACACACTCCTTACCAAGGATCCGAAATGGGTTGAGGTAATACGGCAAGAAGAACCATACCCTTTACAATTCCCAAAGCATACCATACATGTTGCCTTCGAAGGCATAACAGCATGCGGTTTTGATGCAACTGGCTTTGTGATCCTTGGAGAAGAATCTTGCACCAACGTGCTTGCAGTTGCAATTTTTGGGAGAGAATAAACATGACTTTCCAGCAGAAGGGAATGGGGCCAAAGTTTAAAGCAGAGAAGTAACAGTGCTCTAGCCAGATGCTGGTGTCAAAGACTGTGGCGATGACAGACAGACTCAAATTAAAGGCCTTGCTAGTTGCATTGACCGAGGAATTACACATGCAAGTGAAAGTTCCGAAGGATAGTGGTGGCAATGGCGAGAGTCCGTTTTTCAGTCAACCATCATAAACAATGAAGACCACAAAAATTATATTTATATGCCATTGGGACTAATACAAATTTAATTTATGTTTTCTATTAAATTCCCTTTTTTACCCTTTTATTATCCCTCATTCCATGAGAATGAGATTTGTGGTTAAATCTAGTTACCCACCCCATCCAGTCACTAATACTCGTCCTATAAGTCTTTTCACCCTAGAAAGTTGCCAACTTTCCATGTTTGTATGAGAAGGGTAAATGTTGCTATTAACTCAATTGTTAAAGACAAAGTGGAACTGTGAAGAGGTCAAGGAACAAAATGGAAAATTATGTTAAATTTGAAGAGGAAATAGTAGAATGTAATATACCCATGAGATTTGAGACACGAAATTATTTCAATAAAAGGTTCCAGATATAACAATAAAACAATTTGTTTCATTGGTTTATCGGAAATTACTATTTATTCATACAGATATAGACACAAACAATCTTACACTCTTCAAAAAGTTAAATTAATGAAGCTGAAAAATGAATGAATTTACCTTGTAAAATCCATTGTTTCTTAAGTAGTTCTGGAGTAGATGTTGTGTCAAACGAATCCGCCCACCAAGAGCAAGCCTCGCAGTCAAGTGTCTGTAGACAGACATACTAAATTTACTTTCTGAAAGACTCGTTTTAGGTCAACCTAAACAACCTTTTCCCCATTCCAATGCCTTGAACTATCTAGGCAACTATATAATATTTTTCATATTTTAAGTGCTATCGATAACATACAAATAATAGAATATAGAAATCAATGGTAAATGGTAATACGTCAACAATTATTGAGATATCCATTCCAGTAATTCGTGGTACGAACAATTTAAACAGAAGTTATACGATGGACTTTAGCAAAGTTGTTTCTTGTAATGTGAATGTTAAATACCTTATAGAAGGCGCAATGAAAGAAGATGCAGCACTTTGGAGAACACTTGTACCAATTAATCGAATAAAGGAAACTTTATCCTGCTCCAAAACAAGCTTCACAGTAGTACCTGAGAACACAAATACCCAGGGCCATTATAAATATAATCTCGTAACAACGAAAAGTCAGAGATAGCAAAATACCATTCAGTGATGCAATACGATCTGACACCCAGGTCCTTGAAACAACAAGAAAAACAACAGCAAGTAGGCGTGCTCCTTGTTTATCAAATATGGTGGGCACCTGAAAGCATGCAATAAACATGAGAAAAATGCACTGATGATTAACCAATGTGCAAAACACATCCTTTCGAATATTAGTTTCTAGTTTCCAATCAACAATAATTGATCTACAGGACATACACCAACACATATTTCACAGTGCCATTCAACTACTTCAGGGTTTCGGACAGGGAAAAATGAAAAGAGAACCAAAGCTAAGATGTATTACTAGATTGAGAAAAACAATGCAATGCCCAAACCTTATACTTTCATTTATACTTATAATTAGGTTAATACCAGTGTTATAAAAACAAGGCCGAGTAGGAATGATAATGGGATGGGGAGGATGCCAATTTTCTTGAGAAAATCTCTCTATACACACTCATAACGTGACCCACATAAATAATTTTATTCTTCAATCCATTGTGGGTTTGATCCACAAATTTAACTATCTCTATCCCCATCCACAAAGTAAAATCATACCTATCCCTAATCCCGATGCCTAACGAGAATGAAATTTGTACCTTGTCTTATCCCGTAAGGTAATGGGTATACCTCTATGCAATTAATAGAATAAAGTTGCTATCTGTGAATTAGAAGCTAACCATTCCCCCTTTTCGGTACTGAAGCTACTTGTTAACAAAAATTATGTATTCATTTATCCAGATATTTAAACAGTTTTATTACTTTGTATCAAAGCATATTAAATCTTGCAAGCCTGCAGGCCCCACAATCATTGTCCTGAACCTTAAAGGTCATTCAATTTTAGCAAGTCAGCCTGATCTTAAGATAATTTAGATTCATTCGATCTTATTACCATTGTTAGCCAAACGTAAGACTTGCCTAAAACTAAATTGATTGATTAGACATCCTGATTTTTCATAACTTCACTAACCAAGTTATATAATCGAAAGAATTGTAATTGCATCCATTTTACAACTAATAAAAGTCTAAAAATAAACTGCCAGTAAGCCAACCTACGTAACAATGTCACTATCAATCCGCAACACACTAGAAATGCAGGTTGCAGAGATTTGGAACATTAAATTGACTGAAAAGACACAGGAATGGATATTCAGACTAATAAATTTATCATTAACAGAGTAATATCAACACTAAAGATTTCATAAATGACAAATCCAAAAGCGTATACAATTAACCAATTATTCAATATGATAGTAAAAGTGTTCACTTACAAAAGAAATATATAAAGTCAAAATCGTACATTGTATATCTACTCAAGATCCTTACCAATACTTTGCACATGGCAGCTACTCTCATTGGCAGTGCCCTTGAATTACCACAAAGTTGGGGAACAGCAGATGGAGCAGTATGTTTCGTAGATGGAGATGACGCTATCACTTCTGTAATATATGATTGTGCCTTTGAATTCGAGAATGCAGAATCCTAGGCATAGGAAAAAAAACAAAAAAAAAAAATTCATTATTAATTTAAGATAATGAACTGTCAAGATACCAAAAAACAAGAATCATAAAAATCTAAACCTTTTTATGCATGGCAAATGCTCTTTGAACTGCCTTGGCATCATTCTGTCTTTTTGTCTCCAATGCCTTCATTGTATTATTTTGTAATGCGGTAGAAGAGTCCTCACTGCAGTTAAATTTGAATCTTCTAATTAATAAGAGTGTCAAAGGAAAACCATAATCAGCGCACAGTCAATTTCCAACCTTCTATGATGAACACTCCAGCCTCCCTCACCATCTAAGGACAAAACCACATCATGGAACGCAACTAACGCTGGACGATGTGATATGGTAATACATGATGTACCCATAGCCAGAACTTTAGCACAAAATCGTTCTTCCATATCAGTTGTGACAGCACTTGTGCACTCATCAAGAATGGCAAACTTAGGCTTATGGTAAAAAAGTCTAGCCATGCCTAACCTTTGTTGCTCACCCAATGAAAGTTCATCACCCCAGTTTACCTCTTTTTCAGGTGGATATCGATCCAATAGATACTCAAGATCAACCTTGAATACATGTAAAAGCAATTCAAATGAATAATAATTATTAAAATGATATAAATATCATTAATGTGGCATTGCGAAAAAGTAGGAGTATATGAATTTCACATTTTTCAATAGCTCCACCATCCCACCATTTGTAAGTGGTTCATCCTCTTGATCGGCAGTAAGAGGATAAATTAACTGATCACGTAGTGTTCCTACAGCAGTATATGGTCTTTGTGGCACATAAAAGATTTCTTTATTAAGATCAGATCCTACTCCTGGTTTCACAATATGTCCAGATACCAAGGGCCAAAGACCTCCTAAAACCCGGAATAATGAGCTCTTTCCACTTCCATTTGGACCTTCAGCAAAATAATTATAAATACGTGTCAAAAACAATTAACCATTTGAAATCTTATTTTAAAATCCAACGATACATGTAAAACATGATAATTTCAGATTGTCAAAAGCCAAGCCAAACAGACAAGCATCATATCAATTTTGGTTTTACTTGACTCCATAATATATAATTTTCCATCCCCCTCAAATCTACATACTCACCAGAGTATAATGACCATCCAGGACCGAACAGTTAAACTATTTACTATCTTTGTGTTAGTTTATATTTTTTTTCTTTAACAGATACACTGAGCTAGTTCACGCATTAGAAGTGGTAATTTGAGCAAACTGTGTGAAACAAAATATTGTTAGAGAGGCATAACTGGTTCAACAATATTGCCACAAGATGCATTAAGGGAATTGAGATTTGAAAACGGGTGCATATTATCAGCGGGCAGAGGCTACAAATGCACTATCAATTACATTACAATTAATATTATTAACTTTTATTTGACTGATACGTATAAAATCAATTATCAATGCAAACCTTTTACTAAAAACTAAAACTAAGCAACATTTATGAAATCAGTGACCTTAACTAAATCAGTTGATAATCAAAGTGGTAAATAATATTTCTGCAAGTTTACAATTAATTTTAGCTTCAAATCTGTCAGTTGTATGGCCTTGTTTGATTTTTAAATTCAAAATTAACACGTTCCTAAAATAACAAAAATAACCTAGAAGACTACAGTTAGAAAATATAGCAATCTAGTAATGATCAACAGCGGTAACCTCTATGAAGCTGCTAAATAAAAGTCACAAGTACCACAAGGCAGTGGCCGAAGTGAATTTCTAGGAGAATGCACAAGGTAAAAGTCGGTAATAGATGATAACAGGTAAAAATAATGTTCGTGGGTTATACTCTCAGAACAACTTTCCAACCAGCAACTACCAAGCCTTACCCCAATAAAAGGGAATACTAAGTTTTTGTTTCCAACTATTATACATTTAACAAGATTTTACAATGCCACCCACATAAATTGCATGAAACACTGTTGAGAAAAAATATAGATTGAATATAATGTATCTCTGATGCAGAACCTGGATGGATGCATTAATCTAGGCGCTTGCCAAAAAATTGAAAGGAAACAAGCCAAAAGTTTCGTCTACATTAAATCCGGTGCCAACAGTGCACAACCCTTGCCATATTTCCCATCATGTGGATACTATAAATGCATGTAAAAAAAAAAAAAAAAATAGGCCCCAGAAATGAATGAATAATTAACCCTGGGCCCCCAAATAAGATATGTAAGAGAATGATTATTGCAACAAAAGAAAAGAAGGGATAATGAATTAACATCAATTGACAAAGTTGATTCAACCACCCAAAAATCACAAAATCAGAAACACCAACCAGGCAGAGAGTTCATACCTGTAATCAAAAGATTTGATCCTGGCTCAACCTTAAGAGTTAGATCATCCACTAATACATTACCACTAGGGGTCACAACCTGAAGTTTGGGAGCATCATCACGATCACGACATAAAAAACATAAAGAGAAGTAAAAGTTTATAAATAGTTCGGCAGAGGTCACTAGCCTTGACACCATAAAATCCAACGTAGTTAGCTTCACTTATGCAATTTCTACTTCCTTGTCTTTGCAGTGAAAATTTCTCATTCTCCAAGCTTAACTCTCTTGATATGGCCATTAACTCATGAATACGATCAGCATAACCACTGTAAAACATACAAATAACTAGAGTATATATACAAACAAAATGAACCCTAGAAAGGCGTGTCCTCCTCTAATATCAACTTCTAAGGGACATATGACCAATCAAATATACCTGAGTCGGTTCAGCCGTCTTGCACTAATGGAAAGAGTTCCTAGAGATTGAAAAAGGGAAATAATGACACTAGTATGATATCTTAGATTGCTTAGCATCTCTGCACGCCCTAATGTTGAACTGTCAGGCCTTAGATGGCCAGAAAAGAAAGGTTCAATAATCAAAATAACAGCAACAGTAGCACCAAGGTACTTCAATAAAAAATCCTGAATCATGCCAAACCACCAATGGTCATGTAGCACTCTCTTAATGTGTCTAAATAAGGTCCTAAACTTCTGTTGAATATGAGCTTCTTCTCTCCTCTCTCCACCATAAAATGCTATACTTTCTGAGTGAGTCCTTAACCGTGAGTGAAGCTGCCGATACTCTCCTTCCAATTCCTGCTCTCTGGACATAAGTTTACCAAAAGCAGGAGAAAAGTTTCTGATTGCAGCCCCAGCTCCGAGTACATAGGCCTGCACAGGAAACAAAATTTATTGAAACACATCAAATAGGTTCCAGCCATCAGAAACTCAACAAAAAATTAAGAACCATAGCAGCAAGTGAGAAATATGTGAAACAGCACACTTTAACTAGATTTACCAATATCCAGAAGATATATTTAGGGCTTGCATATGAACAAAGCCGCCAAGAGTATAGCAGGCCATCAGTCACCGCAGTTAGGTCATCCTGTATAATCTCACTTAACTCTGAACAGAACCTTGGAACATCACTGGCAATTCTTTGCTCTGGATTAGTTATCCGACCATCAACATGTGACATTTTGTAATACACCATGTTCTGAAATAAAAGTAAATTTAAACAGAACGTTCACATAAAAACTAAGTAGAACACTATAACAGTGCCATTAAGGAGGCATGGCAATTACCAAAAATATATTGAATTGTGCATGGGGTGGTGATTGACATACTTGCAATTAAAAAAGGAAACAAAGTACTTGATTCTGGATAGATCAAACAATTGTTCAAAGCAACAAGGGGGTTAGCTTAATACTTTTTCTTTCACAACTTCGGAATTAACTTGCACATAAAACAAGATGTGGAAAACAATCTAAATGCTATAGTCAGGACATGTCTGAGATCCAAAAGCAGTGCCCAAACCAAGAACAACAGAACCAGAAGACCCCTTTCCCTGTTTCTTAATTAAATTTCCAAAGCCTTGTACCCAGCAGGTTAAGAGTTTGTAAAATTTATTGTCCTTTTTAAGCAGTATATGGAATTAAGGACACAGCAGAACTTAAGGCTAACAGGAAAATTCTGGAAGCATTACATATTCAACTTCCATACATTTAGAATAAAGAAGAAAAAGGGAACTGGAGTTACAAACAGGTTAAAACTACTAACAAACATGGTAGCAAGGCAGGAGGAATGCACAAATAGATTACAAGCTCAAAACAGACAATCAAATATAGATAGTTTCTACATACAATTCAACATCTACCTTAAAGTAGTGAGAATGGATAAGTGTAGTCAATATTTTCCTGAAGTGCAGACTCAAAGTCCCAGTAATGTACTTTGATGTAGACTGCATAGTTGATGAGAGGAAACACAAAACAATATTCTCTGTAATTAGTCGCAAAAACATTGGCACACGTCGAAGAAAGGCAGCTCGAAATAGGAAGCCTTGTACTTTTGCTAGCCTGTTGCTTAAAGTGGTTCGCAGCACCTGCAAATAAAATTCAAATGTTATCAGCTGAGAGTTGTTATTATTTATTTCTGGTGACTCAACCAACACATTTGCTAATCTGACATTCAATGGTTTGTTTTCATACAAACTTGAACAGTATATTGTAGATTTCATATTCAAATAAAAGATTCCATCTCTTTTTGCTGAAGTTAATGTCACAGTCTACTGTGTTCACAAGCTGACACTCCTTCAGGCATGCAAGCACAAGTTACATTCTAATGTAATTCTGTTAGCAGACTTGAATAAGCATGAGAAATAAAAAAAGTCAAATTGTATTTAAGAACAGAACTAATACCACAACTATAGTTATAGTCATTTGATTGATAATGACCATATTTTGTAAAGAAAAATTAATTATTTCACATTAATGCATAACAAAATGAGTAGATGATTA
This sequence comes from Vigna radiata var. radiata, assembly GCF_000741045.1. Taxonomy (NCBI): domain Eukaryota; kingdom Viridiplantae; phylum Streptophyta; class Magnoliopsida; order Fabales; family Fabaceae; genus Vigna; species Vigna radiata. The sequence continues at coordinate 40,606,881 of NC_028357.1, forward strand.
CCACAGTCTGCTAAAAGATACTTGTGGTCTTAGCTAAAAAAAATTCCATACCTTTCCCTCCCCCATACTAAAACATACTCTTTCCCATATAAATATCTCAAAATGACATCCTAGCCTATGTTATAATTTATATTGAAACGGTTATTCTAATTTTTTGTGAAAAAATAAAGAACCATATTTTGTATGGTTGTCATATCTCAGGTAAGTTGTATTTCAACATATCAGCCGGTAAAACTTTAAGAAAAAAAAAAAAAAAAACAGAGGATACTCAATGGATATGTACTGCACGCTGAACATATACCAGATATGCATACAACACTAGTACTTCAATTCTGGAGTATTTGAGCTTCACATTTTGATTATTGTTTGTAGCATTCTTTATATACCTTCTCTGGATAAAGCCTATTTAGATATTTCAAAAAAATGTAACCCTCAGCATTCCAATTAATTATTTTCCAATATTGAAATATAGAGAGCACTTTCTTGTACCGTTTTATTGATTACATCTTCAGTAATTTCTATGAACCAACAAGCTCCCCCATTCCCTCCAAAGTGGAGAAGTAAAACCTAAATAAATTTGTAATTGTCCTTGTCAATTCATAAGCATAGTGTCTGTTATCTTGTCTTTGTTGTAAATAAGTGATTATTAGGATTAAAATATCTCTAGAATCTACGTGTTCATTTGAGCAGATGTTATTTCCTTTTTGAAGAGAATGTGATTGTCACAAATAGTGGAGTTGACAATGTATTATCATGATTGTAATTAATAAAATATTTATTTTCTCCCTCTTATTATTCAAGTGTCTTCATAAGATTTCAAAGCAATGTCTTTATGCCAGTGTACGTTAGAATAAGTTTCTTATTTTTATTTTTAGTTTTAAAATAACAATTTAAATAAGAAAATCATCACATCCAATCATATAATGAAACAAAAAAATAAACAACATTTTCAACTGCAGTCATAATTCCATTATATACAGAGCACACAAAAGTTCAATCCCTCCTGATGATGAATTCCAGCAGAAGAACCATATCTTCCGATTAAAGGTATGCACCTCATGAAACTTCATATTAGTCCAAAAAATGAATGATAGCTCGAACTAGAAAGTATTTTGATTAATATGTTTCCTCTACATAGTGAGTGTACATGAGACGTTCACAATGATGTCTCCCAAAGTCAGGCATTTAATATCAAAGATAAGTTGACAGAACAAAATATCACAACAAATACATAAAAACATCATGCCATTTTACACAGAAATCTTAAAGATAATCACAAAGCATAATTGCCCATAACAAAATAGACTTACCACTATACAAACTAAAGCTAAAAGGTTCTTTGCACCTAATTGGCCCATCTCAGATAGAAGAATCGCAGCAAGCACTTGAAGTGACTTCAACCCTCCTTTTTTCTGTTTACCTTTCGGTGCAGAAGTTCTTTTCATAACCTCCTCCTCTGGGAGTTCTCTATCATTATTGTGCTCATCAGAATCGCCTAATAAATCATGTCTATTAACTCTGATCCTTGATTGCACATATGCCGCAGTTCCACCAGCAACTAATATACCAGTTGCAAGTAGCAGAGTTTTTCTGTTGTAATGCACAAGGAAAACGAATCAACTAGATAATAAGTTACATGCAAAACTAGTTCAACATTGTAATGATTTTATTAATACCACTCAACAAACAAAATAGTATATAAATGCTACTACTAATATGAAAATGCAAGGCTATGATTGAGGAGTTAAAATACTTATCTATCAGATAAGTGTATTACAGCAATGTTAGCCACAAGAAGCAGAAACCTTAGAGAAATAAATTTTAAATGATAAGATCAATAAAGAAAGAAGAAATTTTTGACCAATTATTCTATCAAGATAAGTTTTGTTCTTTTCCTGGTCCCTGTTAATTCTAATGATATGTCTTTAAGCATATGTTTCACGTGGAAAATAATACCCAAAGAATGCAAGTCTCAGGGTCAACCATTTTACTTACAATGAAATTCTTGGTAATTACCAATTTATACTTAATAGTACATGTTTCTAAGGATTTAAACCCGTGTAGAATTAGAAGTCTTGAGATTCAACCATAGGGACTTTTTTATGTAGCACAATTATAGTTTTTGGCATTGTTCCAAAGATTTTTAATTACTGTCGCAATTAGCCAATTACAATTTCGGAAAAACCTTTATATTTCAGAAATTTGTAGATAAATTCAGGCAATGTAAAAGCAACTAGGATCACAATGCGTTTAGAAAAAAAAACATAAACTTTGACGTTACAGTTTCAGACCTGACTGTAAAACCTCAGCAATTACTTAATGGGTCAAAATTCTGAACTTTGAGTGTTATGTGCTCTATTTCTGATAATGAGAATGTGATCGAATACTCTCATTGAGCATAAAACAAAGTTTATTTTTTGATAGAGTAAATAAGAATAGCTTAGAAAAGGATAAACTTGATGCAGACTCGATGGGCAAACAAATTAAGCTGCTAGTCAACGTCAACGCAGATTGAACTTACTCATCACCAAAAACATTAAAAGAAAATGGTAATATACCTCCTCGAAGCCAGAAAACCCTGGCCATGCCGGGTTAGTTGGAAGAGTTGAAGGGAAGACATGGCCAAAAGATTAACCTCTCTTTTACCAACAAATAAACTCGTCACAATGGCTCCTCGAACCTTGGGGAGCAACAAAATCTAGCCAAAATTAAAATTCACAGAGAAAAAAAAAAAGACAGATCAGTAGCCAGAACTGTGGAAAATTTCAATCTCAACGCATATTGGCATGCTTTAGATGCACCATACTCAGTGAGCAAGGTGCTTCAGTTCAAGATACCAAATAATGACTTCATCACATCAAGAGCATGACTAAATAACAACAACCATACCAAATTTCTTTTATTTAAATCGGATATCTCTCATTATTAAGTGTAATTAAGCTAAACAAAATACACGCCAACAAGTTTTCTTGCAGTCAAAATATCTCGTACATTTTTTTTATCATAAAAGATAAAACACTCCATTTGTCCGCAGTAGTAGATCCCAAAAATGTAAAATCCCTAACAGAAGCTAACCTCCAAGGTCGTAAACGCTAACCATGTTCCTCCTATCCAACGCGCCTAAAGCTTCGAAATAGAAGATATTCGCTGCAAAAACAGAACATTACAGTTCAACAACAGCAAGCATATTCGATTGTTTGCGAAAGTGCTTTCTCTGCGGCAATCAGAATAACGTATCCGATTCTGAAGTAACATGAATAAAGACCGCAAAAGCTAATCCGAAGTCTTACTGAATAGAGAAATCGTTTTTCACAGAAATGAAATACAAACGAAACAAACCTAATATACACATGATTGGAAATCAATCCTCATTCGGTGGCTGAAGGTGGGAACGAACGCAGAGGTATTGAATAGAGAAGAAGGTTTTAAGAAGCAGGCGTTGGATTGTGCCAATTTCATATATTAGATATCTGCCTAACCGGAGAGAAGAAGACAAGACAAGGAGTTGATGAGATATGTGAGATAGTTTGAGGGCTTATAGTGTGAAACACAGCACACGAACGTGTTCCACACGGGTAGTCTTCTTCTCTACCATGGCCTCTCACAAATCGGGTCGGGTTTGATTTCACCTTTGGCTACTAAGCTCGTACTTCCTCTGAATTTAATTAAGAAATTATACAGACACACTCGCGCGTGTGTTTTCACTGTAATCAATTTAATGAAATCTGGTTGAGAGTCCAGGGATATTTTTCTTCATATATGATTTAAAGGAAGAAAAAAAAACTATAAATTTAAAATACATATTAGAAAATCGAGTAAACTTTTAGAATTTATTTTATGCCTAAATTAATATTAATTTACAAAAAACAATCATTTGTTAATTTTAGAGATATTTATTATAAATGTTAAATTAATCAATGTAAATTGTTTTAAAATAATATGCTCAACAACTTTTGCAGTATGATGACACGTAAGGGTATTTATTAAGTTTTTTATCTTGGTTTTTAAGTGATATATAATTATTGGATATACTGACGATATAATAACATAATCTGTAATAACATCGTTAACGTTAATTATATGGTTTTTTTAGAATGTGAAATTCTATCGTAATGTTATACTTATAAAGTAATTCAGAAAGTTGAAAAAAAAAATATTTAATTTTTTTTTAAATGGCGTTGTATTATTGAATGTACTATAACACTTTTCAATTTAAATCTACTTATTATTTTAATCAAATTAATTATTTTCGTTATACTAATCGTATTTTAACACTTTTGTTTAGATTATATATTTTGACTTTCGTAAGCTTTTAAGTTAACTAAGTTCGTCTATTTTGAAATTAAGAGATTTTAGTCCTTTTTATCCAAATGTATATTGTATATTTTGATAGGTTTAATTAAATAATATTAAATTTACAAATTATAATTTAGTGGTATTTTTATTAAAAAAGACGGAAGGATTTTGTAGATGTGAATTTAGGGGGTTACATTTTTAGAAGGCGAAATTAAGGTTTATAATCAAAAGCTTTGATATTTTCACATTTAAGGTAACCATTAATCTTTTGGTAGTTGATTTGAAGCTAATTAATGCTTATAATAATATAATTAATTCATTTTGTAATTATTCTAGGTAGAAAGTGGGAATTTGGAAGTTATAAAAATAAAGAAAAAAAATTAAAAGTGACATTTTTTTCTTTATATCAAAATAAAAAAAATAACTAAAAAACTCAAAAATACTATAAATATAGAATATCTTAATTAAAATAAGAAACACAATTTGAAAGTTGGACTATTTATTCTACCAGAACACCTTTCAATTCAAACTTATTGTTTATTTACCATTATATGATCAAATTAATTATTTTCGTCATATTAATCGTATTTTAACACTTTAGTTTAGATTATATATTTTGAGTCTCGTTGGCTTTTTAGTTAACTAATTTCATTGATTTTAAAATTAAAAGATTCTAGTCCTTTTTATCCAAATGTATATTATATATTTTGATAGGTTTAATTAAATAATTTAAAAGTTTACAAGTTATAATTTAGTGGTATTTTATTCTAAAAAAAACGGAAGGATTTTGTAGATGTGAATTTAGGGGGTTACGTTTTTAGAAGGCGATATTAAGGTATAAAATCAAAAGCTTTTATATTTTCATTTGAGGTACCCATTAATCTTTTGGTAGTTGATTTAAAGTGAATGAATGCTTAGAATAATATAATTAATTCATCTTGTAGTTATTTTAGGTAGAAGTGAGAATTTGGAAGTTATAAAAAATGGAAAAAAAACGAAAAGGGAAATGTTTTCTTTATATAATAATAAAAAAATTAGCTAAAAATCTCAAAAATACTATAAATATACAATATCTTAATTAAAATAAGAAACACAATTATACCATTCCAACTTTTTTTCATATTATTACTTATATTTATAACTATTTAAATCGGTGTAATTATACATATCGTTTTGAATATGTAATTACAGATCTTTGTTTTAAAATAATAAGAGTTGTAATTTTTTGAAAAGTTAAAAATTTAAATTTAAATTTAAATCATGTAGCTATTCATTTTTAAATTTCATTCATAATGTATATTTTTAATATCTTTTTAATTTCTTTCCAATTTTTTTTAGTTATTCTTATATTTATCAGTGAGAGGTAGACAGGGTGAAGATCAATTTTGATCAATAAAAATTTAAATCAAAGTAATTTTCTTTTCTAAATTTCAATTTCTTTTTTTTCCTAATATAATTTATGTAAAGATTTAAAAAATAAGATTTTAGAAGTAATAGTGATTTTTCAATTGGACTGATCAATTTTTTCGTTGTATAAGTTTCAGACATTTTTTTTTGGTCTTTTTTCTATTATCTATTGTATGTGAATCTTTCTCCACTTGCATGCGTCTTTTTAGTTATTTATATAAGTGTATGTTAATGAGTGATCATAACGGTATGACATGGTCTTTTTTGTGTTGTTCCTAGGTATAACTAAGGCATCTTGTAAGCTTGAAGGGTTTTGGTGTTTCTTAAAGCATAGGTAAGGGAAGTTAATTGCATTCTTTTAATGTTTATACATATCTTAAAATCTATAATTTCATGATTGAATGGTATAATGAAATTAATATGTTGAATTGGGATATTGGATGTTTGTAGTGTTTAATTGTTTTGGTTGAGTTGTGTTGATCGAAGAACTTATGATACAATCAATTGAACTAATTAATATGTGTCATGACATTATTTTTTTTGTACCAGAGTACTGAGAAGGGAATACCAATTTGTTCTTTTGAGCAGGTTCTAATTTCCTAAAACATTGGGTTTTCATCTGCTGTGTTCTGATGCAGCATTGAGCGGTGGCAGATTAGCATTGAGCGTGAGTTCATTTGGCATGTCTAAGAGCATTTTAGCTTTAGGTCGTTGAGCGCTAGTTTTAAACTATTAAGCAACATATATTGTGAAGGGTATAATGTTGAGTGAAGACAAGGTGTCGATAAACGCTTATTTTTGTGAATGGTTAGCATTGAGCAATGTAAGGATATCATTGAGTGCCATCATTATATTGTAGGTCTGCAACATTTTAACTCTAAGGCGTTGAGCGCCACCTTTAACGAGAAGTTTGGCATTGAACACCACTTCCAAGAGTCAGTGTGTATGTGTGACTCTAATTTGCCTTCTTTGACTATTTGAATCAGATTTAAAATGGATTTTATGTATGTGTATAAGTACTATGATGATTTATTGAGGTGGTGATATTCGAAGCATCCCTAGAAAAATGGTGATGCAACAAAATTTTGTTTATGATCGTCTTTTAATTTCCATAACTAATTTAGATATATTTTATTATTACAAATATTTAGTTTTGATAATTGTATTAATAATTTATATTTATATTGAGACAATCTATTTTGTTTTATTAATTTTATAATATTTTATTTTATCAAACTATTAAAATTTGAATGTTACATTTTCGTGAGATTTTAAACTTGTATGTGAAATTTGAACTTATTAATTTTTGTTAGAAATTAGAAACAAAACAAGTTTGGACTTTTCTAGCTTTCCTAAAATCATGAAACTATTCTTTAAAGAACATGAGAATTAGTGTAAAAGAAGTCATACTATTAATAATCAGTTAAATTTGAGAATTTAGTTGAAGTGAATATAAATAATTTTGTTCATGCATATATGAAATTAGGAAGTTGATAAAACTTTTGTGAATAATTAAGAAATATTGAAAGACTTTTGTGGGATTAATGATTTTATAGAAAATGTGTGCATTTTGACACAAAAAGGTTGTTCATTACTTTATTTTATGTTTGAATCTGGACTTATGAGTAAATTTAATTTCATTAAAGTCAAGCATATATTAAGTTGATTTATGGAATTGCATGTTATGTGGTGATGACTATTTATTTTTAAAATAGTACTTGAAACTTTGTAGGATTGTGCGATTTGTAGTAAAGATTATTAAGATTATTTTATCATTAATTTAGAAAAATAGTATATATCAATTGATGTTAATAAAAGTTTTCTTAATCAACATGAATGATGATTTTCCCATTGATAACAAATAACTTTCTTAGTTGAAATTAAATGTATTTATTTTAAGTAGATGTTAATTTTTTTTCAATTATAACAGTGTTTGAGTTGAGATTATTTTTTCAATTATAAGTCAAGATTATTTTTCACACAATGTTAACATTTATTAACCAATATCAACGAAAATATTTTACTACAAATATTAATCACATCCTTTTCAATTAATGTTATTTGTGATTTTTTTTTTCTTCTATGTTTACAAATATATTTTTAATAGACGTTACCAATATTATTTTCTTTAGAGGCGGTCAAGGTTTTTTAAATAGCAATCCTTTTAGTTTAGTTTAAACAATTGTAATAAATATCGATTAAAAATCGTCCTAATTAACATCATTACAAAAAGGATTGTCAACATCAATACAAACATCATAGAAGACTTTAATCAAAAGTATCAATTAATACTTTTAAGTTATTAAATGTTGCTTAATATTAAAATAAATTTCATATTTTGTAGTAATTAAAATACTCAGCCTAGTAAGAAAAAAAATCAATCAATTTAAACATTTTCATAAAAAAAAAACTTTAAAAATAAAACAATATGAAATAAAACTGATTCAAATTTAAAATTATAAAAGTATCCATGAAAAATAAATTATTAATCTTTATTATCTCTATTTATCGACTATTTGGAGTTTCAATTGCAATTACATTCTAAAAATATTTAATGAAATATATTTATGCATTTATTTATTTTGAAATATAATATACAAATTAAAAAAAAAATAATAGTTTCATTTATTATTATTTGTATCTATATTGTCGAATAATGTAAAGCTAAATGTAACAACATTTAATATTATCTCAAAATTATAAAAAAGTACATGTGAAAACAAGGAAATGGTCATACTCAAGAATTTATATATCGATGAAACACTAACCAAGAAAACGCCCAACCGTTCCAACTTTTATGGGCATTCATGGGAAGAATAAACCTAACCCATTCAATTCAAGCAGTTGAATTACCAACTTTATAATAGTAGTTCAAATTAAATATATTGAACAAATTATATATATATATATATATATATATATATATATATATATATATATATAATATATATAAAAAAAAATATATATATATATATATATATATATATATATATATATATATATATATAATATGAATATAACAGGGGTAGAATGTGGGTCAATATAAATTTAATATAAATTTAGTTACTAAATAAATGAAGGATTATAGTTTTTGAATCAAAGTTTCCCCGTTGCCAATTTTTTATAAATCTAAAATATCCATCACCTACTCAATGAAATTACTTTTTGATAATCTTATTTTTGGCATATAATACAACAATATAGAAAATAGTTAATAGCGATGCTGATGTTTTTATAAATTGAACTTGAATATTTTATTATTAAAATATAAAATTTATAAATAGAAAATTTAATTAGTTAAGTTTTATTTTATAAAAATTACCGTTTTTCTAAAATTCTCTCTTTTTTTCTATATTCTTTATAATTTTTTTATCTCTATGTTTTTTTTCTAAATATAATGATTTATAAGTATTGACCTAAAGTAATACAATTTTAATGGGTAAAAAAATTATTTTGAGTAAGATCATTTTTATCATTTTTTTAAAATTAACAAAAAAATTAACTTTTAAAAGTTTTACGATGACATTTGCAATTTATTCAAAGGGTTTAAAACTAATTTTTGTTTGATTATGATTATTAAGATATATGTTAAAATCGTTGATCAAATTTTTCTGTACATAATTAGAGTATATGTGAAAGAGTTCAGGTAAAGGGAACATGTGTTTTTAGTTCAAAGGAACATATTATAAGAAAATTTTGATTCATTAATAATCTGAATTGAGATAGTTTGTTATGAGTATTGATAATAAGGGTACGTCTTTTGAGTCAATTGGGTATTTTTGAAGTTACTTTTAAACTAATTAAAGCAAATTTAACATGAGAAAATAGTATAAGTATTCATAATAGATTAATTGATATATCTGATGTATCAATTGAGTTTCTGAAATTGAGTAAACTTATTGGGCAAACCAATTAGTTATTGAGTGAAAGTCAATTAATGAAAATATAGATAACTCATGTCACTTTACTTGTTGAGTAAGTTAGAACTAGCCGAATAAACCTTATAAACAAAGCTCATAGGGTTTAGGTCACTTTCTGAGCAAGTAAAAGACTTGTTAAGTGAAATGCATTTTAATAAAATCTATAGAATTTAAGGTGGTTGGATCATTAGGAAAGTATGGTCTAACTAGGAGAATTATTTGGTTAAAAGCTTCTCATATTTGATCATTGAGAGAGCCAATACCTTCGTTGATCGAAATTTGAGATATTAAAATTTAGAGAACTCATAAAAGATTGGTAACTAGGCAAGTCAAGTAATCGCTAGGTAAATATACCTCTAAAAGTGTGTGTTGAGTGAGTAAGGATGTTCATTGAGCGAGCCTAAGTAAGAAAAGTTCTAAAATTGTCTCGTTGAACGAGCTTATATGCATATTGAGTGAAATTGGGAGATTTTAGAAATATAATAAATGATTTAAGGTTTAAAAATAAAATAGGTGGATGTGTGGCTGAGTAGTGTCTAAGTGTTAGCCAAAATCTACTATAGATGCATGTGGTCGAGTAGAGTTTGATTGTTGGTCAAAATCTATTTTGTGAGTGACCGAATAAAACTTGGAGGTTACCGAAATATATTGTGGGATGTTAATTGATATATATATATATATATATATATATATATATATATATATATATATATATATATATATATATGTATGTATGTATGTATGTATGCATGCATGCATGCATGCATGCATGTATGTATGTATGTATGTGTGTGTATGTATGTATGTGTGTATGTATATAGTTATTTCTAACATTGAATAATTTTAAGATGTGTGTTGAATGAAGACTATAAGAATGAGACTATCCTAATTCTACTAATTTTGTACTCATATAAGGGAAGATACTAGGGGGTGATAGTTGGTGGAATTTTTATAACTTGGAGGGGGTGTGAAACAATATTGTGTCTCACGAGTAAAAAGAATTTATCCTATCATACTTGTGGAGTGAAATATTAGATGAATGTGTAAAATATGAGTTTAATTTCATATACGAGTAGGGATGACAAAAAAATCTGCGTCCGCGAATATCCGTGGATAAAATCCGTGATGGATAGTTGATATCGGCGGATATTTACTATCCGAAACACGCGGATAGCAGATATTTTAATACCCGCTTATAAACGGGTCGGGTGCGGGTATTATACTATCCGTACTTACAGATATCCGCTACCCGCAAAAAATAAAAATAAAAATTTAATTTTTATTTTATTAAGTTAAATATAATTAAAATTAACATTAATTTTATTTTACAAGGTTAAATTTAATTAAAATTTTACTATATGAAATATACCGATCGAAATTAATTGTCATTTATTAACAATTAACAGGTATTAATAGGTTAGATTGTCTTACTCTTTACAAAATATACGGTATTGATTATTGGGTTTGATTGTCTAAAAATATACTGCACTAATTAATAAGTCAGATTGTCTTACCCTTTACAAAATATACGATATTAATTATTTATTATACGATATTACTTATTTATTATTGGATTTGAGTGCCTAAAAATATAATGCACTAATGGTTAATCAATGGGCTTGCTTGTCATAGCCTCTATAAATATACAATTGATGTCTAGGTACAATCTTCCTCTTCTATCATAATAAAATTTAGACCTTTTTATATCTTGAGTGTCGGAGTGTCTTCTACACGTCAACAACATATCGGAGTGGATGACATTCTCAAGAAGGATTGAAGATCAAAAGAGAACAAAGCAAAAAAGGACGACTGACCATCGAATCAATTCAACCCAAAAAAATTAAATTTTAATTTATATTTAATTTATATTATATTATATTATATATATATATATATATTGTAATTGTATTTAAATTTTATTTTAATAATTTATAAAAATATATTTTTTTAAATATTTGCGGGTATCCGCGGATATCCGCGGGTTTTAAAATATCCGCGGAATTTTTTTAGGCGGATATCCGACGGATAGCAGGTCGGGTTTCGGGTACAGTTTTATTCGCTGGGTCGGATTCCGGTATCACACTATCCGACCCGAACCCGACCCGTTGTCATCCCTATATACGAGTCTTCCTAAAATAAAGTCAAGTGTATATCTTTTTATAAAATGTTAATAATTGATAACTTGATAGTTCTTATTATTATCATATTTGTGAGATTTGCGTGTCTATGATTAAGGGGAATAAAGGTTCATCCTCAATGAAGGGCTTAAGGTACCGATGGTGTTCTTCTTAGAATCTTGTTATCGGTCCACGATAGGCACTAATGTTCGAATCCAAATTTGGTCAAGTGATTTAAATTGTCTTAGCCCTCGGCTTCTAAGCGATGTGGAACTATTGGGCATAATGAAAACATATTTGGCGCCCACTATGGAGCCAATAACGAGGTTCTAATATGAACCATCAGTCCCTTAACCCCTCAATTAGGGATAAACAATAATTTCCCTTAGACCTCAACAAGGGGTTTATATTCCTACCACGCCTAATAGTCTTATATTGTTTAAGAGTCAAGATCCAAGGTAGTTTAAATACTTTTTCTTCTTTCACCCTTTAAGGTGTCTTTTAAGAACAAAATCATGATGAATCACAAACTTTAAATTGGAAAATACATTGGATGATGGGTGATTGAACTTAACAATGTCACTCAGTGGACTTGGGATTAGAACATTGGTGCCCACTGTGGGCTGATAACGAGGTTCAAAAATGAATTGTCGATCTTTTAAGCTCTCCATTGGGGATGAACCCTCATTCCCCTTAGACATCGATTGGGGGACTTATGTTCCTACACACCCAATAGTCTCATATCGCTTAAAAGTCAAGACCTAAGACAATTTAAATACTTTTTTCTCCTTCCATCCTATGAGACACCTTTTAAGAACAAAATCATGATGGGACACAAACCCCAAAGTGGACAATGTCTTGGATTAAGGGTGATTGACCCTAATGATGTCACTCAACAAAGTTGGGATAGAAACATTGATATCCACAGTTGGACTAATAACGAAGTTATAAAATGAACCATTACTTCCTTAGGCCCTACATTAAGAATAAACAATCATTCCTTTAAACTTCGATTGACGGGCTTATGTTTATATCACGCCCAATAATCCCACATTACTCAAGAGTTGAGGTCTGAGGTAGTTTAAATACTCATTCCTTCTTCTACCCTCCGAGGCACCAATCAAGGGTTTTAGTTTTTTTTTTTTTGCAAATAAGTTTATATACTTGATGGGAAATCATGTAATAAAAAAATAATTTCTTTAAACAAAAACACACTCACATGTAATAACAGAAATAAAAAACATAAAATAAATTTAACATGATTGGCACCTCAAACTTTACATCCATGAGTATTATTATTCAACAAGCATTATAGACTTATTAAATTGTGGAGACAACTCTTAAATAAACTTGTCATTTTTATAGTATTTTCCTGCTACTTTCTTCTTTATATTATACGTGAGACTTTGGTGAACACCCATTAAGAAACCAACATCACTACATGGAAGAAAATAATAATGAACATAACTATAAATTGCAAAAGTTGTGATGGTTATTTCACATATAAAACCCTTTAAATTGTTCTCATCTTCATTCAATTTCATCTTTTTCCTTTTTAATTGAATAACAAAAATAGTCATACTTTTTTCTTTATCCTTTCTTCTTATCTTTAGAAGTCTAACCTCATTTTTCATATTTTTTGTGATTGGATTATATTTATGGATGATTATGACCACCTAATTTAGTTTTGAAACATAATAAGTTTATTTTTCATAAAAACTGGACTTTAAACTTAATTCAACCTTAATACATTGACTTGTAATGTGATGTTTACACTGACTTTTATATTGTAAATTTGTCTTATCTAGATTTCGTAGTTAGCGTGGGATCTCAAACACATCCCTCATGTTGAGACATATATATCTCAAGCATGAAACTATATATTAACGAGTAGTCTCCTAGTGATCCAATAATGAGTGACACAATAGACCTAATGGGCAACAAATTTCACTACAATGAACTTCAAATGACTCATACTATCTTGAGAATTAGACTTTAAGTTTAACTCAATCTTATAAAACTGATTTATAAGATGAAATTTGGTGTAATTTCTTTAATTTCCATATATTCTTCTTAACTATGAAGTTAAGAACTTTGATTCTTCTTAATTAACATTTAAATTGTTGTAATTTATGTTTTAGTTGTTTTGAAATTAAAATCTTTTAAGTTAGGCTTAAATGCTTACTTGGTCTCTATGTTCAGTGGTAATTTTCAGTTTAATACCCAGTTTTAAAAGTGTAGACATTCAGTACCAAAGTTATCAAAATTGCATGAATCGAATCCCTTCCGTTAAATGGACAGAAATGGAGTTAACTCCCATCTAACGTGGTAATGGAATTTTCACTATTTCTTCTCTTTCCTCTGCTTTTCCTACTCTGCCCAGCTTTTTCTCAGCTGTATCTTTATGAATTTTTTTTCTCTCTCTTTTTTTCACCAAACACATGTAATTATTAGGTTGGGAATTGAACATGTATATGAATTTTACTATTGGTTAGTAAGCTTAAATTTAGAAAATTGGATTGGATGACAATGTTGGTAATAAAATACTCTTGGTTTTAATTTCGAATTCTTTGTTAAAGACTTTTCATTTTGCTTTAGGTTGTTATGCTAAATTTTAATAATAATAACAATAATAATAATAATAATAATAATAATAATAATAATAATAATAATAATAATAATAATAATAATAAGTGGTTGAAATCTATGTCAATATGTGTAATTGTTGTATATATTAGAATGCCTATGTAAAATGTTTGAGCAATTTAAAACTTTGCAAAACTCAATAATTTTCTACATAATTTGCTCAACGAATTTCAGACATGGAGAAAGTGACTTTTATTGTGAAAAGTTCAGATAGTGGATTCTCTGATAGCCCATCATGAAAGTTGTGCCATTAGATGTTAGCTTTGTTTTAGCTTTGGAATCACCTAAAAACGAGGTCTAAATCCAGCTATAACTATTTTAGTGAATAAAGGTCAAACTGTCAAATTTAGTTAAAGTTGGTGCACTTTTGTAACCTGTACCAAAGTTTATATTTTTTTCTAACCTCAAGACTTTGTAACTCATATTTTAGCTTGTTTGGATGAGTGAAACTTCAAAATAAATTGTTATCTTTAACCATTGAGGCAAAATAATTTATGTTTTACGAGTTCTTTTTAATTTTGATGTATTATAATAAAATATTATTGATTATTTTAATTAAATTATCTCGTCATATATTTTATGTTTTGTTATAGTATATTATACGTATAACCATATGTTTATTTTAATTAATTTTATGCTAATTTGGTAAGTTGATTGAAATGTCTAACAACAACATGCTTACCGATTGTAAATTTAATATTATTCTCTATATATGATAGTTCACAACACATTTATCTATTATTGGATTTAATATTACTCTCATGTGCATGTGAGTAACATATAATTATTTTAATTAAATTATGCCACCATATTTTAAGTTTTATTGGTTATAAAATTTAGGTTTGGTTATTATATAGACATATAGAACATATATTTTAATTAAATTATCTCAGCATTAATATATATATATATATATATATATATATATATATATATATATATATATATATATATATATATATATATATATTAATTCCATACATGTGTTTATATATTTTGACTAATATATTAATTTTTTTTGTAAACCCTTTATTTAGGTAAAAACTTTAACTATATAGGATTTATTATCACTTTAAAATATCGATGAATATATTTTTTGGTGGTTATTAATTTTTTAAGTGTCCAAGATCACGTGATCAACATGTGGGAAGTAAGATAAATGATTATTAATAAAAATTCTTTTAATAACTTTTTTTTTCACAATTTTTTGATAACGTATATTTATAATTGTGATTGATTCATTTTAAATATTTTTTAAAAATAAATTCAAACAAACTAATAAAATATTTACACGTAAACTATTATAAAAAGTTATTAAAATATCGATTTAAAAAAAAAAATATTCTACATTTCTAGACTTGCAAGGTGCTTGCTTATCTCCAAGTCTTCCCTTTATCTTTAGGTTACCCTGTCATAATCAACAACCTAACTTAAGATAATAAATTTAGGACACCTAACTAAAATTAATTTTAAAGAGTTGCCTTAAATATTCTATAAATAGGAGCACAGATAAGAGATCCCAAACAACATTGCCACCGCTTTCTTTTCTCTCTTTATTTCATGTATATAAGTTTCTACTTGTACCAAGATGTCTGGTAGGTAAAGTTCTCCTTCTCAAATAAAACGGAATTAATTATAGTTTTAGTTCCTAACTTTTCATAAAATATTAATTTTATTTTTTATTCTTAATTTTTATACAATTTAATCTCCTGAATTATAATTTGTACTTGTATATAATTTAAAATTTTTATTATCTACAATTTGGTTTAATTTTTAATTTAAAAAATACTAAATTATATTTTCTAACGATTTCTTACCACAACTATTTTCATTTGTGAAAGAATAATTATAATTTAAAATATAACAACTTAAAATGTTTAAAATAATTTTGACTATTTTTATTGTATTTAAATATGTAAATGTAAAAGAATATTTTTAAAGATTTAGTGTTTCATACTTAATTATTTAAATGTGAAGATACTTGTTTTTTTCATAGATTATGTAGTTTTTTGAATTTTTTTTACATAGTACACTTAGAGTTTTATTCTTTATTTTTTTTAACATGTTTGTGTAATATTTATGGAAATAATATAACTTTGTTTTTTTATTAGAATTTAGTCATAACAGTCGAACTCTGACCTTTAATGAATTAGATTAACATCATTTTAAGGTTGTCATATTTGAAAGTAAAACTCTAACTTATGAACTTTTCATTTTGGTTATCCTTTTGATAGGTCCTCCAAAATAGATTATTGTTAGTGTGACGAGATGAGTTTGAGTTTGTGGAAGAAGATGAAATAGGCGGGTTTAAGAGACAAAGTATTTGTTTAATAGACCTTGTAAATGTAGCATACAATTTAATGATTGTGTTAATAGGAAATATACTTACAATTTATCATTTGTAAAACATCACAATATGTTGATATTTGAGTTGCATAATATATAATGCATCATTGGTCAATCATTCTCGATTTTCGAAAGTACAAGTTGTGAAATGATGTGTTGGTTGGAAGTTCCAAAAATGTGCATATTTTTTCTTTAAGGGGCTTGAATGTGCAATTATATGGTTTCTGAAAAAGTATTGAACTTTCACATTGAAATTGGACACCATCTTCACATAACTCGATTTTTTCATCTGCAAATAAGGTTGCTAGGTAGGAATTTGAGTAATTCTCCATTTTGTTGATGCCTAAGTATTACGTTTAAAGATGATGAGCGTTTATGTTTTATATTCAGAGAGAAAAGGAAATGGTTGGATTTATTACGCTCTTTAATACTATGGCAAATTATGGTTCAACTATAGTGTAAGATGACACTTGTAGGGTAAGTGTCATTCCTAACAGAGCTTAAAAGTCTTGTTTTGGTGACAGAGTGTAATTTTTGACATGTATCCTGAGTTCCCTATCTCTGAATACACATCAAAGTTAAGTATAATAAAAGTTGATATCTATATGGCACATTTATCTAATAAAGTTGAGAAGTATTGTCTTGGTAGTATATTGCATGTGCAATTGTTGACATATGTCCTGTGCCAACCTATCTCCCAATACGTACAAGAGTCAAGTGTGTAATAAAACTTGACCTTTGTGTGAGACATTTATCCAATAAAGTTGAAAAGTTTGGTCTTGGTGGCAGATGTATGTGAAATTGTTGACACGTGTTTTGAACCACCCCATTTTCCAATACACGTCAAAGTCAAGTTTAATTAAACCCGACGTATGTGTGACACACTTACTCAATAAAAATGAAAAGTCTTGTCTTAGTGGCATATGTATGTGCAATTGTTGACATGTATCTTGTGTCACCCAGTATGCCAACACATGTCATAGTCAACTTTAATTAAACATGACATGTGTGTGAGACATTTACCCAAAAAAATTGAAAAGTTTTGTCTTGGTGTCAAACAAAGTGAAATTGTCGACACATTTCTTAATCAACCTTGTCTCCAAATACATGTCAGAGTGAAGTCTAATGGAACCTCACATTTGTGTGGCATAGTTACCCAATAAAGCCAAGAAATCTTATGTTGGTGATAGAATGCATGTAATTGTTGACACGCTCTTGAATTACCTCATCTCTCCATACACGATAGAGAAATCTTGTCAAATTTAAACTTTGTGTGGTACAATTTTTCAATAAAGATGAAAAATTTTGTCTTAATTACATAGTAAAAGTCGAAATATTCTATTATTATACTTGTGGATTTTTATTACATAAAGATGATGTTGGTGTGTTCAACAATTGTAGAATTTGTTAGGTATAAAAGTTAAATAAATATAATATTCATTGAATAATTTTTTTTAAAAAGTATAAATCATAGTTACAAACATTAATTACATAATTATAATATAGTAAGTAGATATACACATATACAAATACATACATACAAAAAAACACACACACATATATATATATATATATATATTCGATGAGATACTAAGGAAAAAAGAAAATACAAAAATAAAATAAAAAGATGACATGATGAGGTAAAAGGAAAAACATAAGATTACGTTCAATAAATTTAATGTTGACTTTTAAAGTTAAAGATACCGTAACATTATTTTTTAACTTATAAATACATGGACACGAAGAAAGAGAGAGGAAGAGAGAAGAAAAAAGAAAAGAAAAGACATAAAGAGAAAAAGAAACATAGAAAGAGATCAACAAAGAAAGAAAGAGCGAAAGAGATAAACAAAGGAAGAAAGAGAGAAAAAGAGAAAGAGAAACAAAAAGATAGAGTAAATGGCCTACTTGTATAAATAAATTGCAGTAGGTCTATTGCTGGTAATAAATATGAAAAAAAAAACGTTACTGCTGTACAAAATTCAACAAAAGAAGATATCTATCATTACCTTTGAAGGTACAGACATAGAAATGAGTTCTCAACTTAGTCAATCCACGTAATTATGGGTTTAACTCGAATGGAAAAATTTAGTTTTTTTTAATTAAATTTAAATGGACCACGTTTATTAACATTAACATTTTATTAGTTTTTTATCATTTTCACAAATTTTTTTATAATTATTAGGTTGATGATGTTTTTAAAATATTATAATATTAGTAAATAATTTTTTATTATTTCAAATATTTAATTTATTTGTTTATCAAATTATATAAATTAACAATTTAATTTTTAATTAAATAGTATTTGGTAAAATAAGTTAATATATTAATTATATTTTTATAAAACAAAGAATTACTTATCTATTTCAATTATACTATAGTAAATATATAAAATAAATTGAAATAACAAACATTTTTAAAGAATCAACTTACTAACCTATGATAATTTGAACTAGATTAGAAAATTTTTACCTCATCAAATTAAAATAACTCATTTAATATGGTGAATAGAGTAGATTCACTTACATGTTTCCCCTCATCTTTATTTATTTTGTTAACAATAAAAAAAAGTTAAATCGATATTTTCAAAAAGTTTAGTTCTACAATCTTATAAATAAAAGATCATAAGCTTTAATATAATATCTCCAGTCTTATTTTTCTTTATTTAAACTCTATTATATCATATAAGTTTTAGAATTTTTCTTATATCTTTATTTTTACCTTTATATAAATTTCACATTTTGATAATTTTTTTATTATTTTTTCGAATTTAAAAGATAACTTTATTGTTATAATTCTAACTCATGGTCTAAGCAGAATATTTAATTTCTCATAGTATGAAATTACATTTTAAACTTATGAATTGATAATTGGAAGTTAAGAGAATACTTTTTTTAAAATATTGCATAACAAAGAAATGCTGAAAAAGAATAGGAATATACAGTTCTTATACAGCAACTTGATATTATTCTTACAATTGTAAAAGTTTATTAAAACTCCCAACCAATTGTCATCCCTTTTTAGCTAAAAATGTGACCACTTCTATAATTTGTTAACCAAAAGAAAAAAAAAAAGTCATCAAGGAAGATTTTTCCCCATCTTTTTTGGACGTCTCTTAGTGTTTGATTGAGTAAACATTTCAATAAACACTTTTAAGAAAACAACATTAATTTGTATAAATTAGAACTTGTGAAGATAATAAATGAAAAATTAAAAATTAATCATCAGTTCTTCAACTGCTTTCTAAAATTATTTTAAAAATTAGAAATTTGTCATCAAGATGAGTGCAAGAAAATATAAGATGGCCAAGCTGATGAAGAAAAGTAGGATGAAAATAATAGTAAAATAATAGTGAAAACAGACTCAAAGAAAGCTTAAGCACAAAGGGTTTTATATACACAAACCTCCGGAAGAAAAAAAAAAAAAAAACTTCACATCCTCCAAACGCTATGCAGTTCTCCAAACTAGAAATCTTCGATTTTTACACTTGACTAGAAAAATGGGGAGAACAAATATGGAACATGGAAAACTTTATATATAATACCAACCTCAAATAATAGTAAGACCAAAAACTCAGTCATCACTCTCAATCCGCCACTTACTAAAACGACCTACTTAGAATTTTCTCTTTGAAAGCCCACAATGCATGCATTGTTAGAATAGTCACAGCATCCAACCCTGTTTCATTCGTGCCGGAGTACTGCACCAAATGCAATGATTTCTATGTCAAGGTTCTTCTTCCGCAAGCTGCACATTGTATCCATGCTTTATATCTGGAGAAAACCAAACCTCTGAAAATTACACACCATTTGAAAAAAAAATGCCACATAGATGGATATATACATATTGTTACTGCCCCCTCCCAATCAATATGCATTGCAGAGAGAAATTCCATTCAGTAATTAAAACTTATGTGGTTTAATATTGCGGGCATGTTATCTTTATACAACTATTGTTCTTTTCTTTCTATATATAGAGCACAAGCACAACCTATTCAACCAAATTTACTCTATTGCATGAGTATGAATTCTGACATTATAAAAAGAGCAATCAGCCGAGTTATTCAATGGTGTTATCATACTAGAAGCAAGGCAAGTACAGGAAATCTGGCTTATCGCACAAGCTTTCAGTGGACGACCTTGGTTAAGAAGGGAGGCTGGACGATGTTACAAACAAATGAAAGCTGTGAGTTTGCATCAATTTGACCACTATCATAATGAAAACCGAAAATCCAGAACTATCATAATTATCCAGTTTGCATCAATCAGGTAGGAACTATTATTTTCAAGATGTCTAAATTAAAGCGAGAGATACAGGTTATTGTATGCATGAACCCAACATATAACTCTCCACCACAACCTAAACTAAACCAAACAGACAGTAGGTGTCCTTTAGGGTGGGACAATGCCATTAAAAAGAATTTACATATCTATATTTCAAGTTGATAGGTCCTATTCTTTCTTACTTTTATTTTAAAATGCACACTCAAATATAAATAACAAGCCCAAAGTGGGATCACATAATAATGGAAATTAAAGACAAGGCATAGAAATAGGAAAGATGTAGTGAAAATACCTTTCATTGAAGGCTTGTCATAATCTTTCCTATCATCATCATTATTCCAATCACCGTCGTCATCATCACCCATATCATCCCTTCCATCATTTCCTATATCACTTTCACTAGCTGTCTCCCATTCAGAATCATCTGTCTCTGGACCATACATATCACCACCATCACCCTGACTATGGACCCCACCATGCTTAACAGCTGCCTCTCGGAATAACCAAGCAGCACGCATCTGCTTCTTAACTAAACGCTCTGCATAATCTGGAACTTTATTTTGCCTCAATGAAAGATCGGGATCGTTTGACTGAGAACACTCGTTTATAAATAAAATAGCATCTAACAAACTCTCTTTCGCTAATCCAAGCATGTCATTAGCTTGTGCTCGTCTCCAAAGGCTTTTGGCATGACGATTGACAGGTTTATGGAGACATAGTGCTCGGGTAGCATCACTAATGGCAGCCAAAGGCTGTTGCAGCAAAAGATGGCATTGAGCACGATTACTATATAGAACAACTCTCTCCTTCCTAGATCTCATAGGACACAATGCCAAAGCTTCAGAATATTTTGAAGCAGCTCCAGAAATATTTCCAGATGAGAACAAGGAATTTCCTTCAAGTTTGACAACCAGAGCAGCGGCCTGCTTAATATGTAGATCTTCCTTGGGCATATTCTTTTCCCACTTCAATCTCTGCTTTGAATTTAATATATCCTCAATCTGTTCTTTAGTACGACTACTAATGGAGCTTCGACCTGACCCTTGAGACTGGATGCATTCTTGAAGAACACTAACAATTGAATCACCGAGCTTTTTGTGATCACCCAGAGTTGTAATCTCCGCAAGATCAACTAATACTGGCACGACTTTATCAATCACCTACACAATACATGCCAAGGCCTTATTAAACACAAACCAATTTACAATATTCAAGTGATACAAACTTATAGTCATAATCTCTAGCAATTGGAGCTTGAATGAATAAATGAAAACATCATTGTTAGTATACATCCAGCTTATACTTTACAAATTCATTGGTGTATTGGCAAGGACCAGCCACCTTCCTTTTGGGACACTAATGAAAGGAAGTATTAACTAGTTTTACGTCACCTGTCTATAGATGATCAAATGAAATTGTCATAGAAACCAAATAGCTTAAATAAAACCATTATTTATTTCCTTCTCATCAGATTAGCATTCTTGTATTCAGAAATCATCTCATCCAGAAAATTTTCCTCGTCAGACCTCCACTTTCAATAAAATTTGCAAGTGAAATTAGAGAAATTGAAAAAGCCTTTTTAACCAAGGAAGAATACAAATAAGAGGAATGTAACGTGATAGATCTGAAAGGTGAAAGAGGCTTTTACTTTCATTTCCATTTTTCTTAAATTGAATTTAAGTTAGTTCAAGGCATAAGAAAGAATCAATTTTTACTGACATGCTAATCAACGCAATCTTTGAGACAATCACTAGTATTCCTTAGTGTTCATGAGTGCAAACAAGCTCAACATATATGAAAAACAAAAGAAGATGCCAACCCGGAGTTGAGAAAATTTCACCTTGTGACATGTATTGGGATCTTGAAGCAACCATAAAAGACAATCAATAGCCATATACTGCCAATCATCTGAAGAGCGAGCAATATTACACAATGCGTCAATAATACCAGGGCAACTGGCAACAGGTCCTCTACCAAGCTTTTGATGACAAATTGTTCTTAATAAGCCAATACCAGCTGGTGAATTCTCATTCACAAGTCCACCCCACATGCCAGGTAATTTTATCAGAAATTCTGGTTTGCATATGGTGGGAAGAAATTCATGTTTAAAAGCAAAGCAATTAATTAGCTGAAGGGACCAACACTGCAACTGACTAGCCCATTCCTCAGCCTTCCTGGACTCCATTTCAACACCACCCATACCACGCGTAAGCAGATCACAATGATAACTAAGCCTTCTATCGACATATTGGTAGAAGTGTGAATAAACTATTTCAAGGGAACTCATTGCCAATTGAATGGAGAGCTCAAGAATTTCACCATTGCTTGCTATGGCAGGAAAAGTGCTGGCATATGTAGCCAAGTGTCCCAATGCTCTAACTGCCACCCTCTGCTCAACCCAAGTTAATCTGCCTCGTAAAAGCTCAACCAAGGGAGGAATGACCCCTGCATGCACAGCACTTTCTGCAAATTCCTCCATATTCATAGTGTAGGAACCAATTATATGAGCTGCATAATAAGGAATATATATATTTTGATCATGAGAAAGCCAGCGCCGGTTCTTCAGTCCCTTCCATATGAGAGCAGCCATGCATTCAAAAATTCCTAGCTCTATGAATTCCGGGTCATTTGGATGAGCCATAGCCGTGTTCCAAAGGCCACTGATAGGGAGAACCTGACCATCATCGTCTTGAATTGGAAGCTCTCTAAAGAATTTCAATACACTAGCTCGGCGCTTGCTCGGATTCCCTTCCTTCATGACACAAAAAAAGCATCCGGGGTATGGACAGTCCGATGAAACTTTATCCATGCTCGACAAATTGGAATAACAACCTCGAACATCAACAAATTAATTCCTCATCAGGTGGCTGAAGCAAGAAAACCACTTCCAAACTGCACACCAGTAACAAAATCAAATCAGTAATCAGCGCAACCCTTGACACATACCAACCAAAAGACCAATTCTTCTACAGTTCCCTAAACAACATTGGATTCTCAGAAAGAAAAAGTATACAAAAAAAAATGCAACCTATCGATTAATTTTTACAAACATTTCCCCATACCCACACTGATAAAAATGCCCAACTCGTTGCAGAACAAAACCTACACAAAATGGTCCAAGTCAAAAATTGATTTTTAGCGCTTATTCTCCACCAGCCTTGAAAGAGACAAAGACGCCCACACACATAACCAAACATTTAAATTACTAGCAAAAACTCAGACTTTCAGCATTTATTTTCCCCCTTTCCATCTGAAATAGTAAGGGTAAAGAAACAGTGATTTCTGAACAAGAAAAAAAAACCCATAAATATTCTCACTTAAAAAGTCAAACCCAGAGTGAATCACGGGAAGAGACAGGGCAAGAACAGGATCATACTACCTAGCTAGTACCTACGAACTACTCACAGCATCAACATTCCCACACAAGTCAACCAAATTTCCACTAAATAAAAACAATTCCATTTTGTCTTCAGCGAGTTGCAGAATCGATTACGCACTACGCAGTAGCGAAGACCGATTTTCCTGTGGCGCAATCGATTCCACCACGCCAAAAAAAAGGGGTAGGTGATAAAATTACCCTCCGCTGCGTAACGGTCTTCTCACAGTAACAGGCAAAGCAGAGCACAGACGCTGTGAAAGAACAAGAGAGTTAAGAGGAGTAAACGGTGAGGAGAAGGTGCGTGGTCGTTTCAGCAAAGCTTCGTTTACAGGGAAGATCGGCTATGTTTGTAAACGACAGATCCAAATTTGTCGTCGTGGATTACAACCTGAGACCGTTTCATGTCGGAATTCACGTGCTCCTTGGATGCTTTGTGAACTTTTCGCTCTCTCTCTATCTCTCTCTCTTTCTCTCACGCTTTTCTCACAGCACCGTCATCTTTTGATCTAGGTTAAATTCCAGTGAAAGAAAGAGAAAGGAGAAAAAGAGAGTGAGGAATGGAGAAGGAAGACAACGGAATAATGCTGAGCCTCCACTACTCTGTACTATACAAGTATAAATTTTAAATGATTGGTTATTATTTTAAATAATGATTTAATTCAATTTTTTTTTACCCATTTCACTAAAAAAGGAGAGATATAATTTTTCTTTCAAAATATATATTTTTAAAAATGGATGAAGAAATTAATATAATTAGGTTAATTACATAATATTTTCTTTCATAATTGTTTGTACGTATTACGACAACAATATAGTGCTCACTTACGTCGCTGTCGTCATGCCAGGAAAATATTGCTTGAATAGAAATATATATTTTTATAATCTCTTAATCTTTAATTTTTTACCGTTGCATAATTTCCGTCGCAAATTCTCGATTTTAATTATTTTCTTCTTTCGGTATTAATTTTAATTTCTTAACTTAAATTTGTATGAATTTTGGATTGGTATTTTTATTGAAAATTATTTATTTATTCTTTATATTTGAATGGGCTGTGTTTGGGCATGACCCCATCAATGGGGCCAATTGCGCACTAGCGTGTAATGTTGAAGTGCATGGGCCAATCAGATACAAACCCATGCATAGGAACAGTGAGAGATAAATCAAAAAGTGAAGAGCTGAATGACCCAATACACAACTCTTTTTAAAAAAATAATATTATTAATTTAATAGTGACTGAATTACATTTCCTTTTCCTAGTAGGTGCAATTATTAGACTGTTGGCCTCTTATTTTAAATTATCTTTTCAAGACAAAAATAATTAATTGAGCAATCAAACTTTATTTATATATATATATATATATATATATATATATATATATATATATATGATAATCACATTTTTTTCAAAATTTTATTTGCGTGATATGCAAATTTCTACGGTGTAACATACTTTTTTCCTGATTATAGAATCGGAATACCACAAAAAATTGGAGTAACAGAACTAGTAAGTATACTTACCTTGAGATTGTTTAATGGTTATGTTTTAAAATTATCCAAAACTTTAAAATTATACATCCTAACGTAATAGTATTTTTTTGGTTTCAGTTGTCTTGAGTTTTATTCACCGATACACGATCCTTTAATAAATTTCTTTAATCTAATTGTTTAATTGGATAATTTTCTTTTTTTTAATAAATGAAAAATTGTTTACTTAATTGAATATGTTATTGAGTAGTGTTTCAGTTATGGAATCCGAGACTGAAGACTCTCGATCCGTCTTTAAGTCAGTAGGATCACAGAAAGGTTAATGTGAATATGATTAGACTAAAAGTAATTTACTTTGTTGTTAAGTCTGTATTTATAGGCACTAGGTCCGATAATTGTCATTAACTGCCTGTAACTATCGTATCTTCCGTTTTCCCTTATGTAATATTCGCCTATTAAGGCCATTAATTACCTTTTAACACTGCCTTCAACGTTCCTTTACCGTTCGATCATGTATTCGCTTCCTCAGCTCCCATCCGATCTGTCCCATATTGCCCCTCGCACCAGACCCGACCGGCCGGTTGCCTCCCCATACTACACATTATAAATATACAACTTTTTCATGTAGTTTTTACATTTTTCAAAAGAAAAAGGATCAAAACATTATAATAAAAAAAGATTATAAATTATAAAATATAGAATATATCTTGCCTTTCTTTCAATTCTAATTTATAGTGTTGGATTTTATAATTTCCTGCACTATCATTTATTTATGTGTATCATTTGATCGTAATAAATGAATAACCAACCACAAAGAAAGCACAAGGATAAATTTATTTATTTTTATAAAGTTCTAACAGATAGAGATCTTAATTTAAACAAAACTTTAATAACACAACCACAATATTTAATACATGAAATCATTTAATTAGAACAAGCAATTTACATTGTAGATCAACATGTGTTGAGCAAAATATGCATTAAGTCATGCATATAACATAACACTCTTTGTAGTGAATTTAAGCAAAATAACCATTGCGACTTGATTCAAAACTATTATGACAAGATAAATTCTCTATAACATTGCCAAAGTGATTATATTTCAAACTCAAATCCTGATACAGGAATCTCCTTGAACTCTGACTACCTAAACTTCATTTTCTATACGAGTCTGTGTGTTTAGTAGAGTTAGGATAACTCAAGACTAGGACCCTAGCTCAATACATATGCTAACCATGCCTAAATGAAGCAATTCTCCTTATAATTACTTTCATTCACAATACAATCCACTTGAGATTTATGTTAAATGAGCAACCAACAGTCCTGCAACACTTAACGTCCCAATGCATTGGAGCTTACTGTGTAGTGAGTGCCCAATTGTATCTGGGAAACCCTTGGCACAGAAAATTTTGACGCTCACTAGAGTACGTTTGATAAAACTTAGGTGGTGTTCGATGCCAAGAGCCTTGGGGTTCACTACCAGAAGGGTGTTCAAGTTATGCACAACACCTTGACAGATATCAACATTTTTTCCTTTATGCGTTAGATGGGCTTAATGATCTATTCAAGCATTTTACTTTTTTTTTTTACATTCCTTAAAGCAAGTGTCCTTTGATTGAAAACATTTCATATAGTACCATTCAACCAATTTGATGATATTAAACTTCATAATTTCATATTTAAATCATACGACCCTAACAAAGCAATCAATCAAATTTCATAATTTGAACAAGTGCAACTAAATCAATTCACTAATAAGATCAAGTCATTGCATCACAGTTCACAAGCCAATCAGGAAATCATTTAGTTCATTCACATACACCAAACACACACATATTTGTACTTAGAGAAATTAAAAATTATAAGATTTCCTTGCCTTTTTGAGACCACTTTTTACTTACTCCTTTTGGAGCTTTATTCTCCACAAAATAATCTAACTATACAAACAAAACTACGATTAGAAATCTAAGCATATCCCTATGGTCATTGGGTTATTTTGAGTCACATGAATAAAATTACAAATCACATACAACTTAAAACACTCATTAACTTGTATCAATACCAAATTTTGTCTGGATAAATATTTTTTAATATATGTGCGTATATGTGTGCACACACACACACACATATATATATATATATATATATATATATATATATATATATATATTTAAATATCATTTCACAAATAATAATAATATATAAGAAAAAGTGAAAAATAATAAGCAATTTGAAAATAAAATATTCAAAAAATCAGAAAATTTACAAAATTAGAAAATAAAAAAATTCAAATTCAAATTAAAAAATAATGAAAATAACAAATAAAGAAACTGAGAAGAAAAGAATAAAAAGAAAGAATAAAAATAATAAATGAGAAATATAAAAATAAATTAATTAAAAAATATTAAACTGATTGTTTTTGTTGGAGTTAGTAAGCCCACTTTTAATCACACTTCTTTTTCTCTTCTCGCACCTCTTATTTCTTTTCACACCGTTCTCTTATTTCACTTAAAAACCTTTCCAATCATAGGTTACCACATGACATTGACATATTCTTTTCGTCTTAAAGTTTGACATCTTTTTTCTCTTTCTTTTGTCATGTTTTTTGAATTTCCCACGTGAAACCTATTGCACTCACGTTTCCTACGTCACTCTAACATAAAATATTACTTTTTATATATTGTTTTCCGATTTCTAATTACTTAATCATTTAATATAATAAAATTTAAAAAATATACTTACTTTTATTTCTTAAAGTAATATTATTTAAAATATATATATATATATATTTTGACGATAAAATATAAAAGAAAACGGTCATGAAATAATTTTGTCATAAAAAATTTATCAATAAAAAATTATATTTATCATTCTTATATTAATATTTTTATTATTCAATAGTTTTCTTTTCTTTTCAATATATAAAGTTTAAATTAATTTTATTTAAAAAAATTAGCATTAATGATATGTACATAAAACTCTATATAAGATTTTAAATAATTATATTTAAAAAATAATAAATTAAAATATCATATTTAATAATTCATTTCAAAAATTTAAAATGTATATTTATAAAAAAAAGTTACACTACTCAATATTATGATTTTTTTTTCTTAATAGTTCATTTTAAAAGTATAACAAATATATTTGTAATAAAAAAATCATACTTATTAGCGTTATAATTTTTGTTTTACATTTTATTAATTAATTTTCTACTATTTTTAACTTCATGTAACAACTTACAATTTTAATAAGATTAAAACAAAAGGGTAAAAAACTAACAAAATCACTCTCTTAAAATACATCATTTGTCTTAAAATAAATCATTAATGTATTTATTTCTCATGTATAAAAACATACATTAAACCTATATTGATTATACCAATCTATAAACACACATTACATAAGTGTATAAAAAAAAATTAAATTCAGTTTAACAATATAATTGGATAATTTTATCTATGCATTGATTAGACGACTACATAAAAAAAATTAGACAAATTTAATAATATACATTAAACAAGTCTATTATATATTAACTAGACAATATAGTAAAAAACATTAAACGAGCTATTTCATTCATTAATTAAATGAATATAATAAACATTATCAAATAGGTCTTGCAATACATATTAGACCAATATGTTCATATCCTAATTAGATTAATATAACAAAAAACAATACACAAGTCTAGCTATATACATTAGATGAGTTTGTATATATATTAATTAGATGAGTATGTATAAAAAAATTAGACGAGTTATCTCATTAATTTATTAAACAAATATAATAAAAAGCATCAAACAGGTCTATCAATGCACTTATTAAACAAGTATAACAATACACATTAAATGAGTTTATCCATACAATAAATGGACAAGTATAATAAAAACCATTAAACGAGACATCTTATACAATGATTACCACGAGTCTAGGAACACTCATTAGAGCAGTTTGTTCAAACACTAATTAGACGAGTCTACCAACAACATACATTGATAAGATGACCTTATCAATATACATTAGACAAGTCTATCTAATAAGGGATTTTCAAGTGGTGCGAATTTGAGAAAATCCTCGGATTTAAAAAATTCGACGTTAATTGACTTCGAATATGGAACAATCTGACGTCGGACATAGAGCAAATTGACATCAGATATTGCTCTATGTCCGATGTCAATTAACGTCTATTGCATTTATAACAGACGTTAATTGATGGCTGTTGTAATTACAACAATTGTCAATTTATGGGCTTTTTGTTTTAATTTTTCGTTAGTATTTTCTTCCACCGAAACCATGAAAAATCAATATAGAATACAAGAATACACCACAAAAATTTCCAAAATTTTAGAAGTAGTAACAACCAATGAAAAGTGCACTAATCAATGAAAATGCAACAACCAATACACATAAAATATAAAAAATAAAACTAACTGTGAAAGTGAGGCAGTAGACAGGTGCCGCTATGGGGGTGAGCAAAAGACAACCATTACCAAAGAGAGAAAAAAGGATAACTCACGATGTTCCAAATGGTGTTTATACACGAAACTAATTAGTTAAAATGAAAGGAAATCATACAAAAGTCATCAATCAACGAACATTTATGTTAAGCGGAAGAAACATTATCTTTAGTGGTCACCGAAGAGAACTCAATGGTGCTCCAAATGGTGTCTATGCATGAAACTGATCAATTAAAATGAAAGGAAATCATATATAAATTCATCAATAAATGAACATTTGTGTTAAGTGGAAGAAACATTACCTTTGGTGGTCGCCGAAAGCTTCCCTAAAGACGTTCGACCCGCAACGAAGAAAGTGCACACAAAAATAGTGTAGCAAGTGTTCTTTCTCGCGCTCTTAAAATATCTTCACGCTCAAATTAACGTCTGTTCCTCTAACCAATAGACGTCTAATGGGTTTCTTAAAATATCTTTGTGTTCAAATTTTTATGAATTTGAACACCAATAGACGTCTGTTCTCTGACCAACAGACTTCAAAAAGACAATGAACGTCTGTTCCTCTGACCAACAGATGTCTAATGGGTTTCTTAAAATATCTTCGCGCTCAATTTTTTACGAATTTGAACTCCAATAGGCATCTGTTCTTTGACAAATAGACTAATGGGTCTCTTAAAATGTATTCACGCTTAACTTTTTATGAATTTGAACACTAAAAGATGTTTGTTCTCTGACTAACAGATTTCAAAAAGTCAATTAACGTATGTTCCTTTGACCAACAAAAGTCTAATGGGGCTCTTAAAATATCTTAGCGCTCAATTTTTTATTAATTTGAAAACTAAAAGATGTCTGTTCTTTCACCAACAGACTTCATAAAGGCAATTAATGTTTGTTTCTCTGACCAACAGACGTCTAATGAGTCTCTTAAAATATCTTCACACTCAATTTTTTATGAATTTGAAAACTAAAAGACGTTTGTCCTTTGACCAACAGACTTCAAAAAGGCAATTAAGGTATGTTCTTCATGGCACATCATCATCCATTAACTTCGTTAACTTATATTTAATGAAAGGGACCAATCTGACCCACTATTTTAAAAGTTAGGACTAACGTAAAACACTTTTATAACGAGGGACTAAATTGAGATTTTTCAACCAAAATAGGGACTAAATTGGTTATTAAACCTATATTTATTTATATACTATAAATCGATAATATCTTTAATCGATGTGAAATTTCTAATACTTTATTTTGATAAATATGACTGCAAGAAAACGAAAATAATGTTTCAGATCATGCATGCTCTTCTGCATAACCCTATAAGGTCAATATACTTAATTATTAACTATATCTTACCACAACTTTGCACACCATCTCATGATTCACAAAACTAGAAACCTATTTGCACAAAATGTATTTTGTTAAAGATATTACAGAAAGTCTTGAAAAACAGTTTTAATCTTTGTGCTTGTTGTAGTTAAAATGTAATTTAGAATTATATTTGCATATTCAATTGTATTTTAGTCATAATATATTGAATTGTATTTTAATGATAATATAGAATAATTTATTTCAAATAAAAGATGAANACCAGCTTTACATTTTCTTTTATAAAAGATATTGAGTTTAGAAACTATCTTTAGTCATCTTACAGTCAAATTAACTTAAGTTTAGACATTAATTTATGCATCTCCCTAAACAAACCCTTCATATATATAAACTGCATTGGTGCATGATCAAAATGCAAATGCATGTATAGAAAACAAAAGTCTAAAAAATAGACCTCTTACCAAACATCACTTTCAAGTTATGATATAGCCGTACATTGAGCTGGAGAATGGGAAGCATCACAAATAATTAAAGGTCATTAGTACATTAAAAACTTTTAATGTTCTATATTGGTTTTTAGAATCGACATAGATAATATCCACATAAAATCTTTTTACTTTTTATGTTGATTATCCTTAAAAAAGTTCACATTCTATATCAATTTTGAATCTATCATAAAAAAAACTCATTTACAAATATAGAATATGTAATAGAAATCACTATTTTACGCTGTTTTTAGTCACAACTTGCATAAAAAGTAATATTCTTTTTTACCACAACATTATCTTATCTCACATAATAAAACCTGCATATACTATTTACCATACCAAATTAGAATTACAACATAAATTTTTAGATCAATCCTGATAATATAAATATTAAATATATATATATTTACATATAAACTTTTTAAAACATATAATAACTAATATCATTTTCTATGAATCCACAAAAGAAAGGATGTCCACTACTCACGAACTTTTTCTAAGACTTCTTCCAATGGAGACACATAATTGAAAATATACACAATCNATAATATTTGAGTAAACAATATTTAATATTTGAATTAATTATATATATTATCATATTTTATAAGTTAACAACGGATATAATTTTATATATACCTCATCGAATAATATCCATATTTATAGATTTTAGATTGTACATAATTTTACATCTACTTAATGTACGACCATTCATGTATGTTTGAGAAAACATCTTACTTATTGGTTCAATACGTTTTAATTTTTTTTCTCCTTTTAGAAACGTTTTAATAAAAATAATTAAGAGAAAAAAAAACCCATAAACTAACGTATCATAATGCGAGCTACCTTATTATACCTTTCTAAAGAATAAACTACAGAATTATTCTTCAACTTCAAATAAAATATACCTAATATATTACCCCATTTGTGTATAACATTTTCCCACGCTGAAATCTCCACAAGGATGAATATTATAGTTGTAGGTCTACTTATAGATATTTTTTTCTCATAGTCAATAACACTCTTTAACTTAAGACATTTTAATGATTTCGATTAGGTCAATTATGTATATTAATAATATTTAGTTTTTTTTTTTAATTTCTCTTGATATTTTTATTCCTTTAACATGCTGTCTATCTTTAAAAAAATATTTTCATCTATCATGTAGTCTATTATTAGACAACACATAAATATGAATTTTATGTTGGAAATGTCTAATATTTAGTATGATAGAAATTTTATATCAAATATTTTAATAGTTGCATCACGCAGTTGTTATTTTAAATGAAGATGGACCCCATTAACTATGTTATATATGACAAGTTTGTATGGTCTTTTTTTTTTCTCTATGCAACTTTATATTTGTCATTCTACGCATTTTAATTCAAATTATATCAACTCACTTATCATTATACACTTTGGCTCTTAAATCCAATTTTATGAAATGAAATTCGCTTTTACTTCTCAAATTTTGTAATGATGATTATTCGCTTGTAAATAATTTCAATGATTATTTACAAGACAAGTTCAATGATGATTACCGTTGTTCTTTAATGGAGAAGTAACAAGATGAGATGCTCTCTTCACAGTACAAGATCCATGAAGATATAGAGGAGGATTTAGAAGAATCGAATGAAAGAGACGGAGAAGAAGAAAATTCTGAAGACGGAGGAAACGATGCTTCGTAAAAGTTTTTTTGTAGAAACTCTGAAATCTAGCATTTCATATGATGATGAATTTGAATAAAGTTTAGATAATTTTTTTGTTAATAAAGATTCGTGCAATGAGATGTTCTGAAATCTAGTATCACTAGTACAAAAATCATATTTTATGACGTACAAGCATATTTTATGACGTACAAAAATAATATTTTATGTACGTCAGCTCCACATCCTCCAGTAGTACTTCCTCTGAGCAAGAATAAATGTCAGCTCAAATCAGTTCTCCAAAATTCTTAATTTAAAGTGTAAACATTTATGATTAAAAAGATTAGTAAAATGCAATAGGAAGCACATCATGCATTTAGTCAAACTTATCCTCATGCAAATTTTTTAAATGATGTATCACAGTTTGTATTAAATCATAAAGCGAATGACAATGAAAACCAACTTCAAATATATTATTTAGATGATACAGTATTCGATGTAATAATTTTAGATTATAAATAGATGGAAAATACTTAAACTTAAGTCTCATACAAAAATATATCCTCTATTTTGAAAGAATGGAAACTAAGCAATTAACAGCCAAACAAAGTGCACCAATTAAATGAATGAACGAGTGACAAATGAAGTAGTGGAAAGTGGACTAATTAAAATTTAATTGTGCTCCTTCAATTCCTTTTCATATAACAATTTAAGTTTACATGAGTATTCAATTTCTTTCATGACAATAGCTAAACGAAAAGTAAAAAAGAAAAGGTGATGAATTGTTGATTCGTATCAATGATGCAAATATTCATGCACTGTAAGTACGCTGACCTTTCTCCTTAATCAAACATACATAACTAAATTATATTTACATAACTTGTAGTATATATATCACTTTCTTCAGTGAAAATTCATTTTCTCATTTTCATTCTTTCATTCTCTCCACTATGAAACCTCTACTATTTTCTTCCAAACTTCTTCCAAGCTTCAGCAAGCTAAGTCGATATTACTCTTTAGAGAAGCTGACGATCCATTCTTCTGGTACGGTCCACGACTTGAAGTCGGATCCTTCAAAGCTTTCTGCCGAGAAGATGAAGTCAGACGACAATCTTTCCGACGAATCAGAAAAAGAGAAGGTTCAGACAGAGCATGTTCGAGAAGAATCGAATGAAAGAGGTGGAGAAGAAGAAAATTTTGAAGACGGAGATGAAGGAGACGATGCTTCGTAAAAGTTTTTCTTAGAAACTCTGAAATCTAGCATTTCATATGATGATGAATTTGAATAAAGTTTAGATAATTTTTTTGTTAATAAAGATTCGTGCAATGAGATGTTTAGCATTTCATATGATGATGAATTTGAATAAAGTTTAGATAATTTTTTTGTTAATAAAGATTCGTGCAATGAGATGTTATGAAATCTAGTATCACTAGTACAAAAATCATATTTTATGACGTACAAAAACGAACTATGACGTACATAGTTTTCTATGTTATAATAGGTCTACATATTTTATGACGTAGCAAAAATTACCGTTCTGAACATATTATGACACTGTTTCTAAAATCAGTCCATTTTTTTATATGAATATTGGAAAAAATTGTTTCGAATTGATATTGAGTAAAATTATCTATCTTCACATTCATTAGAGTTATTTCTTTTAGAAATAGTGTCATAATATGTTCAGATAACGTAAATTTTGCTACGTCATAAAATATGTAGACCTATTATAACGTACAAAACTATATACATCATAGTTCGTTTTTGTACGTCATAAAATATGATTTTTGTATTAGTATTTCATATGATGATGAATTTGAATAAAGTTTAGATAATTTGTTTGTTAATAAAAATTCATGTAATGTGAAATCTAGCATTTCATATGATTACGATGAAAGTCAAAGCTTGATGCACGGCTGCAACGGCCTCTCAAGTAGTCCTCCAATGTCAAACCCTGCTCAACACTGCACATGGAGAGTGACTCCTCCACCACATCACGCAGTGCAATGTATATGTGACTGCAGATTATCACTAGGTGGACACGTTTCATCATCACCCGTTTCTGCTGCATCCAAACCATTCTTAACTTCTAACCTTGCCTACTTCTTTGTTTCAATGTCACCTTGAAGGAGCTTTAAGATCTGTGGTCCAATATAATCAACGCATCACATTTACTCAACTAAGGACTAATTCTCTGAAATAAGCTAAAAAAATAACTAGTTTTTCTTTTTTTATTATTTAGACATTGTGAAGTGCATCTCTCCAACACATATCAATGCAATATGCCCCTCGATTTGCATGTTGATGATCTAACATCTTAGGCATATATCCTTTAGGTATAGGCTATGGAGGGAAATTACCTTTTCTTTTTGTAATTCTACTTAAAAATGATCATATACAAGCAATCTTAATTATTAGCCAATAATCAATAAAACAAAATATTGTCAAACAAGAAGATAGTAGGGCGTTCTCTTCACTTTTTTCTTTTTTTTCTGGTACCATAAATGCAAAGCATCAAATACTCATAATCTTAAGCTAAAAAACATAATTAACAAAGCCAAAATATTGAGGGCTTATAAGAATTTGGAGTACCTTTGAATATTCTGTCAACCTAATCCTGAGTTGATACAAGTCACTATACTTGAAAGTATCTAGTGAACCCATCGAAACAATATTTAGTAGTCTGAAAATTGAATCAAGGGTTTCCTCAGCCAGCTATCTAAAATAAAGAGTTTCTTTTTGCTGTTAAACAAATAAAAAATTACCTTACAACATCTAGGAATTTCTGCATGAAGAGTAAAGATTAACGGAATGTACGGTCGCTTCTTTTAACATGTAGATGTTTACATAATCTTAAATGAGCTTTTAACTGCTATCTAAAAATAGAATCTTGAAGAGATAGATAAAATTAGGATAATGATATTTTAACAACTATTTTTAACAATATTTTGATAACAGGACACATGTTACTATTTTATTAGTTTGTTTGAATTTATTTTAAAAAAATATTTGAAACGAACCAATCACAAACTGACATGTATGCGTTGTTAAAAAGTTGTCAAAAAAAAAGTTGTTAAAGAAAATTTTTCCATAAAATTATGATTGTCTCTTAAGTTGAATTGTAGGTTTCTTACTTTTTGAGAACCCTATTCTCTATTGTTATGTATCTCTCTATTCTCGGTAGTTTTGTATCTTTTTCTTTTTGGATTCTTCCTGTGGACAATCTCGTTGGTTCAATCCATTAAAACTTTAATGTGTCTATCATAAGGAAAAAAATATTTATTTATTTTTAAAATTTTAATGATGGAATAATTATTAAATGATAATAAAAATATTGGAATTTAAGAATACACCATGATCATATCCCTTTCAAGTTTTTTTCTTTTTCATGTGTAAGTATACTTTAAAGAATAAAAAATAAATAAAACATGTACTGAATCAAATGGGCAGAAAATCAACTTAGAAGTATGGTTATAAATTTTAATATGTATTTACGAATAAATTAAAACAAACTTCTTTTAATAATGTTGATATAGACTTAATATTATGTAGATAGTCTAAACTGTAAGTGCCTGATGCACTTGTATAAGAAAATAGTGTTCTGTATATCTTGTAATTCCAACTGGTGTTATTGGAATTATTTTATTCTCTGTTCATATTTGTGCATTTATGTTCATATATTTTTATACTTATATTCTTTTTTTATATTGCTCTGAACAATTATATATATATCAATTGTACTCTCTCCTTATCATTCAATAAGAAATACAATATTTCATTCTTTCTTCTTTTGTAACATGGTATCAGAAGGAAATTAATTTTTCATCACGTTCTTCCGCAAACAATTTTGTTCTTGCTCAGATCTT
>NC_028357.1:40651086-40660669 GCF_000741045.1 Vigna radiata var. radiata
CCTGAATGTCAAGCTTCTTGTTGTATTGTTTCTCAGACAATGAAGGAATATCGTGAAAATGATTGTGTTCTTTGCTTTCTTAGAGGCTTGAATGATAATTACTCTGTTGTTCGCTCTCAGATCCTTCTCATGGATCCCTTGCCTTCTTTACCCAAAATTTTTTCAATGATAAATTCAACATGAGCGACAATGACAATCAGGACCTCTTTCTCAGCCTCCAGTCATGGCGGCACAAGTTTCTCAATCTAAACCTTCTTTTTCTACCTTCAATGGCAGAGGTAAACCCTCTCCTGCCAATGATTATGGCTGAGGAAAATCTCGTTATCAAGGTTCTCAAGCTCGTTTCTCAGGGGGAAGGTTTGGTGCACCTCGACAATGCACTCACTGTGGTAGGACAAACCACACCATTGATACATGTTTTTTGATACATGGATTACCACCTGATTTGAAAGCAAAAAAGGTCCACAATATTACCATAGATTCTTCTACAACAGTTCCTTCTAATAATTCTCAGACACAGTCACAGACCTCAACTTTGGGACTTTCTCAAGAGCAAATTCACAGTCTATTGGCACTTCTCCCTCAATCTAATCCCACAACCCCACATTTTAACAATCTAGTGAGCTCTCATAATGTTTCCACTTCTTCTCAGGCTCAAGGTAATATCTACTCCCAATGGATTCTAGACACAGGTGCCGCTGATCATATATTCAATTCTTTGTCTCATTTTATTTCTTATCATAGAATCTCACCAATTACAGTATCACTACCCAACAATAATTCTTCATTTGCTCATTTTTCTGGCACAGTTTCACTTAGCCCACACCTTACTTTACATAATGTCTTGTTTGTTCCCAATTTTTCAGTCAATATTATTCCAGTTACAAAGTTAACTAAATCTTTATCTTGTATACTTAACATTTCTGAATTTTCCTGTGAAATACAGGACAAGTCAACCCTGCAGATGATTGGTGAGGCTAAAGAAAGAGATGGCTTGTAAGATGAGGTTTGCACCTCACTTATATATTATAATATAATTTGGCCTTATCTCTAGTCGATGTGGGACTTCCAACAGTTAACTTAGTTAAATTGAGTTCAATTAATCCAATTTTGGATCCATTTTATATTTGATGATATAATTTTTATGTTGCGTCACATCAATTGTTTCATGACACTTGGATTATTATGTTTTTAAGTAGAAAGAGTTGCACTTTAACTATGTAACTATATCTTTTAGTCCAATAATAAATCTTTGATTTGATAAATTTGTATGTCAAACTTAATGAATTTCATGATTACAATTTTGAAAATAGTGTCATTGGAGACTTTGTGACAAAGTCTTAAAAACAAATAATTATTTGACTTAATTAGTCGTTTGGTTCTTATTGACTGAAAAGTTTCAAGTTGGTCATCCTTAACTTTTTGTTTCAATTGTGTTAACTCAATTAATTCCTTTCTAAAAAATTACAAATAGCGTCAACGACATGCAATACGTCAATTCATGATTTTTTTAATTTTTATTTTATTTTTTGCAATTGTTTTGTCCATGTGTCAGGTTCTATAATGTGACACATGATACTATTAGTGTCACATGACAGGATAGTGTCACATGTTAGTGTCATTATCTTGTATTTTATTTAGTCCCTCTGTATGTCTCTTTGATTCAATTTAATTCTAATTTTTTTTCAAAATGGTACAATATTGTCCCTCTCTAAAATGAGACCAATTCTATTATTTATATAAATTTTATACTGTTATTTTTATTAAAATTTATTATTTGTATAAATGTTATTAATTAGCTTTAATCTTATAAAAAATGGATTAATAATATAATAATGTAATGTGTTAATTTTTTTTAATAAAAATATAAGTATAACATTTATACGAATAATAAGTTTGGTTTTAATTTAGAAAGGAACAAGATTGTTCTATATTAAAACAAATTGGAACTGAATTGAATCAAAGATACATACATAAAAACTAAATTGTTTTAGAATTGACTCAATTGTCATGTGTTACAACATGAGACTTGACACATGAAAAAAAACAATAATACATCGTTAGCGATGTTTGTAATTTAAAAAAAAAAAAATACTTAATTGAGTCAATTTTTCAAAAAACATTGAAACAAAAAGCTAACCAATGACTAACTTGAAATTTTTCAACCAAATTAGACAAAAAAAAAATAATAATTGAGTCTTATTATTTTTAGTTATGTATTTTAGAAATTGATATCTTATAATTGTATGAACTTATCTAAATTTTGTAGTTTAAAGTTACATAATAATCATATATTACTAAAACTAATTATTTTAGAATTATATAATTATTGTTTATTGTTTTAATTAATTATAATGTTAAAATAGTAAATTAGTATAATATTATATATATTTTTATATGACAAAAATTCTTACGAATTTATGAGTAGTCTACGAGTTGAATGTAAAAAAGTTCCATTAGTTTTCTTAAACTTTCCAATGCGATAATCTTAAATATAAATTTGAGAAGTAAATAATTCATAATGTATAATTTATAATGGACTTTGCTTAAAAGAGACAAAATCTTAAAACTTATAACATACGGGAATGTAGGTTATGTTTGATTAACGAAATTCAATTACTAAAACTGATAGTATACGTGACTATGGTCATGGTAAAATTCTCAAACCAAAATGGTCTTACTTTTTAAAATTTTAATCATGGATTTTGTAAAATGGAATCATTTTTTATCCTAATGAAAAATGTAGTAAAAAATTAAACTGATAACATTTTACAATAAATTTAGTCAATAATAAAAGATGGATTCAAAAGATCTACTTGTAATACTTGTATTAAATTTTGAAGAGATTAATACAGTGATTAATGATAGGTAAAGCTTTAAACAACCAAAATTAAGTATTTGGTGAAATATCGTAATTGTATTTAATCACCAGACACATACTTGGAGAAGGGTTTCTATTGAAGAAGTGTAAGAAAATGATGGCTTTAATGAGGCTGGTTGGGCCCTAAACGGCCCAATACACTTTTCCAAATTGAGTTGATTGCTTTACTAGCTTCTACGTCGCATATGCCAATGTGACATCATAAACTGTCGGTGGTCAACTATAAAAACTACACATTAAGCCAAAAAACCAGTATGGCTAAATAATTCAATTAGCCATTTTTCAACGTTGGTTGGCCTATTTTTACAATTAGAAGTTTTAGTTATTCTTAATTAAATGGGATATCTATAATTAGTGAAAGTATAGTAAATTTATTTATTTAAATAAAATACGTAATGTTTGAAAATTGTACTTCGGGGAGTGAGAATTGACGTTCCGTTTTTTATGAAAATTAGGAAACATTAAAGTTTTGTTGTCGTCTTATTTATAGAATAAGCTTGTTTCGTTGCTTTTGGATATTGTTTTAATTATTAAATTGAATCGAATTGAAATGAAAAAAAAAAAATAAACAACAGTAAAGAAAATACATTAATTTTTCTTGCCTTCTCCTCCACCGTCTTCCACGTAAATCTTTTTCCTCCTATCAGCTCTGGCAAGAACGCAAATTAGGAGAAAACACGTAGCATAAATCCCGTGTATCTTCCAATTCGTTTTTGGCGGTTGCTGCAAGACCACCCTGTGAAACACCGTCACGTAGTAATGCAGCCCAACAGCGAAGCCCACCAAGACCTGGGCCAGGCCCAAGAACTTAGAGCCCAGCCCACAGTCGGTGGAGAAGACGAGGACGAGATACATGAGGAGGAGCAGCAAATAGAGCACGTAAGCGAGAGTCTGCAGCACCTGCAGGCACAGATACGTAGACTGCGAAGTAGAGTATAGAAACTTGAGTGGTTCGAGACCCGTGAACAACGATGTGACGCAGAGAACGGTGAAGTATATTGAGAGGTAGACTTGGATGAAGATCAGGATTTTCTGGAGGGAGAAATAGGCTTTGATTCTTGAACAGAGGAGAGAAACTAAGAGCAAAGGTATCAATACGAAGAAGCATGAGATGACGGCGGCGACGGTGGGTGCGTATTTTTTTCCGACGTAGGGTTTGAAACCTTTTGTCATTTCGTTATTGGCTTTGGTGATGTAGGCTTTGGAAGTGGTTGAGATTCGTTCGAGGTCGGGGAGGAGTGTTTGGTGGAATCTATTCGGTAGATCTGTGAACTCTGAAACCAAATCATCTTCCTCGTCCAGAATCCAACTCGGCGGTGTCTGTTTCGTAGGTTTCTTCTTGGTTTGTTGCTGTGGAGTGTTTTGTTTCTTGTCTGTTGCCTCGTGACTTTGATCTGCTTTTGTTGTTTTAGCTTGCTTGTTGTTCTTGTTTGCTTCGTCTTTAGTGGCGGTGGCTTTTGCTGTTTTGTTACTTGCTTTGGCGAGATCCAATGATTTTGAAGTGGAAGAAACTGTGTTGGGTTTTGATGTAGGGGATTTTGAGGTGACGTTGAGCTTCTTGATCTTTGTGGCGGCGGTGGAGTTGTTGAGTTTCTTGAGTGCAGTATCGGTGGTAGGTTTGGTTTTGGAAGTGGAATTAAGCTTGAGTGGCTTGGTTTGGTTTTTGGTGGAGGTGTTGATGGGTAATTTTGTTGTTTTGGTTTGGTTTTTGGAGGAAAGGATGTTGGATTTGAGGGTTTTGGTTTGATTTTTTGAGGAAATGTTGTCGGATTTGATGGTCTTGTTTTGATTTTTTGATGATAGGGCAGTGGGTTTGATGAGTTTGGTCTGATTTTTGATGGATTGAGTGGTGGTTTTCTTTTTGAAAGGCTTCTCTAGCACTTCCTTTTCTGCACCGAAAGAAGAAGTGATGCAAATGGAGAAAGAAAGGAATGACAGAGCAGAGAACAGTAGTACCTTTCTGAGATTGAGTTGAGCCATTGGTTTTGGTTCAAGATCTAGAAACAGAGGCTCCCTAAGATCTAGCTATATAGTAATTAATACATAGAAGGGTCACATGCAAATTTAATAGCATCAGATTTGGGAAGTGATAGAAAGAACGAAAGGAGGGGAAGGGTAGTGTGATAAGGATGGGTAGGATTTTA
Source organism: Vigna radiata var. radiata (assembly GCF_000741045.1). NCBI lineage: Eukaryota > Viridiplantae > Streptophyta > Magnoliopsida > Fabales > Fabaceae > Vigna > Vigna radiata. Next base: position 40,656,112 of record NC_028357.1, read on the forward strand.
TAGTTTGAAGTTTGCAGTATGGGTGAGTGAGTGAGTGAGTGAAGTGGAAAAAATGAAGTTAGTCTTAGTATAAGTGTTAGAGTGGAATTCTGTGCTGCCAAAGCGGTAGGAGACAGAGACCCATCACATTGCGCGTTTCAGATGTTACATTTCATTGCCTATCTATGCCTCACTTCTGCTCGTTTAATCTCCACCGTCTATAATATTCTTTATCATCCCGATTACTTGTGATGGCCCAGTCAACGGCTCAGATTAATGTGAACCATGTCTGCACCAAAAGCCTGGAGAAGAGGATCAAAAGGGTTCAATTATTTACTTTTTGTTATACGCGTCCCATTTTTATATTATAGATAAATTAAGTGAAAAATCATCCACTTGTTAGAGTTCAGACGAATCCATAGACCGTTAAGTCAAAAGGTCACAATACATTCAATTAATGCTTTAACTCTTGAAATATAAAAGAAAACTTATTTTAGTTTTTAAAATTATTAAAACACGAATTTAGTCAATATTTTTGTATTTTTATGAATAAAATAATCATCACTCGGTAAACTGATCATTGTTTTGATACTGTCAGATGTGTCAATTTTGCAATTTTGGAAATTAAAGGGATTGGGTTCATTTTTTCGGCTAATTTAGCATATTATTTATAAGAGTTTTTTCTCATAACAATTATGAGAAAACTCCTTCTAACCTATAATCTTAAGCGTCTTGAGGGCAAAGCTTAAGCAACATTAAATACAATTTATTAAATATTTTTAATTTATTAAGAAGAAAAGGAATTAAGCTTTTTAATATAATAATTTTTTAATAAAAGTATATTTATCCCTAAAAAATAAAAATATTTTATTTTCTATGACCTAATTAATATCTTGCGATTTGGTTAATATTTTTCTAGTTTTAATATTTAACTTATTAACTAAATTAGACTGAATAGTTTTTTTTTTTATTAAAATATCAACTTTTTTTCTTTACACACAAACACACACACACATATATATATATATATATATATATATATATATATATATATATATATAAATATATATTTTAAATAATTTGATATAAAAGTAACTTTTAAAATATAAAATAAAATTAAAATAAAAAATTATTATCAAACTTTAATAAATATAAAAGTTATATTTCAAAATAGTAATACATTAAAATAAATTACTTTATAACATTTTAAAAATTTAAATTATTTCTTTTTATTTATTTATTTGTATTATATATATATATATATGTATATATATATATATATATATATGTATATATATATATGTATATATTAAAAAAAATCAAATTAATCAAGTATAAAATTAAACTTTCTTTAGCTTTTTCTTTTAATTTATAATATAGAAACAATTCTGGTAAAATGTTGTAGGTCTTAAACTGAAAATAAAAGAATGATCAGAACCTCCTTTTACTTAAAGTATATGACCACTGGCAAAATCAGTTTTGTCCCTGGGCTATGAAAGTCAGCGTTTTATTTATAGGTAAAATAGTTACAAATGTTTTCATTCACCAAAATAGGAAATAACCAAAATAAAAATACAAAGATAATAACTAATATAAAAATCAAAATAAAGATTATAAAGATAATAATCACCTATCAAATACCCTATATTTAATGGTATCTATCAATACAATTTAAACTAAAAAAAAGTCGTATTTAGGTCAAATTCTTGAGTCCAATTGGGTCAGGTTTCAGATGACTAGAATGGTACATAACCTTCTAATCTTGTGTCTTCAATTTCTAAGACGAAAGGTTGTCATAACTTGTCCACCATCTTCTAGTATATCTAATAATTTATGACTGATTTACTTTACTTTTTTAGGTCAGCTTTCATTCAAGTTGAGTTAGTTGTTTTAAACTAGTGTTCTCCCCCTAAGTTAAGTTTGGAGTTTCTTTTGTCTTGTGTTGTCAAATTGGTAATTCATGAGCTTTCAGCGAGTATAAAAATAATATAGATGATAAGTATATATAAATGAAAAGTTTATAACTCAAGCTCAACAACCTTCATGAGCTCCTAATGAATAACTAAGTGTGAAAACTTACTTATCATATGCATGTGATGTTTTAACTTAGAAAAATGGTGAAATCAAATACAAAACAATATTGATAAGTCGAGAATAGTGTTTGGCAACCACACGAGTGTTTAATTTGTTATCACCTTTCATTAAAGCTTTTCAATAATAAGGAAAGTAATTGAATAAGTTAAAATGTCTAGATGAAAAATTTGTAAGCTCTTAGTGGTAAGATCTCCATTGAAGGTCAGGGCTCAATTGTGATCTAATTATTGCAGTTTTTTAAAGATAAAAAGATTAAAGTAATATAAAATAATTTTGTACCTTGTTTGAGCCCTCAAAATACAAATATCATAAACATCCTTAGAAAAATAATGCTTAAATCTTATGTATGGTTTACCTCGACTTAAATCCAAGGAGAGTAAATAGTTGATGAGCTCTCAACATACAAATATTATGAGCATCCTTAGAATAACAATGCATAAATCTTATGTATGACTTACCTCAATTTGAATCTGAGGAGCTCTAAACACTTAAATATCATATACATCCCTAAAATAACAATGTATAATCTCAAGTATGACTTACCACGATTCTGATCAAAGGAGCTTAAATAAACTGGGGAGCCTTCAGCATATGAATACTAAACACATAATATACGAGCACACAAACACTAAAAATATAATATATGATGCTTTGGCATAAGAAACTCGGTTTTTTATGAATAAATAATGAGCCATCAATGCTCGGATACAAGCCTTCAACATTTATATTATTAAAATAACGAGGTAATATATCATATGCCTCGTATTAAACCCAAGGAAGACATATAACGAAGTATTAGTACATGAATTATCCAACGTTAAGATTTTGCAAAACATGGTCATGTTGAATTCCAATACAAACAAGTCTTGAGTCCTCAACTCACGAATATCAAACATTTAGAATAACTTTAAACTTTTGCTAAACCTACCTCAGGTTCAATCTGAGGAGCACAAACACTAAGCTCTCAACTCATGATTATCAATCATTCAAGATAAATTTAAACAAAACTCATTGTATCTGAATACATAGTCACATTAAGCCCTTATGAATATCAATATTTTGGATTAGTTTCTACAATATATCTCCGATGTGGATCTTTTGCAGCACTAGATACCACATGCTTGAATTAGACTTTGTATCGTAGGATACATCATGTTTAAAATAGCTTTTGGTTACACAAGATGCTAACCTACTTAAAGCATTTTTGGTTAAGTAGGATGGTGGCTTGGTTAAAGCATTTTTGGTTAAGAAGGATATTGGCCTGATTTTTGGTTAACCAGGATGCTGGCATGTTTAAAGCATATTTGGTTAAGCAAGATGTTGGCATGCTTAAAGTAGTTTTTGGTTACATAGGATGTTGACTAGAATGTCGCTTTGAGCGAGCATCCTACCCCCAAGACGAGCTTGAAGTTGATTGATTTAAATCTAAAGCTTGGAGTTGTTTATGGTCAGACTACTACCGCTCTTGAAATTTCTAGTGGTCATTGATTATTGGTTTAGTGGAGTCGAGATGAAGTTTTCTTGAGACTCCACAGTGAGACCAATTTGTTCATGTAAAAATTTATAGGACTTAAACTAAAAACATAATAATAATAATAACCTCTTTTGACTCAATTTATGACTAATTTTAAGCCAAAACCAATTTTGTCTCTTGTTGTGGTAGGTAATGTGACATCCCAATGATATATTATAAAGATATATAATATAATAAAGGTGTCACCATGAATAATACTAGAAAGCAGTTAAGAGTAATAGGATTACAGTCATCCTTAAACAGTACAATTTGGAAACTTGGAGTACTAGAGTTTCTCTCTTAAAATATAGAGAATTTAAAACTTAGAACATGACAAAGTTTCTTCAAAATATCCTAGGATAAGATAATTAAAGCCTAGAGAACTAGGCAACAATCGTTTCCTTCTCCATCAAGAGTTGTTTCCAAAGTATCTCCTCGCCATCTGCTCTCATCCAAGTGGTTGATCATTGCAAGGGGAACAAACACAAACATGACACAAACACATGCAATTGCAAGGGTGAGCTAATTATAAAAAAAAAATACAATTAAGAGCATGTAAATACAAGATATTAATTTAAAGCAAACAAGATAAAACATTCATCCTATCATGTTAAATACTAGACTTGACTCGTCCGGACTTTAGAATGATAGTCAAGCTATGACGGGTCATGCACCCGTGGTGGCTTGTGATACTTAGGCTCTACCGCCTTAGGCTCCCTCGCCCTGCCACACTCACGAGGTTAGTCTGTTCCGCGCCCTGGAGCATGATGGAAGCCTCCAAGACTAAGACCTCTTGCTACTCCTCACCACATGGTCCAATCCTCTCTACATGAGAAGAAAGGCCATTGGAGCGTCAAGAAGACCCCCAAGACTGAGCTCCTACTTTCATTCTAAAACACTAAGAATCTCACCAAGAGATTCTACATTTGAAACTACCATAAGCAACCATGAAATCATGTTTCAGTCTTTCCC
>NC_028357.1:40661069-40673923 GCF_000741045.1 Vigna radiata var. radiata
ATATATATATATATATATATATATATATATATATATATATATATATATTGCTACATATTTAATATTTTATACTACACTAAGTGTTATTATAGGGGAGATTTTACTTTTCTCCAATCCTCCTTACACTCCAAAATGGTTCCTATTTAGTAAACTACTTGTCTAATTATCATTACCATGAGACATGTCACACCCGGGCACTAACGAGGGCGGGGAGTGATCGCCGGTGCAAGAGGCATGGTGCAGGGGGCACGGACAAGGAGCGGCTCCTGGCAGGCTTCGAGTGGAAGGGGCACATGGACGAATCGAACATACACCGGAATGAGAGGGATCTGGAGACTGTATAGGTATGGGACTATACAGTTGAAAGATAGCTTAAAGGAATTGATTTGGCTACCCATATCACGAAAATGCATTTACTTTTCGGTAGCCTAACCCGTAAGAACTCCATGGTTAAGCGTGCTTAGCCTGGAGTAATTCTGGGATGGGTGACCTTCCGGGAAGTTTTTCCAGAAAGTGTGCGAGTGAGGACAAAGCACACTGGAAAGTCTCGTGGTGATTTGTGGGGGCAGTCAACAGTCCCTGTAAGTTGTTGGGGCGTTACAAGACACTTTCCCTTCCAACACTCCTTCCCTACCCAATTGGTCACCAGAGAGGGTTCAGATGTCTGACGCATCAGACTCACCTTCGACGCTAACACATATGACTAGTCACAACGTACTGGACCAGGCCAGGGCTGCTCTATGATCAGGGATGTGCCAACTTAGGTTTTTAAGTCCCCTCTATTCTACCAACAAAGGCTCTCAACAACCACATTTGATTTATCTAAATTATCTATCCCGTTCACTTATGCTTTAAACCTGAAATGCTAAATTTTAATATTTTCACTTCCTCTCACAACAACCTCGAACAGTACCTGTGTATCCAATTACTACCAAACAATGCTAATTAAATCCCACTCAAGACCTTTTCCAGAACATCACCAATCTTAGTCAATAACCCATTCAGAAACCGTTCACAATCATCAAAATAGGACACATAAAATCAATCACAGATAAATCATTTAAGCAGTATAATACACACCAAAACCAATTACTTAAAACAGTAACATTATAGTCTCAACAGTACATCACATTTTTAATTCAACATGCATAAAACACTAAAACAGATTCAACCTAGAAAATAATTAGCTCCCCTTACCTGGGAAGCTTAACAGTAACAGGTCAAGAACGCCATAGGACCGTACCCACACCGCGCTGAACTTACATAACCTACAAATCACCAAATTAGTGATAGAACATAGCTCTCAGAGCTCGAATAGGTAGAGAATGAAAGGAAGAACGTACAAGGCACATGAACCCAACAAAGTTGCATGCCCTAGGTTCTAGAACAGTGAAAGAGAAGGGGGAAAAACACTTACCGGGACGACCAGAGAAACTGTTCGGTTCAAAATGAAGATCTTGTTGTAAGGAACGCTGTAGTACCTTCAGTTAAAATTTTTATCGGTTAAGTGAATGGTTTTCTTAGATAGAAGGCAGAGCAAATTTCTTAGAAAGAAAATAGCTCTGTCTAGAGAGAGAAAGCAAAGAATAAAAATGGAAAATCCGATTCTGATTTTCAGAAGACCCCATCCTAAGAATATGGGTTCTTTGCTGATGGACTGGTTGTCCCAACTTAAGGCCCAATAGCCCTTTTTATTTAGACTTTTACAGGTAACGTTTTATTTATAATTAAAATAGTTACAAATTGTTTTTACTTTTAAAAATAAGGAAATAACCAAAATAAAGATTAAAAAAATAATAAATATTTATCAAATCTCTTATACAATGATTTATGAATAAAATTTAAACTAAAAACAAGTTGGATTTAGATCCCATTCTTAACAAAAACTTTAAGTCAGTTTTTTAATGTTTAATATCAATTTTTGATTATCGATCTCAAACGAATGACACGATACACAAACATATATCGATAAAATATTAAATTAATTTATTTTGTTCAATCTTGTTTATTATTTTAATATTTTTGTTAATTATTATTTATCATAATATTAAAGTGTACACAAAATAGATTAATAATATAAGTATTACAATAATTATATAAACTTAAATAATATTTAAATATTCATAAATATAATCAATTATATCATAAATATTTTTTTTATTATTCTCTTTTTCTCTATGTAATGGAACCGAACAGTAAAAAGAATAATGAGTGTGTTGTTGAACTTGATCCGTGTAAAATTCACACTCAGACAAAATATTCAAGAATAAAAGATACAGAACTAACACCCCTGACATGAAGTGAAATGATCATGCCAGGGGATTTTGAGACATATGATTCATTCATCAAAAATTAAGGAATAAACATCGTACCGACAATTTTCAGAGGTGTCCAATATATATCTATAACATTTGATCAACGAACCAGTGTTTGGTTGCAGAAGTGAACTAACACTAGGACAAAAAACCTTTCTTATCATCATCATCATTTACCTCCACACTCTCTTCCCTTGGATAATCGATGTGGAACTTGCTACTTTCCTTACCAATCACCCAATTTGTTTCTAAATCAGGAACTTGGTAATGTTCTTCGTTGGTGGCATCTTCCAGTTGTAGATGGAGCATTTCTGAGTCCACCAACGATACCATTCTTGCTCGTTCCCTGTCCCTTGGATAAGTGAAGTAAAGCAATGAATAGACGGAGACACAGATTATCATCGGAATTAAAATTGCAGTGTAAAGTGCCTTGGCGAGAGACGCAGCATTTTCCCTGTCAGTTTGAATCCCCACAGAATCCGAGGATCCCCTTGGGATTGGTCTGTAACCATAAACACGCTGAGCCAACACTCCAACAATAGGAGGAGCAAAAGATGCCAAAATAGACTCGAATGAACAATCCAAAGCATATATAGCTGTTCGAGACTTCTCAGGAACTATTTCTGCAAATATTGGACTGTCCACACTGTTACATTTCAAATAAAACTAAACAAGCTGCATTTCTTAGCTGCTAAACAACAACTACAATGTATTAAGAAAACTAGAATCCCATATTAACTAGACAAAATGCTTGATTAGAGCTTATACACCTTAGGAACCCTTTCTCCCACCTTACAAGCCTTGAATTAATGCATGTCTTGGTATTAGTTCTGTTATGATGTATGGATGCTAGAAAACACTTTCACCAATCTCTCTGTAATTTATCAAGGGATATTGAGGGTATCTACTAATAGGAATTCCCCACAGCTTAAAACTCACTGATTCTGAATATAAAAAGCATAAGCTATTACAGTTATGGAAACGTACTTGTTAGTGGCTGGAGCATTCCAGGCTGTGGTGAATCCCATGATGATTAGAACAAGACCATGCGTGAAGGCAGTAGATGAATCATCTGGCAATCCCAACAGCAAAATTGCTGCTAAAGGAATGGATGAACCAGCGCTTATTTGTGACAATACTATTCTACCAGAGTTGGGTAATTTTTGGGATAAAAAATCTCCCATCCACCCTCCAAATAACGATCCAAATGAAGCAGCAACTATAAATAAGGTCCAAAGGGTCGCTGTTGTCACATGGGAGAAGCCTATTAGTTCTAACCAAAGCGTGGCAAAAGACAAACCTGACCAGGGGAATGATCCAAACACTCCCTGAGCCACAATTATCTGAAAAGTTGGAATTCCAATCACCGACTTTGCTTCCTTCATTAGGTCTTTCATTTCAGAACAAAAGGACTTGTTTGGAGCTTCATTTGTTGCTGCGTGATCGCTCTTTGAATAGTGTGGATCATTAGCGAAGAGACGTACCGATATTCCCACAATAACACTGATCAATGCAACCAAATGAAAAGCTACTCTCCACCCAGGTATACCTGCTACAGTGGTTGAGGCTATAAGTACAGAGAAGAGACCACCGATGATGCTTCCTAGGTTTCCTGTTAGTTGCAGCCACCCAAAAGCCATACCACGGTTGTTATCAACGGTTGAGTCAGCAACCAGGGACTGAATTGCTGGAATAACAATGGCAAGTCCTATCCCATTTAAACCTCTTGAAATTGCCACCTGATAATCCATATCTCGCAACACCAAATCGTTAGGAAACATGCACATGATTCTAGGAAAAGTTGAGCTTTTAGCTAATTTACTTGTAAATATTTAATTTTTACATTTTAAAGTGTCTGATACAGGAGTATCTCAATCTCTTTGTATTATAAACAGCTATTCTGATTTATAAGACTGATATCTATAGCTCTAAACTAGTGCTATATAAGAAAAAAATTGACGGGTAGAAGGTGAAAATATAGGTTAGGAAGAACCTGTAAGAAGGTGGAGGAGATGGCAACGAGGAAGGTAGCAGCAGCCCAAAGAAAAGCACCAAGAGCTATGACATGCGCACGATTGTGACGCGTGGCGAGGTATGCAGCCAAAGGGTAACACAGAGACTGAACAAGGGATCTAAACAGTGTGAGCGAACCCAACGCAGTGGGGTCAGCGTTCAGATCTTGACCAACCTCTTTGTACACTCCTGGAAGCAACGACTCATCTGCTCTCTGCATAATACTTGCTAGATTCACCAGCACCAGTGTCACTGTCTCTGATTTCATCTTCACTTTCCAACCAATCACTCTTCTCTTCTCACTCTGTGCCTTCACTTTTTACAACCCAACGCCACAGGAACTCGTTGCTGTGTCTTCTGGGGGACACATCGATACTCCGCTGCGGGCAACACAGGATCGGAACTGTTGCCTTCTGAAGACAAGGTCTGCCTTGCACGTCATTCTATAAAACTTTCAAGAAATTAATAACCTAACCTCTTATTAATTAGTATTTTGAATAAAGTTTAGATTATTCTGTACTTAACTTTGGTTTAGCTAATATAGTTTTATCACATCGATTTAAAGTTTGGTTTTTTAATACTTTTTCCCGTAACCATGTGTTTTAATGAAGGGTTAGCGTCTAGGATATACATAGTTTAAAGAATACGAGATGTTCTAATTTGAAAAATGTTATTAAATTCCCTCGCTTTTGTCTTCTTCTGCCAAAAGTCTTATGAGCCATGTGTCCTATCTATATTCTATAGTATTTTTTAGGTTATATCTATGTATCTTTAAACAAGAACAAGTTGGAGAAGTCTATGTTTTTATATAGTAAAAATAGTTGTGGGGTATATATTTCTTGAGTAAATGGTGGTACACCCTGCTATTTTCTTTAAACCTGGTTTAGTGTGATTATCACACTATTTTAACGAGTTTTCACATGAAATTTATGTTGCATACTTTAGCATTTATTCATTGAGAGAATGGCCTAACCACATAATGAAATAAATAGGCCAAAGTGTGATGTATCCTCAAGTTGTGACAAAGGATCGTGTGGTTTAGATTAGAGTAAATTATTCGTGACTTGAAAATCAATTTCATGGAGAAAGAGGTAGAAGAGAACGTGCTAGGAGATTTAATGAAATACGTTTATAACAACCTTTATTAGTAATACTCAAGGCTGGAATTCGTTGACCAGACCAAACTTGAAGCTCGACACTTGACCAAGGCAAGGCTTCTGAAAAAGTTAATGGAGTTATAAAAGGTAATTTGTTTGCTTGTAAGGTAGTAGGAAAAAATATTAAAAACACCCATAATAGTTGTGGAATCAAGAGTTAACTGTTTCGCATAATCAATCGAAGTTTTATAAAATGATAAGATCAAAGAGGTTGAGACGCATTATATTATATTTTATAGGGGTGGTGTAAAAGAAGAGTTGAAAGAAGATTTTCTATTAGTAGCGTCTAATATATATATATATATATATATAGATAGATAGATAGATAGATATAGAATTGTACAATTTTTTTTATTCTCATTCGATGCTATCTTTTATTAATTATTTTTTCTTTAAAAATACAAAAGTTCAATTCTGTAATAATCATTTTACCTTTATAAAAATTTGTCAAATAGGTTACCAATGTCAAATATTCTTTTTCTTTGTATTAATACTTTAATATGGATTAATATAAATTAAAAGTTAAATATGCTTTTAGTCTCTTAAGTATAAGTGACTTTTGGTTTTAGTCCCTACTCAAAATATTGATGACATTTAATCCTCTTAGTATTAAAACATGTAAAGTTAGTCCTTAAAAATAGACGGCGTTAAGTTTTGGTTGATCTGGCTAACGGCCTTGTCACGTCTTCTACCAGCTTCAGTGTTCTCTCTCTGCCACGTTGGTTTTTGCAACTCCACCCAATCTAGAGAGGCCTCTCACTCGCACAAACTGAAACAAAGGGGCAACAGTTTCCTCTCAGGCGTGCGTGATCTCCCCTTTGCCACGAGCCAGCCATCGTGAGCTGCCAATCAGCCAAAGGTGTCACCGGCAATACCGCCCACCACCGGACCCATCGTCAGCCACCGTAATAATCCTCTTCTCCTTCTCTTCGCGCGAGGGAAACCCTCCTGTTCGTGAATGACGCCAGTCGTTCGTCGTCGCGACGGTGCCGCTGCCACCAAGTTAGGGTTCTCGCCCTCCGTCGAGTTCTCTCTAACACCATCGTGTCGTCGTCGCTGTCTTCCCTTCTATTGGACCGCGTGGGGTTTCCTCTTCTCCCGTTGTTCAGCCACCGCCGAATCCGCTGCCAGAGGTTCTGTCAGCGCCTCTGTTGGTGCCACTAGTCGCCACCCATGGCCACCACCAAGTCTGCAACTGGAAACATCACTAAGAACCACTGTTGATAAAGTTGTTGAGTCTATTGCTTCATTTCCCCTTTCGATCTTAGTTTCCTTATTGGTTGTTGAATTTGATTTTGTATGGTTTTGGTGATGGATCGATGCCTGGAAGAAAAGTGGTGATAGTATGTTTCGTTGTGTTGGGTGCAGTGTGATGTGCACTCCCTTGCTCTTTATTTTGTTTCTTATTCTTAAAATGGTGTGGATGAATGGGGATAATGGAGGATGAAGGGTCAGGTGTTTAGGAAGAATTATGGTTGCTTTGATTGGGTGAAGAAGGTTGTCTGAGGCTATGTTACGGTGTTGAATTGAAAATTAAGAAGAAAGGGATGAAGATGTGGGTGTTGGAGGCAATGGAGAATGGTCAGGTGAATCATGGATCTGTTGGAGGTGAAGAATTGTGAGCGAAAGGGAAATGTGGTTGGGGTGGTCACGGGTGAGAGGAGTAGAGAAAGTTCAAAGCAAAAGGGGAGTCTCTGTTGAGTGAGAGGAGTGAATCCAGAGGAGTAGCGTGAGAGTTATGGATGAATTTAATAGAGGAGAAAGTGTTTTTTTTAATCAGAGGTCCACGAGTTTTAGTATATCTGTTTCTCTAAAGCCTTGGCCATGGTTATTGGAATGAAGCAACGTAGCAGATAGAGAACAATTAAGCTTGACACCGTCTATTTTTAAAGACTAACTTTACATGTTTTAATACTAAGAATTAAATGTCATCAATGTTTTAAATAGAGACTAAAATAAAAAATCACTAATACTTAAAGATATTAAAAACATATTTAACCTTAAATTAAACAATCATACAACAAATCCACGTCTAACTTTTTTTTTTTTAACGGATACGCACATACGCGGAACACACTCATAACTAAGAATATTTTTTATTTATCTACTTCAGTATATATTGGATTGAAATTCTGAGATCTTGATTTCTTCACTATTCAACTCAACATTGCTTAATTGCATAATGCAATAATTAACAAAAAAGAAAAAAAGAAGAAATTAATGACGTCATCATGCAAGCAACAAAACATCCATTGTAAGGGTTAGCCCAAGAGTATGATTGAGTTATTTAATATTGTTTGAATACGGTGTAGCAGTCTTGCGACAAGACATGGGTTTTGTTCCCGAAACCGGTGACCTGAAAATCGCAGAAGACATAGGACCTCATAAGCCACGTTTCAATTCCGGCGATTCTGATCCTCATCGCTAGTTTCATCTCCAATTTCAACGCCACAGGTTCCTCCCCGCTGTTGCTTACCCTGCGAAACAGTGCACTGGGTCCACTCATGTTAACTATCACCGAGCTTGATTCTTCTTGATTCTGATCCAACCATGGAAACCTCCCCGCCGCAACCTTCGTCCCTTCGAAGAACAGCCACACGTCACCTGCCGGAAAATGGATCCCCAGCTTGTCGTTTGGGTTATTCACTCTCAAAGACATCCTGTACTGCGACCGCGAGTTCTTGTCGCCGCCGCCGCTATTCACAACCAAATTGCCGATGCTAAATTCGGGTCCCGTGGGATTGAAGATAAAGTACAGCGTGGCTAGCGTTATGCCAACGACGGCGACGACAGATACCACGATGAGAGCGACGGTGAGAAGGACGCGACTGCCGCAGCAGCAGCAGCCGCCACTGCGCGTTTTCTTCGGGGTGACTGGGTTCCGGAACTGTTCTACGAACAACGCATTCTCGCGCGGCGGCACACGGTACACTTGGTCCTTGGGGAATTGCACGATGTACGTTTCCTGGTCGTAGCGCCCCGGTGGCGGCGGCAGAGCCGCGAAGGCTTTGGCAGGCCCCTCCATTGTGATGCAAGCAGTGGCAGGAGGAAGTTGCTACCGTGCGCGCGCCGTGTAGGTTACGCGACTTGGTGGTTCAACGATCTCTTGCATGCATGCAATTTGGTGGGAGGTTTAGGGCATTAGTTTGGGGTGTTGAAGGAGATATTAGGAGGGTTCTGACAGCTTGGAAAACGCGAGCCCACGACGCATGATGGCATCTTTAACTTTCGTGGGTTGTTCATACTATTTCGAGAAAATTAACTTTCTATTAACAACTGCTTTCGACATAATTAGTTTTCTCAACTCTTCTATTTTTCGTGTTTATTAAGAATCCTGCATATATTTCTGCTTTGACTGTCAGTTGAACCATTTTTTTATTTTTATATAAATTTGTGATACCTTATTATGACAATATTTTTAAATTTGAATTTTTTTGTTATGAATATATTTGTTATTTCAAATATTATGTACTTTATTCAGTAAAAAGACATTAAAGGGATTATAAATTTAGAGAATAGAATCATCAATTTTTATAGATTTTTTTTTAATAGATATGTCACGAGTTTGACCAATGACTCACAAGTTGGTTCAATTTCACAGCACATTATAACAGCCCAGAGCTTGATTTTGGACAATTTATTTTATTGTCATAATAATGTGTAAAATGTTTGTTGAGTTTACTGATAATTAATTTTTATTTCGAGACGAGGTAATTTATTTTTAGTAAGTCTAATTTTTATTTGAAGAGTTTATTTTTATCGACAACACTTGAATCTGTGAACCCTTTGTTGTGGCCCTCAGACATGGTGTTGATGGTTGTAGTGTTCATTGTATTGTTAGTTAATATTATTGTCTTGTCAAAATCAACCTATTCAATGACTCGGTATGAATAGATGGCTTAATAGTTGGATCATTCTATCACTAATTATATCCTGAGTTGATTTATATTAGCTAATCCAATTTGAATTTAAAATCTTCATTATAAGCAATATATAAAATAACAGATTCAAAACAATACAATTTCATAATTAAAATTTAAAAATATCATTATAAGTAACTAAAATTATTCATAATGAAGCTTCTAATAATACCTCAAGTTTCTAACAATAGCTAAACTTTATAAGTTAAACAATATAACTTCAAAAACGAGTTTAAAAAATATAAATATATTTTTTATTTGAATATGTGCGTGTTTTATCAATACATTTAATATTTCTCAGTTGATTTATCACTTACTTTTATCTAACATATTTAATTTAGTAAATCTACTCCAATAAAGTAAAAAAAACATGCTTTATAATGTTTTTAAAAATACTTTTATGATTGTTTTATAAAAGGTTTAATACTACTTTTGGTCTCTATTTTCGTCGATTTTGCTTAATGTGGGACAATTTTTTTTAGTTTTAAATATGATTAAGATTTTCATAATTTATGTTCAATTTGATAATTTTTCATATGTCATCCAAATCATTAATGAAAAATATACAATGTGTGTCACGCGTTAATTTGTGATTTTCTTAAACATTTTTTAGTAACTCTTTTAGATTTTTTCTTAATTTTAAAAAAACTGTTTACGAGTCAAGTCAATATTATGCTAGTGGTAATGTTAGAGTGCTTCTCCCTGCACCTCACTCCTTTCTCCCTGCACCTCACAAATTACCATTTTATCCCTCATTTATTAAAAGTCAAATGTAATAATGATGCATTAATGATTGTTAACCACATACCTCCCAACTACCAACCATCCTTTCTCATCCTATAAACCCTAGAAACCCTAAGACATGCAACTCCTTATTCTTCGTTCTTCTTCGTTGCACTTACAGAAACCATTCTCGTTGTAATCTCGTTGCACTTACAGAAGCATTGCATTCTCTGTTTGATACTACTTAGCTGATCGAAGTGGTGAGGAGTGGTGGTTGCTGGTGCGAGGAAGAAGAAGAGTAGTCGTTGCTGGTGCAAGAAAAACTCGAAAGAGGTTAGTAAAAACGCAGTTAGCATTTGCCGCACTTCGAATAGCGTTTGTCCTTAACCGTACTTCGAGTTGCGGTTAAGTAACGCCGCATTTCGAGTGGCGTTTCGTTGCAGCCGCATGTCGCAGTTGCGGCGTAACCCAACCACATTTCGTGTTGCGGTTAGGTCGCACTATGAAGTGCGTTTTCATGATTTTACTTCCCTGCACTCATATCCTATGACGTTATTTGGTAATTTAGTCATATAAACTGATGATATAAACTGATGATATAAACTGATGATAAGCATTTATCAATGGGGATTAAGTCACGAAGCATGGAGTTTCAAGATGAAATTACAACCTCATGTAAATTTGAAAGCTGTGAGAATTAAGACACCAACCATGGCCTTTCACGAGTCATGGACTTTAAAGAGTCTGAAATCTTATGTCCTGTATTGTTTTCTTTAGAATTATGAGATAGATCTTATGTATGTCCTGTAGTGTTGTGTAGTTTAAAAATAGATTTGATAACAAGTAAAAGGTTGTTTCGTGAGATAGATTTCTTTGCTTCCTTTGGATCCACGAAATATAGTTTCATAGTCTAAGACAACCATTTTATGCTCGTAAAGAACCTAGATGTTAGTTGCTAACTTATTTTGTATAAATTCATTTGCATGCAATCAACTTTAATACACATTAACTTTGTTTTCTTTGCTTACTATATTTGTTGTTAACACAAAATATGGCTTGGTTTATGACACTTTGTTTGGAACAATTTTGTTCTTGAGCATCTATAGTTAGGTTCTGTAAGTTTGAAATTATATTAACTTCATGTAACATATTAATTTTATATTATTAATATATATTAGTGTATTTTGTGATTGTGATATATTAAGAAAATAATATTTTCTAGATATAATTTAGATGTATTGTAATTTGGGATTACTTGAAAAAAAAATTATTTTTACGATATATTTTTAATAAAATTTAATTATTAATTATTTTTAAATAATTATTTATTATGTGAAATAAAAATTTTGGAGTGAAACATTTATTTAATTAAATAAAAATTTTGAAGTGAAACATTTATTTAATTAAAAAAAATTATTTAAAAACATAAATAAATCAAAATATATTAATAAAGGATTAAAAATATTAAGAAACAATTAAAAAACAATAAAAAACAAAAAATAAATTAAGAAAGTTAAAATGCATAAAATTACGCAAATTATACATTCTTTAATTAAATAAATACGTTAAAAAAATAATATATTAAAATCAATTTCACAAACAAGTAAAATAAAAGTAAAAAATACATACATATTAAATAATATATACAAAATTTAAAATAAAAATAAAATATATTTAAAACAGAATAAAAAAAAAATGCAAAACCCTAAAAGTGCATCATCCCATCTGAGACACCTCCCTCTGCCGCAACTCACCTCCTCTGCTGCAACTCGTCGCAATGCACCCCCCTCTACCGCAAGTCGTTTGCCGCTTCTCCCAACTGCGGCTAACCATAGCCGCATCTCCCAAATGCGGTTAGTCACAGCCGCACCTCCCAGGTGCGACACCCCTCAACCGCGACTCTGAGTTGCGGCACTTCTAAACCGCGACTCCAGATGCGGCCCACCTCCCTCTGAACTCATCAAACACCCAACCCCAACCCCTATTCATCCTATCCTATGATTCCTCTCAACAACAGATCTACTCCAAATATAGATTACAAAGAAAATATGTTATGTTCCTAACCTGATGCGTGCTAGAAGAACTGGATCTCACTCCCACCAGCCACGAACAAGAAAAAGGAGAAAGGAGAGTGTTCTTCTTCTTTTCTATGTGCAAGTTCTTCGTGCAAGGTAAAATGAAGGGGGGTGCAAAGGTCCAAGAGTGTTCTTCTGAAATGGATGAGAAAGGAGCATTGAAAATGACAAGAGCATCAGCTTTTTCAGTACTTTTACATATTCAAAATATTCTCTCATGAATAAAGGAAGGATAAAATGGTAATTTGGGAGGTGCAGGGAGAAAGGGGTGAGGTGCAGGGAGAAACACTCGTAATGTTATTTTCATGTGTCAAGTCAGTGTCAATATCACATGTCAATACCACATGTCAAGTCAGTCTCAATTGGCGTGTCAGTGTTAGTATCACGTGTCAATGTCGTGTATTTCATTTCGTTTCAATTTTCATTATTTTTGTTCAAGTTAGTCTAAAATTTTGTTGATTTTGTTCAATTCAGTCATGGTTTTAAATTTTAGAAGGAACAATCTTCATTATTTTTAGGTTTAATATCCAACTTTGTCCCAAGTTTGGTTGGCAAATCTCAATTTAGTCCCTCTTTAGAAAAATGTTTGAAATTGGTCCTTACTTTTAAATTTTTGAGTCAAAATAGTCCCTTCCGTTAAATAATGACAAA
>NC_028357.1:40674723-40833791 GCF_000741045.1 Vigna radiata var. radiata
TTTAAAAGTAAGGACCAATTTCAAACACTTTTCTAAAGAGGGACTAAATTGAGATTTGCCAACCAAACTAGGGACAAAGTTGGGTATTAAACCTTATTTTTAAAATTGGATGAAAAATTCTCATTATTTTTAAAATAAAAAGAAATAAATATTTTTTTAAATTAGAAGGATAATTCTTCATTATTTTTAAAATTAGAAGGAAATTTCTTCATTATTTTTAAAATTATAAGAAAAATTATTCATTATTTTTAAAATTAAAAAAATATAATTTATTTCTAAAATTAGAAAGAAAACTATAAATTATTTTGAATATTAGAATGAAATTAATATTTAATAAAAATGTGAATTTTCATAAATTAATTTTGATATATATATATATATATATATATATATAATTTATTCATTAAGTTAAACATTATTTTGATAATTAATTTAATAACTTATGCAATGAATTTTGAACTTCATTCATTTTCTAATTAGTAAATAACTCTCTCTATTAAAATTATTATTAAATGCTACACTGATAAAGATTAAATATTTAAAGCAATGCAAATAATTATTATGAATAAATCAGATAAAAATTTAACTTCTTAATAAGTTCATTTTTTAAATTTAACTCACCTAAATAAATTAAATATGAAGTTTCATTTCTTACAAATCAATTCAAATAAATATTGATAATTTTAATTCAAGCGTCATAAATCTATTAATGATTACTTATAAAATTAATAACATTAATTT
Organism: Vigna radiata var. radiata; assembly: GCF_000741045.1. Taxonomy (NCBI): domain Eukaryota; kingdom Viridiplantae; phylum Streptophyta; class Magnoliopsida; order Fabales; family Fabaceae; genus Vigna; species Vigna radiata. The sequence goes on from NC_028357.1 coordinate 40,675,465, forward strand.
TATAATGAAACAGTGATGGTCTTACATTTTTCAAATTAAGAAACATAATTAAAACTTTATCCGACCCTTTTATCAATAGAAAAGAACTTTATTGAACGCTTTTCATTAATAGAAAGGTTGAATTTTACAAAGTAAAAAAAAAAAAAAAGAGTGAAAAGGTTATTAATTGTATTTTATATGTAATGTAATGATACTATTTTAATAATATCCTAATGGAGAGAAAGTGGAAGCATGTTCCTCGCGTCCCCCTTTATAAATCACTACCGATGGCAACACCTTCTTCTTCAGCACTCCTCCGAGGAACGCAAAAATGGCACCTTCAACACTCTCTCTATCACTCATCTTCCTCCTTTCACTCTGCATCGCGGGAACCGTTAGATCGGTAAGACAAAACTCTGCACTTATTCATAATTTTCACGATCTCGTTAATCTCTGCCATACTGTTACTCAGCTCGGAAGTTTAATTGAATGCAGGATGACGATTGCGTGTACACGGCGTACGTTAGAACCGGATCGGTGCTTAAGGGCGGAACCGACTCCAAGATCGGGATCAAGTTGTACGACAAGTACGGCTACTACATCTACATTAAAAACCTCGAAGCGTGGGGCGGTTTGATGGGAAAGGGTTACAACTACTTCGAGCGCGGCAACCTCGACATCTTCAGCGGAAAGGCACCTTGTCTTGACGGACCCGTTTGTGCCGTCAACGTTACTTCTGACGGATCCGGTTCGCACCACGGCTGGTACCTTAACTACGTCGAAGTCACCTCCACTGGGCCCCACATACCCTGTTCTCAGGAACAGTTCGATGTGGAAGAGTGGCTCGCTCTCGACACCTCCCCCTACCAGCTTTGGCAAGTCAGGAACCACTGCCGCTATAGCTTGGAACAGGCCCGGCCAGCTTCGGAGCGCGCTCGATCCGAATCCGGATCCGGATCTGGACCCAGATCTGCAATCTAGAATGCACGTCTATGAGGAAGGTTTATGGCAACGGTCGCGAAAAAAATAAGTATCGCCTTAGTACTTGAATTGGAAAAGCGGGTTTGAGGGTTCAAAACCCGTTCTTTTCTTTGTGGTTTTCAATAATAATGGAAACTATCTGTATCAATCGCTATGGTATTGTAGTCTCTTGTGTATTGAAAGGTTTGAATTCGCTTTTCAAAATATTAAAAGACGATCTTATTACAGGCTTCAGATACGCCTGTTACTGCAGAATAACCAATTTGATTGCAAGATAAGAAATAACCAGTTACGTGGAATTTATACAGCCAAAATTACATCTATAATTCAAGTTAATTAGTTTTTCAAAACCAATGTACACAAGGAATACGTATAGAATCATTAAAACCGTGGTACTTGATCATCAACTGATCAGATTAACCAATAAAAATCAGCTTTAGTCCATATGTATTGGACAAAAACAAAAAGCTTAAGTTGGACCATAATAAAAGGTTATAGCAAATTTTGTTGTTACTTGAATTAAAAACAAGTAAATTAGTATCCGCTTAGTTTATTTTTTTCAATTGTATTCAAACTTTTGAAAAGTATCTTAATACGTTTTTTTAAAATAAATTATTAACGAAATTAACTATATGTCACATATTAATATATTGTTTTTTTAATTTTTCTTATTTTTTTAACACTTTTTGTTATCACATGTCAAATTTTTTAAGTCACTCCTCATAGGACAATATTACATGTCAATGTGAAAAGTAAATATTACTTTCTTAATTTTAATTTAGTTTTTATATATATTTATTTGACTTAATTTAATTTTAATATTTTTAAAATAGAACAATATTATTCATATCTAAATTAGGTTTAAATCCTCATTTGATCTTCGTATGTATGTATTTGTGTGTCAATCTCAATTTGATCATAGATTTTCTCTGTCTCAATTAGATACTATTATTTGTGAAAATGAGACAATTAAACCTTCTCCATTAAATTTTCACTAACGCTAACAGTTACTGACTTGGATTTTTTTAAGTAATATAAGTGACATAACATTGTGTATTAAATTAAATGAATTCCAGGTCGATGTGTAATTTTTTTTTTCTTCATCTTCTTCATCTTCAATACTGAACCAAGGTCTTCACAGGTTCCTCAACCAAATAAATACAAGTTCTACTTCTTCTACGGCCACCAAAAACCCTCCCAGAATCGTCCTGTCGTTTGCGGCCTCTTCTCCAATCGCCAAACCGTAAACTCCTCTTTCACACCCAAATGCTCTAGCCTCCAAGTTCCTTCCACCACCCCCATTTTAAGGCACAAATTTTTCGTTTGCCACCAAATCCTCACCATTCTGCATATTTTTCAGAGCAGATTGGGATTCCAAATTCCAAACCAATCAGAACACGATCCTACTCAACGACCCAGATAAAAAAAAGCTTATTCAATCCTTTCTCTTCCGGTCTTTCTTGGAATTTAGGTTCTTACAGTATAATAATTAATTATTGATTATTAGAGAAAACAAATAGAAGTCACATAGTATCCACATTCACCCTTCTTCCACTGGAGAGAAGATTGTCAAACTCTTGTAGACAAATCTGAGGAAAGTTTTCTTTTAGATATTGGGTATTTTTGCACATGGCTCCAAATCTGAGGCTAAGATTGTGTTTTTCTTTTTTTTGCTGGGTTTTCTCTTGAATTCAAATGGCGAATTGGATCACCAAATTTCAACTGTTGCGTTGTTTACCCTAACGATGGCAGCAGTTGCTGGTTTAGGTGTTGTGCCCTTCTTCTTTGTGGAGCTTGATCCTCAGTGGGTTGGATTGTGCAATGGAATGGTTGCAGGTGTCATGTTGACAACACCGGCAAGCTCCGCGGCGAGATGCTCAACCTCTAGCACGTCGCGACCTTCCTCCACCACACCAAGATTCACGCTTCCACCGACTCTTCCGTCATTGTTGGCTTCGATCTCTGCATCGTCATTGCCGGCGCTCGCCAAATCGCCGGTGAGTCCCGTCTCAACCTACTACAGCGGAACCTTTCCCTCTTCCGCAACATCATACCACACATGTTCGTCACTCCCCTCCACTCCTGATTCAAAGCCTTTCACTAAAACAAAATCCCTAAATTTTATGATGAAAACACCTCATATAACAGTCCATTAACATATTCATCTTCCATTCCTGGACATTTTCAGAAGCTAAGGTTTACTTCTTACTCTACCAGTGAATGCATAACTAAACTTCTCGGCTAAATCTATGCAATAGTTCTGTAGATTTATCTCTCCGATTTGAATCACTTGAAGGCTATGGAGCACTGTCTTCACTTTCAAGATGAGAGAACGAATTAGGGTTTTCAAAAAGTCATTCCTTTTTTTTTTCTGTGTCTCTTTCATTCCGTTTAAGAGTAACCATCTTAATAGGTATGTTCCCTTTAACCATTCAATTCCAATTTCAATTTTTTTCTTCAAAGCAATGTTTTTTTATGTATCATAAATTTTGGGTTTTAATTGAGTTTTGTTGTTTTGACATCAGAATAGTTTTTATTGCAGTTTTTTATTGCAGTGTGGTGTGATCGCAGAATGAGAAACAATGGAGAAGGACGAAAAAAGTTGAAAGATGAAGTAGAAGAGAAAAAAACAAAGAAAGATTGCAGCTTTTGAGGGATGGAAGAGATGGTAGAGAGAAAATGATGAGAAAGAAGAAGAAGAAGAGTTGACAGCTTTTTATGCCATCTCATTACCTAAAAAAATCCACATAATATAATACTCTTACATCAGTATTTAAATTGTGCACCACGTCATCACACACAAAAACTTAACGGAAAGAGTTTAATTGCCTCATTTTCATAAATAATAGGACTCGATTGAAAAAAAAAAAAAAAACCGATAACCAAATTGAAATTGATACACAAATACGAGGAGCAAATGAAACCTCTAAATTAAGACTAAACTTATTCATAACCAAAGAAGAAAACAGAAATTAAACCTATAAAAAATCATGGATGTACGTACATTATTTAGTACTCAACTGTGTTGTTTTTATGACCATCAATTGCTCTGCCATGTCGTTTATTAACATGAGGTTGGTTGTTCAACGACGAAGAGTAAAATTTTCGTTAATTAAGTTTGTATGTCATGCCGTAGGAATTAGTAAAGGAGTTTACAGAAACATTAACAACAGCAACAGTTGACATAACTTCTTGTATGCAGTTGGCGTATAATTTATTAATTTGCTTATCGAGATGAAACAAATTTACATGTGTAGATATATCTTCACTTAAAAAACAAAATAGTTTCTTTAAAATCAATCTGTCCATGGCAAAACATAAGAGGATATATCAAGCTATCTCCAAACATTCAATTCAAAGTTCAATCTCAATATAAAAATGGAAAAATTTGCACCTTCACTTGATTGATTCAACATTAGAAATAATTAATGTGCACCTTTTTCCCCATGGCAATGGCTCCCTAGTGTTCCTCCACAACGTGCTTTATCCTTTTTATACAAAGGAATTGATAATTGATCGTTCACCATAAGTGTGCTTATCTATCATCCTTCACATTACAATCACAGTAGGGCCATTTTCCTTTGTCACCAAAACCATTCTCTCTACAACTCCACCATACTTGATCACCATCATTCCCTTCGCTCTTGCATAAGATGCTCTTTGGCCTCCATCAAAGACGTTCTTATTCCCTCATCCTCCGGTGTCTCTTTTACCAATATCTCATAGTCTTGAACTGAAGCTTCCCATCTTTTCAACTACAATTGCATCGTAAACATAACACAAACCACATCAAAAATGTTAAAAACACACTGCGTTATGTTCATAAAAAAAGCAAACTTGAGTGCATTTTTTTACCTTTGCATTGCAATCTGCCCTTCTTAGCCTGGCTCTGATGTAAGATGGTCGCAAGTTAAGAGCAGCATTGCAATCTTCCACTGCCTTCTCAAATTGGCCTAGTTTTGATCTACATGCAGCTCGGTTGCATAGCAAAACTGAGTTATATGGATCATTCTCTAACCCCTCTTCATAGGCAACACAAGCTTCTGAGAAGTTTGATGCCTTGAAAAGCTCGTTTCCATTTGATCTAGCCCTGGCCACAGCTTTAGCCTTCATCATCACCTTCATCGCATCCTTGTTGTTTGAATCTAGCTTACATGCTTGATTAATTGCAACCAGAGCATCTTCAAATCTGGTACAACAATGAGTGTTATATGAAGATTAAGAAGCACATTCTGTTCTTCCTTTATAAATGATACGCTAACCTGCCAACTGCCAAATAAACCCGAGCCCGAATCACCAACAGGTTTGCATTACAAATTTGTCCAAAGAACCTGGTGCACTGATCAACATCAAAATTAGGTCCCTTCAAAAGTGCTTCCTCTGCATGTTGATGCCTACGGAGCTTCAAAAATGCCTCGGCTTGCAACGCAAATATCTTCAGGTAAAGCCACAATCAGAGTCATATTAGCATGATTGGAGTGCATGTGTGTATGCATGCAAGAAAGAGTTAATACAAAGTATCACATGCTCATGATCACAATTAGTTCCTATGTGACTGACAAGTCATGTGGAGATTATTATCCTAGAAAAAGTGATAATGTGTAGTGTAATAGAGAACATAAGCAAACCTGTGGAGCAGAATCTGCACCAGATGAAATAGCGTTGCTGGCCTCCTTAATCAAGTTGTTCCAATCTCCTATCCTACGTGCCTCAGTGCATTTGTTTAAATGGAACTGAATTCTTTTTATTTTAGCCATCTCCTCCGGGTCAGCCTCCGATCCTGCTAGTTTGTAATGATATAGAGCCTTGTCTGTTTCTCCTAATCTGTCGCAAACCATAAGCAAACACTTAGACAACATCAATAAGAAAGAAAGAAAGAAAGAAAGAAAATGGAAGTACTATATTTCACAATCACAGTTTAATTATTTCTTGTGCGAGAATACCTCTTGCTCAGGTTCCCCAATCTCTGATGAGCTCTTTGATAATGAGGCTCTATTCGAATGGCTTCTCTGCATTCAAACACAGCCTCCAGAAGCCTCCCAAGACCCGTTAATGCTGCACTTTTGTTGCTCCTGTAGGAAGCTTTATTGGGGTCAATTGAAATTGCAGCATCATAAAGAGCCAATGCTTCTTGAAATCTTCCATTCTTGTAATCCTCATTGCCCATTATCTTCAATTGTTCGGGGTCCATTCTAGTAGAAACGACCCTGCATAGAGAACCCACTTTTTCCGTGCTTCCTTTACTTGCATTCTCCACCCTTTGGTTTGTGTATCTTCTTCCATTAGAAACAGGGGTTTCATCGCTTTTCTTGGACCGATAATCCCCGACGTTCTGGGAATAGGTGTTGGTATTCCCTCCTTTCCTGAGGTTACCTAGATTACTGTGCATCATCACGTTGCTAGAAGAAGCACAAACAAGGGTGTTGCTTCCCTTTTGGCGATCGGAAAACATGCTTTCAAGTTCACCAGAAATGCCAACTGCATCTTTAGGGACCCTTCTTCCATTGTTCACGTAGCCCTCGGTTTGTAACACTTTAGGATGGTTCCTTTGGAGGGTTTGGTTAACAAGAGGGACTGGTTTGGCGTTTGAACCAGGTGAAGAATCTGCGTGTTTATCAGATGAAGATGTTTCAATGGAAGTTACACCTTCACGACTAGCCTGTTGTTTTTTTGTGTCTGAGGTGTTTGGTGCCTCTTCAAAATTGCTGTCTTTGGGAGTAGAACGCCAGAATATTAAGCCACCACAGCCACATTTACTAAGGGAGTTGTTTCCCATGTTCAAATGGTTTGGTTATCTGTGTTTAAGGATGCTTCGTTAAGGCAGTGTTGTTGTTGTTGATCATCGTGATGAAAGATTGGTAAGATTGATATCAGAATTGTACAAAATAGAGATTGATTCTAATGACTCACGACTTCAGACATCTCCAACTAAACCATGTAAAATCGAACATCGAAACAACAAAAGCTTCAATCTTAAAATATGAAAGTGCAAACATTGATACAAACCATCCGACAATGATGCAGAAATGTGTAAATTTTTTAAAAGCAAAATGGTTTTCAGTTTTTTTGTTTTTTGTTTCGTTTCAGTTGCTTGTTTGATTATGTGTGGATGAAGGATCTCTCGACAATTTTGGGAAATGGTAGACTTCCTATTATGCCCTCCTTCATTTCTTACATCTCAACAACTAAGACAAACATGCATCGCACGTTTGCATGCCAGCTGTAACATATATGTAAACAAATCTATTATGACCTTATTTTCTTAATGGAAGAAAACAACACATCAAACTTGGCGCCTGTTGGATAATGTTATTTAAATTTATTAAATTTTATTTTTTTTAAAGTTAATGGAAGAAAACAACCCACTAAATAATAATAATTTAAGAAAAATTAATATTGATCTTTGTTTTAAATTCAGATTTTTCATATTATCAAATACTAGTTTTCCGACCGTATGTATGCACTGGTTAGTTTTTATTTTTTATATTTATTTATTGGTTAATATTTTTTTTTATAGTAAATGATGAAGTAAGTGAATGTTGATTCATATTTTATTTCATCGTTAAGGTTTGAATTAGACTATATTGTTATAAATATTACTATTAAATTAATGAAGAAGTAAATGTTAATGAGATAACCATGATTTTAGTTTTAAATATAATAAATGTAATTGATATTATAATAATTTTAGACTAATTATCTTTCTATTTATTAGATTTTATAAAGAATATGAAGTTGAAGTTGATATTAAAATTTGTAAATAAAACTAATATAGACTGTTTAAACGATAGAAATATATTGAAAGATGGTATTAATATATGGAATGAGATAAAAAGGAAATTAAAATTAAAATATTATAAACAAATGTAATATATAAATAGGAATAATCAAACTAAAATGTAAATATATTATGAGATATAATCTCAATTAAAAAAGTTAGAGTAATGAAATATATTATAATACAAGAAAAACATATATTATAAAATCTATGATAATATAAGAAAAGAATATATTAATTTAATTTTTCTTAAACATTTTTTTTGTTGGTCATAAAAGTTAATATTTTTAGCTATTTAGCCATTATAATATATTATTATAATAAAAATATATATATTAGGGAACTTATCTTCTTACCCACATTTATATTGTTGACAAGTATTCAAATTATCAATTTCCTTTTCATTTGATTTTTTTAATTTTTCTTTTTTTCCTTTTTGCTGCCACATATATCTGAAGAGGTAGTTTACGTTTTTCCCCATATTTTTTTATTAGAGATCAGTTATTATTTTTTTATAATTTAATATAACTTCTTGATTATTTAATATATTTTATTTTATTTCAAAAAGTATTATTATTTAAATAAATTAAATAATTTTACCTATACTGCTTTTTCTCTTTTATGATATTTCAATTCTTAACTATTTAATAAAATAAAATTTAAAAAATATATTTGTATTTTACTTTGTAAAATACTATCATTTAAAAAATAATAATAATTTTATCTTAAAAAAACCATCAATAATAAAACATCTTTATATTAAGTTATAATATAGATTTTTTTACTGTTAAATATTCTTCATTTTTTAATATTAAATTTAAATTAATATTAACTAATAAATAATTACACTAATCACAGTATAAATATTGTGCTTAATGTTTAATTTCAAAGACTAATAATATATATATATATATATATATATATATATATATAAAACACTACGTAATATTATAAATTAAATGATTACAACAAAAATTATTAAATAGCTATTACAAAACATATCACGACAATATGTTAATATACTAGTTAAATTAATATAACACAAAACATTAGAGAAATCTAATAATATACATTAGACATTTTTGTTTATATGTAAATTAGGCGAATTTAACGAAAATCATTACATCAGTCATTTCATTTGATGATTAAACAAATTTTTCAAGTAGATACTGTTTCGTTAACGATTTAAATACGATCAGTGAAAATGACTAAATTGAACAAAATCAAAGATCACTTTAAATAAAACTGACATATAGAGACCGAAAGAAGGATTAAGCCCATATTTTTCTAAATGTGGAAATGACAGAATATATTAACATTCAAGAAATACAATGCCAATAACATTCATCAAAGCTAAATCTTTGTCACTAACAATGACTTTTGAATCACCCTCAGATGTCATAAATTATCCTCTTAACCTTTCTAGAGCTCAAGTTAAATTATTTTATTATTCACTTGATAATAATTCAAAGACAACTGAGAAAATCAATCCTCATGATGTGATCCCAACTATCTCAATTAATAATAATCAACATTTGTTGGTTTTGTAAGTGTTAACCATAAAAAAAATATTAATTGTATTCAACGATTTTACTACATCAAAATGTGTCCAAGCGAGGTCGCTTATCACCTTAGACTCGTCTACACATCTGCTATAGTGGATGTATTTATCACATTCTAATAACATCATCATCAACTATTGTAATTCAATTCTTAAATCTCTTAATGATTGTTTGTAAATGTATGTTGCATTATATACTTGTTTGATTGTTATCACATCACACTCATAATTTTCTATGAAAGTAAGAAAAATGTTTGCATGTTTCACTTGACTTTTAGTCATATCAATAAGCAATGAGTGCTCAGTGAATTTTAATCTCACAACAAAAAAGTGACCAACTAAAATCTGTGACAAATTTTGGTTATGATATCTAACATATCTTCAACATTCATCGCTCTCCATTAAAATTGGATTTTCTCTCAATTTAAAAAGACAATCATATTTTCTTGTCTTTTCATCCCTTTTACTTCTAAACAATATATATGACTTTCTTTTAAGTTGACCATTAGTTTTTATCAAATTTTATATTTACAATAATAAAACTAAGATAAAAAAAATCTCTCAAACTCACTAAATTAATGTATAACGTGTGGAAAAAATTTGATTAGTTGTACTTATTTGAATCGAAAATGAAGAAAATTTGAAATAAAAATGAATGAAAATGAAAAAAAAAAAACACTCAACAATAAAGGAAAAAAAAAAAACACAATTTGAAGTTGAAGAAGAGAGAGAATGTGTTTTTCTGAATGTGAAAATAATTTGGGGTGTGAGGATTTGAGTAAATATATTATTGATACATTTGGAAGGGAAACATGTGACATTATTGTAAAATTTAGATGTGTAAAAAGAAAAATTGGAGATACTGGAAGAAAATCCCTTCGGCTTTATGTCATTATTATGTGGGCTTATGGGGTTGACGAGGCCCAAACAAAAAATGTAAGGTATTTTTTTTAATTTCCTTCGTGCCCCCTCTGACTTGAGGAAAGTTTAAATTACCGTGTGATTATTTTCTTTAATATTTCTACTAATTTCTTCCCGCGGTGTAGGTATGTGTGATATAAAAACCTTTTATGTTGTCTATAAAATTTGTATCATTATATTCCTAACATCTGTTTTCAAAGAAACATGTATTTCTTCTATGTTACTAACACAGTGAAATTTCAACAAATATAAAGGAATTTAAAGGGGAATAAAAACTTTAATCAAAAGAAGTTATTTGTTTGTGTGTGTTTTGAATGTTTTTAGTCAATTATATGTATTCAAACAACAGTTAAGTTTCAATTTTATATTTATGGTTGATAAAAATTGGAAAAGTTCAAGTAGAAAGAATATAAAACTTAACTATTCCATGTGTTTTGTCAACTTTTTTTTTGAGACTATATCTTTTAAAAAAAAATTAGTAATTACCCTTCAATCGGATAAGGTTATGATAAACAATTAACTAAAAAAATGACTGGACGATTAATTTAACTATGTAATACATCGTAACGCGTTGATTCATACAAAAATAAGAAAAGTAAGATGATATATTGCATAATATTGCATCTTGATAAGTAATTTGGCTAGTGTTAAAAAACATAGTGTGAAGTTTTAGAAAATAGGTTAAGAATAAAAAAAATTACAAATGATATTAATATTTTTTTATTATTAAAAATTTAAAATTATAAATAGAATCTTATTTAAACAAGTTTTATTTTACAAAAACATTCATTTTTCTAAAACATTTTTTTTAAAACTTCTTTAGATTTTCTTTAAGGTTGTCATCATTTCTTTCATCTCTTTAAAAATTCAAACACATTTTAAAATTTCTAATATGAAGAGTAATAATTGCTCGATTAAATTTATGCATAGAAAGTTATTTTTTTTATTTTTATTTTTTGAGTTCATTATAGTTTTAAATAATTCAATTTGATTTTTTTTATTCTTTTGTGATCATGAAAACTAAATCATTAATCTAAACTTTCTTTATATAGTTAGACCAATCTGGGAGTTTAAGTTTGTCTAGAATCTCTCTGAGTAAAGACTCTTCATCTAAGGTAACAAAAGCTTTAGTTTTATGAAATTCTAGTTATCAATTGAAACATGAGATGAATAAGTGAGGTGACTTGATGATTATGAGTTAATTTCGTGATATTTGTCTTTGATTAATTTTGTCTGGTTAATTTCCTGAAGTAATGTATATTAGAGATGGTTAAAACTATTTTGTGTTGGTTATATGTAGTTGACTTGAGAGATCTTATAGAGATATCATTTAATTGATTTGGTCTCTTAAGTGACATTTTACCACTTCGTTGATGATTTTCTAGGCTAAAAATTGTGGCTAGAGGTCTACATGGACCATATCAAAGATATAAATTATGCAAACTCACTGGTGTTTCACTCAATGAACAAGTGTTTCACTCACTGAGCGAGTGCATGAAGATAGACAAGAAAAGTCTCACTTGTTGGGCGAGTGATGTACTCGTTAAGCGATAGATATTTTACGAAAGTCAAGAAGTAGGGGTGTTTCCTCTCAGTGAGTGAGATAATACATGTTGGGTGAAATTTCCAAATTTCGTATTGTGGTCTTCTTCGTTGAGAGAGAAATGCTCATTGAGGGAATGTCTAGAGGAATTTCTTCCAATATCGACTTGCTGAGTGAGCCATGGTGTCACTGAGAAAGAAAAGGAATTTTCAAGTAATATTTAATTTGTTTTTGAAAAGGATATGAGTATGAAATTTTTTAAATTGAATTTAAGTGATGATTGAAAAGATAAGCATCTTGTATGAACTATATGTAAAGAAATGTCGACAATTTTGTTATGATTGATTGTATGGATGAGGATATTGTATAAATTTACAAGGAGGAATACTACTTTGTTCTTGTGTTAATGTATTGAGATTTTAACTTTGAAAAAGGAATTATCCTAACTTTGATATAATCTTACTCATGTATAGGAAGATGTCATATTATGAGAGTTGAATAAGGTTCTATATTTGAAATTTTAGTGGTTGATCAAAATTGAAAATATTAAATTTACCTTGTCATGTTGTATGGAAGGAAGATTGTCCGACCATGACATATAGTTATAGTCCCTATGAGACAAAGGTGGGAGATAACAAGTGCATGTAGTATGATACATGTTATATTTTTGAAGAAAAAATGTTTTGAGTATTTGGTTTTGAATTGTTCAGAAGATTTTAAGGACTATATATGCATATGTTTTATTTGATATTGGTCTATATACAGTGGAACAAAATATACATACTAAAACATGCTATTAAGTTAGTTTTAAAGGAACCCATGTAATGCAAAATGTAGTGACAATTTTGTAAATATTAAGAATTACATTAGATGAATTATAGTAGGAACTAATATAATATAAATATATTAGATAAGTTAAAATGAGAACCAATCTAATATATGCATATTAAATTGGTTAAAAAAAACAACTGATCTAATAGACATTTTTTTTACCAAGCACGAAATTCCTTTTTCACTTTTTACAAAGTTTCTTTTCTTCTCACACCACCAAAAACATAACCCTTTCTTTCTCCTTACTCTTTAACTTTTTTTTCCTCATTTTGGATGACGTATTTTGGATGACCAAAATCCTTTTCTCTCAATGTTACTTTCTTGTATGTCAACAATGTTGGATTGCTATATCTCCACCAGCACGACAATACTAGCTTCATCCTCAAGCCATAAGCCAATGCACCTCACCATCACAAACATTTTCAAAGCTTCACGTGTCATCACCAGCAACATAAAAAAAAACATAGTTTGTGAACCAATTTGCAATAAGTCACTGCAATACTATTTGAACACCACTTCGTCAGCGACGAACCCAGAGCCTGAACGCAACAAACTATCATATTGACAACCTTCGTTAGAGTAGACACGAGCATCATTGTCAATCACCCCAAACCATTGTAATAGATATACCAAAGATGCATCAAGCTTCACAACAATTCACCATAGAAAGTAGTGACAACAACTCCATCGTAAAGATGCGGAAGTAGGTATAAATCACTTTCAAAAATACCTTTTCTTTTCCTTTTCAATTAAAAGTATTTGATCAATTATTCCAAATTTAATATAATACAAATTTCAATTGTGTAACTAATCTCATGTTTTTTTTTTACATATTACATCAATACATATTAAATCGTTCCGAAATCAATCTAATATGTATTTCAAAAGGGATGTGGTACATTTATTTTACACTAGTGATATCTTAACTATGATATTTGTTGAAAAAGTTTATCTAACGTAGCAATGTGACAAGAAGATATGTTATAGGTGTTGAAGGAAATTTCAAGAGTAGTTTTAGATAGAAAAATATTCTTTATAAATTAATTTCGGTTTCTGCCTAAGTTGAAAAATTATATTTTAAAAAAAACTAATATGAAATAGACTTTATAAATTAATTTACAGATAAATTAATTTTAATTGATGAAAAATTGATTGTTTTTATTTTCTCTCGTGAATTGTTTATATAAATGCTTTCGTACTAAGATAGGATCTCATTGGAGTAGAGCAATTGATATGCAGGTATTATTGTTCACATGTTAGTAAAAAGAAAAATATAGTAATTATTTTTAAATAAGTGTATATTAAATATTATTATAAGTTTTGATATTTCAACTATGTTGATATCTTAAAATTTATTTATCATTTGTTATTATATAAAAAAATTTAAATTAAAAAATAAGTATTATAAAAATATAAAAATAATATTTCTATTTTTAAAAAAAAATAATACACAGAGATAAAATATTAAATCATTTATATGATTATTTATGAGTAAAAAATAAATTATTTAACCGACAAGTAGAATGATTTTTCCTTAAAAAATATGAGAAAAACTTTGATAAATATAACTACTATTTCATCAATTAATTAAGTGCTACTATTAAAGTAAAAGTTCATATTTGATATATTTAACAATTTATTAAAATTAATTTACAAAATCATAATTAAAAAATTCGTTTTCGACTCTTTTCTTTTCCCTTTCAAATAATAATAAAAAAATAGCATCTTCTTGTCTTTTATTTTTCTTTCGTCTCATTTTCCATTGTATTCAAAATAAGCAAAAGGACCACATTGACAGTTTGTTTGGTCGGTTTTCTCACAATCACAAATTATTACTCGTCAAAGTTTGGAATGAAGTGTAGATTGTTGAACCCTAATTAATGAACAAAACTTTCAGTTACTAATGCAGACAAGTCAAATGCCAAATTCTGACTCGTTTCATAGCTAGTGCTTCTTCACCAGGTTCTTATTCACAGAACAATACCAGGTTCTTATTCACAGAACAATTAAAAAAATCAATGTCTTGAAAAAAAAATCACAAACACTTCTCTCAAAATAAAAATCAACATCTTTTATATGCTAAAATTAATTTTTATAGAAATTATTTTACATCAACTTTTTCTGAAAATATTTTTAAATTGTGCGTAATTTTTTTTTCATCCTAAATGTATTCAACCTAAATTAATTATTAGCCATTCGTTAATGTAATTCTCACCAACATGTATATGTTTGAAAACTTACTCAAACAATCTTATTATATCACTATAATCTATGAAGAATAAAATAATTTAGGTTATGTTTTCATAGTATTGTCACTATACTCTTATATTGGTTTAACTTGTATCACTAGTACCAATAAAGGGAAACAACCGCAGTTGTTTTTGACTATACGTCGCGGTTTTAGAACCGTGACATATACGGACGAGGTAAAAAGTCTGGGACTTTAGGCCGCGATTCCAACCGCGGTGATAACCTGGGGATATAACAGCGGTTCTTTATTGAACCGCAGTCAAAACCCATTCTTTTTTTAAAAAAAAATTGTCTAACCTTTTGGTCGCGGTTCCAACCGCGGTAATAGACCTGTTGGAACCGCGGCCTATTTCCCCCTTTTTTTTTAAAAAAAAATCATCTAACTTTCTACCGCGGTTTTGGCCATAACCGCGACCTATTCTTCTGAATTTTTTTTAATAGCAGGTTTGTTTTTGTGATATCCAGTATCACAAAAACAGACCTGCATATCAATGCAGATTCAACACAATAATCAATATTTACATCCAATTTCGATCCATACATAAATATTCTGACTTTAAAATAAAAAATCATACTATCATAAAAATTATACAATCATACAAAATCTAAGGATACAAAATTATATGATCATTCAATCACATATTCAATCATACAAAATTATGCAATCTAATAAAAGTAAAATTTAAACATTAATATAAGAACCTGATAATGTGAAAAGCCAATAACAATGAACAACCCGCAATCAAAACGCTAGAAAATTCAACTCTAAATAATTCAAACCTGTAAAAATATACAAACAAATATTACTTTTAGAAATAAAAACAAACATTAAAACACAATTTACCTCTAAGGGGTAGAATAAAAAAAACCAATAAAAAGACGTTTCGAATGATTTTGATCGGTTAAAACTCTTTCCCAACATTGACAATGGCCACGGAACCGAATAAAAATGGGTTTAAACGATGAAAAATGATTGAAAATGGAAGCAGAGGATCACATGACGAAGGAGGCTCTGTTTGCGCGTGAAGAAGAAGGGAAGATGATGACACTGATCCTGTGTCTTTTATTTTTGTAACCTAAGCAGGGGAATAGACCGCGGTTCACCACTTAACTGAGGCCTATTCTCCTGAAAAAAAATTCAAAATACATCTGAAATGACATTTTTGAAATTTTTTTCAAACTTTATGCTGCGGTTCACCGCCAAACCGCGGCCTATTCCCTTAAATATTCAAAATTTAAAATTTTGCAGGGGGAATAGACCGCGGTTCTGAGGGGAACCGCGGTATATTCCTCTGTAATTTTTTTTTCTGCAAAATTCTGACATTCTGCAAAAGCAGTTCTGAAAACAAATTGCAGGTAAATATACCGCGGTTGTTCTGAGGGGAACCGCGGTATATTCCCCTGCAATTTTTTTCAGAACTGCTTTTGCGGAATGTCAGAATTTTACAGGGGGAATAAATCGTGGTTCAATGAGGAACCGCGGCCTATACTGTCGATATAATGTGTGCAGTAAAAGATCGATTTTTTACTATATTGTTAAAAGTTTGTATAATATTGGTATTTGTACAAAGTGTAACCTAATAGGTGATATCTTGTACATTTTTTTTAAAGAATGTGAGTGTTTATTAATGCAAAATAGGTATATCAAACGGTTATGAAACAAATATTAAATTTATTTTTGCAACCAATCTTATGTGTGTGGATGTAATATGTCAAAGAAATATTAGATCTCTGGAATAACCAATTTAATACCTTTGACTGAAATAGTTCAAAGTGGCTAACAATGATCTTTGTGTCTGCTTCGACGAAGGCTGATGACGGTGGCGTGACGCTAGTTTACAGCGTTTTGGTTCTAGGTTCGTTGTTGGTGAGGTGGCATTCAAATAATATTAATTGACATTTTTTCAGTCATAATTCTAATGAAAAAAAAAATGTTTTCCATAATAAGACTTGGTCAATTTCTTTGCAAAAATATGTATAGTTCAAATGAAAAATGAACTATATCATAAATCAGGTCAAATTTTAACTGTTTAAATGGATGTTGTAAGAATAAGATCGGTTAACCTTATTTGGCGACTCCTGAAAAAACAAATGTTCATTAGTGGCTCATTTTATATATGGTTAACGAGTTGCATTTTTCGATGATGTTAGTGATAAAGAATGGAGCTCCAAGGACATTTGTGACGGTGAGACGCATTGACTAATGGTGACAATGACGTTGAAGACGAGGCCGCAATGGTGAACCAACGTTGGTGATGAATGAGAAAGGATGACCTTAAAGGAGAAGGGTTCGAGACTTCGAAAATAAAAGAGAAAAAAAGTTGAAAAGTAAGAAAAAACTTATGTTGCGGGTGGTGAAAAATGAAAAAGATGTTTCTTTTATTTAGAATAAAAGAAGACCTATTAAACGACTTATTTTTTTCAAATAATCTAATATACACATAATATATCATTCTTGCTACAATCAATCTAATATAATTTTTAATATTTATAAAATTATCATGTCATTTTATATTATACTGGTTCACGACCATACCAAATGCTTGGACCGAAAAATCCCCCAGCACACCCACTACGTAGACTTGTAATGTGCCTTTGACGCAGTCTTACCTCCAACCCTTTTGCTCTCTCACTTTTCACCACTTCACTTTTCTTCCATTGTTTCAACATTACTATCTGTTTGGAATTTAACTATAATTTATGATTTATATAATAATATATAAATAGGAAAACAAAAATATATAATTTAAGTGGAATGAGTTGAAAATGATGTTATGATTTTTTCAATTAAAAAAGACATAATTAACCTCCTTAATATAGCAAGGATTTAAAAAATATAAATGAGAATATATAGTTGAATTAACGTAACGCAAAAGAAAAGGATAATATGGTTAAAGGGAGGGGAAAAAAGTAAAAAAAATGTTAGGTGGCATTGGGCTTATCAAAATGGCGACTGGTATGAAATACTTAAAATTTGAGTCGCATTCTCGAATAGAAAATCATGTTTATCTATTCATATATCAATCGCATAGACGAAGATCAAATCAAGAAAATGGCTGTTACCTCTGCATCATCATCATTAAGGTATCTTTTTCAAGTTCAATATTAAAAAAATAAATTAAATAATACATAAGTAAAATTATAGATATATTTTGCCTCAGAATTTTGAATTAAAAATAATGTTTAATACTATATATAAATTTATTCTCGATTATTCTTCAAAGTGAATTTTAAATTTAATTTAATCTTATAAAACAAACATATTTTATATTTTATATTTTATATGTTAAAACATAAACATTTTGAATATGAGAGTAATGATAGAAAATAATATATTTGATTATACTTTACCTGTATAATTATTTTATATTGAATAATTGATATATTATTTCCTTAAATTAATTATTTTTATGTACATTCTATATATTATATGTTGGTTACTCTTTCAACATTAATAAAACACATTTGTTACAATTCTTACATGTTATCAGCCTAATTTTGATCATTCCTTATCCTTTCTTCTTAAAGAGATGATGGAGGAGATGGAAATGATTCAGAAGGAAATGGAGATGGAGGATTCTGATATAAGCGGTTTATCCTTTTATATGTTTGATTGCTTTCAAATTTTTAGTCCTAGCTTCCTTGTACTCTTCTTGCAACGACTCTTCTCTGTTTGATTCCTTGTTATTCTAGGTAGCCTAAATCTTTGAAAATTAAAAAGAAGTTTGCCCTCCCACATTGTCTTCACTACATTTTGATCTGAATCATGGTCTGTGCCATCGGTATCTGCCATATTATCTTCTTCATCATCAATCAATTTATCTAAGTATTCATGGCCCGTTTCAATGTCCCTAGGAGAGCTGGAGCTCATTGTTAAAAGTTAAGCCATGTTCTTCCATTCTACAAATAAATTCTATATCTCCATTCTCCAAATAAATTCTATATCAGTGATAGTCTTTTCGGTCTAAACTTTTGCACTCGCCTTGTAATGTTCATCCATATTTTAATAATTCTCTTCTAAATAAATATTTTTCTTTTATTGATGTTGAAAGAGTAATTAATCGTAAAATATATAGAATGTACATAATCAGCATACAATAATTAACGTATAATAGTTAAGGAAATAATATATCAATTATGTAGAAAAAATAAATTATAACTAAATATATTATTTCGGATCAAGTAATATAATCGTGATTCGAAAACAATAATAAAATAGATCTAAACAATAAATTTTAAATGACTTTAATATTATATTAAAAATTAAAATCTAATCTAAATTTATAAAATTAATTTAAAAAAAATTGAGATTTACATAAATTATATATTTGTCACAAAATTTCCAACAATTATATCTCTTCATGATTACTCAATGCATACAAGATACATATATATTTCATATCCCAATTGTATATATAATTTTCTTCTGTACGGTTTTTTTAAGCATAATTAAAAACCTAATAAGTTGACAGTTTTGCATGGACAGCGTAATTTTGTTTTTCCATGTTCCGATGACTTATAACAGGTACGTTGATTATTGATGTTAATTTTAAATGTGATTAATGGGTGATATTAATTAATTACAAAAAAGAAGCTACAGTCAGTGCTGTCTAATCAGGTGTTTGAAGTATCTTAAATTTGAAATTGTTGGCGTGGTTAGGTTAGGTAAAAGCATCATTAATAAGGAAATTAGGGTTGATATCTAGCTCTAAACATCTGTCGTTTTACAAAGTTTCCTTCTCGGGAACAAAGCGAAAACAAAATTGAATATAAATAAAGAAATAAAAGAGAGGAAATTGAATAACTATTATGATATGATAATTTATTATTTATTTATTTTTATTTGCATAATCATCGCCTTCGTGTGTGGTTGTTCTACGTACCTTTCTAAATTCGTCTAATTTGGCTGTAGTAGTTTACGTACAGCTTGATCGCACTTCAGAAAACAACATAAAATATTGACCAAATATGTTTTTTTTTTTTTTTTTCAAAATTTCTTAACCTTTGATTATGTGGTGATGGAGATATCTTTTTCAGCTATTCTGGTATCCATCTATTTACTCGTTTTGATTGATTATCGACAGATGGTGGAAAATAGTACGAGAGAGGAAAACCACCTAAATCGGAACGAGAAGCTTCAAAATATTCGCGTACGTTTTCTTAATTTATTTCAAAAATAATTCTTTTCTAAAAAAAAAGTACAAAAAATACCCCTCCTCCCTCTATTTATTCAATTCAACTTTTTTATTTGTGGGTTTAGATTTTCATTATTAAGAACCTAATTCTAATTACGGATGATCCACTAACATAGAAAAATGGGTCGGAATTCAAAATTTGTATTTTAATTTTAGTGTTTTGATAATAAAAATTAAGAATTTAAATTAATGATTTCAGTGCATTTGTAATTAAATTTATTTATTAATTTAATTTTAAATAATATATTCATATTTTTGAAAATTCATTGCAATTAGAGGTGTTGCATTCCTTCGCCACCACCTATTGTTGTTCGCATTAGTTCAACCTCTTTATTCCTTTCTCTTCATATGAGTGGACTACTTCTTCCTCACCAAAATCACAATCTTCTCCATTGTTATGTCGAGAGCAATGTTGCTTAGTCTTGTTATCACAACTGTCGATTATAGTTGCTGCCATAATTAGGAACATCATCGACATTAATTCTATTCCTTTCTTTTCTTCCAATTTTGTAATGAGAGTTAAGTGAAGATGGAGAGTTGGTGATTAAGAAAAAAAAATGTAATGAGTTTTTGGAAAAAAGGAGTTAGGATTTAGTTCCTTACTCAACTTCACTTTCCATATCGATTTTAACCTGTAGAGAAAGTCTCCAACTCAATTATCATTCATTATTAGAATGTCACCGTGTCAACTTTCGATATAAGTTCTTGGTCTAACCGTTATAGAAAGTGTTATACTTTTTTACTATTTTGTCATTGCATCACTTATTACACTGGGTGGATTATAATCAATATAAAAAGTCACTATAAAAATTTATTTTTGCACTAGTGTAAAAAACGTGGTCTATATTTAAGTAGTGACACTTTTGTAATATACTAACAAAGAATGGACTATGGTTGAATTAGAAACAATGTATATTTCATTATAGACTATGATTTTTTGAAGGAATCATAGTCTATAATGAGATAGACAACAATTTTAACAAAAATGTAGTTTATGGTGAGATAAATTACGATTTTAAGTGAGTCGTAGATCATATTCTCATGATTAGTTTAAATTCTTTATTTTTACTTTGCTTGCAAACGCTACTATTGTTCACGTTATTGTTGAACATAAACCTTTCCTCCTTATCCACAAAAGACAAACACTTCCTTTCTTCTTCTTTTTGCTTTGGCTTGGTACCACCTCATTGCCCTTCGTCCCGATTTATGTCTTCTTTCTTCTCCGTTTATTTTTCTCATCTATCTTTGTTCGTTGTGACCATCCACATTATCTATACCTCTATGCATACCCACATTGGTGTTACGCACATTCTCATTCAGGAATGTTTCCCGACTTTCCTTTATCTCTTTAACTATTTTAATGTGTTAAAAAAAACTTATATCTACTTGAGTAGTAATTGAAGTTATTGTTTTTTTCAGTATTTCAACGATTCTCAACTATTGAATTTCGAACCAATGAACTACATTGGGAATACTCGGGTATCCTACTTTTGTATCGTTGTTCAACACATTAGGTTTGATGACTTTTTAAATTTTTGTTTGTTAATTACATACATATTGTTAACAATTGTAATTATCCTTCAATGCATAATCAATGATATATATAATCGTTCATTGTTTCTGGTTCTTAGATCCATTGGTTATGATTATGGTTTTAGTTTTGTTTTTGTTCAGGTTGCTTATTTAGAAGTCGTATATTGTATTTTTCTTTTGTTTTTCTCTTATGAATAACTTTGGGATCAGGAAGAAATTTTCACTTTCTCATATTGCAAAAGAAAATCTTAAATGTAAAAGATTTAATTATATAACTTTAAAATCGAACTGAAGCAAAGATACCTAAAGATAACAATTGATGTGAAGGATTAAATGGTAGCAAATCAAAGTTGAAGGCCAACAATTTTTTTAATGAGTTACTTAAATCACCATAAGAATATCCTTAAATAATTCGTCATCATAATGACCAACTTAGATGTCAATTTATAAACTAAAAATGATTGAAGACTAAGATAGTTTTTATTATGAATAAAAAATTGTAATTGATTTGTGAATTGGTTAATAACTATTCTGATCCCAAGTCCACTGAGTGACATCATTATGTTCAATCACCCTTGTTTTTGAAGTATTGGCCGCTTTGGAGCGTAGAACTTGGTCAGGGGTTTATCCTTAAAAGGTGTTTGAGAGGGTGGATGGAGGAATGAGTATTTAAATTGCCTTAGGTCCCGACTTCTAACGATGTGAGACTATTGAGTGTGGTAGGAACATAAACCCCCCAATTGAGGTTTAAGGGGAATGAGGATTCATCCCCAGTGGAGGTGATACAGTCCTGTCAAGGAAAAAGTACGAACTTTCCGAAATTTGTATCCTCAAGAGGCATAACAAAAATAAATCAGAGAAGAATTCGGAATAAGACGTAGATGGGGATGTCACAATCTAGAAGATTGATAAGTCAAGTGAAGATTCATTATAAAGATATTAATCTTTGATAAGTATCAAAGTTATAATCCAATAATCAAGAGAATCCTCTCTCAAAGAATGACTCTAGGTATAATATGTTTAAAAGTGTTTACATTAATTTTTTGTACCTGTATATATAGACACATAAGTATAAGAATACCAAGAAACTCTGATATAAATCCTAAATCACAAAACACAGAAAAATAACAGAAAACAAAAATTATAAATATAAACTTTTGTCTAGTGAGGCTTGTTCGTCCAGCAAACACAAATTGGCTCGCCTGTTATGTAAAATTAAAATAGAATTTATTTAAGTTTCTAAGTTATTCTTCAATTGTGCTCAGGATCTTCGTGTTCTTCAAGTTTCCTTCTTCATTGAACATTATAAGATTTAAAGAGACGTATTTTGATCTTAGACTCGGTCATAGATCTTTTGAATTACAAATGTTCTTCCTCAAGTTCTTTTCACATATGTTTATGGAGATAGTCTTCTATCATACCCTCCTTCTTGAAAAGAATTTGTTCTCAAATTCGTACCACTTGAAGATTCTTTATCATGAGGGCTTAAGTGATCGATCGAACCTTGTTATCAACTCCACAATGTTTTGATTCCAAGTCTACCGAGTTTTTTTTAGGATAATCACCATGTTCTCGAGATATTGTTCACTTTAAAACATAAAACTTTGTCATGATTTTTTTTCTTAAAAGACACCTTAAAGGGTAGAAGAAAGAGGAAACATTTAAACTAACTTAAACCCGAAACGATATGAATAATGATATGATAATAATATTAATAACATTAACTACAAGGTTTTAATAGTAATCTAGCCTTCTTCTTTACAACAATTGTATTATTCTACTTAATGATTAATATGGTTAAAGACATGTTAACATAAATTCAGGATTAACCTACTTGTTAGATATTGACCAAATCCAACAATATTTGTTTGCATTTATCACACGTTGTCATTTATGCTATATTACTACTTTAATGTGCTCAAGTTCATTTTGCAGATATTTAACCATTCCCTCAATCACAGCATCAACAAAAATAGAATAAAATTCATCACTTGTATAGCTCAAACTTCAGATAACCTAAAAAATCACTTCAAACGTAAAAGATACAGAGCATGATCCGAAGGAAAAATCAGATATTTGAGTGTTAAATTTTATACAAATGATATTTATTTTTTTGAAATATTGTATATCAATATTCTAAGAATTTATCTTAATCTAGTCTGATTTAATTGAGAAATAAATAAGTTTTAATCAATAATAATTTTTATCAAAAGATCAAACTCAAGCCATGCTCGAACTATTTGACATTGATTTCAATACATTATATAAAGAAATTAAATAATCTTTTTTCATATTTAATATTCTTGATTATTAATACATAATCAATTTTGTTTATTTACAACAAAAAATATCTATATTTAGGGGAACTTTTACGTAATAAGCAAATTTAGGGAAAGTAAACCAAGGAAACAAAATTTTCACAAATTAAAATTACCTTATTTATTAATTAATTTGCAGAAACTTTCTGTATTTGTTTCTTCAAATTCTATTTCAACTTAAGCAAATTAAGTTTGACTTAAAAAAATTCATTCTAGTTTTCTTACTTTTATCTTTTGAGAATTATTTATGAAGAAATTGATCTAATCATGCCCACGCTCTTGCTTGGGTTCTAGAAAGTGGTTTTTGCCAAAAAGAAAATTGTAACTTTTGTCCATTAATGTATTATGAAGAAAGGGAACACTTTGGTACATAAGAAAGGTAAAAAAAAATTTGACGACTTTTTTTTTTAATAATTTGTTAATAACGTATACATAATAGTTTTTTATTATTTCGTTTATAATAATATGTGATTATTTCGTTTCTAAGTGATTATTCCATTTTAAGAAAAGCTAAAAAATGTTTAGAGTTTCATCCCGATAGATTCATTATGACATCTCCAACTCTTTCCTTCATCTCCAACTCAAATTCAAAATCTTTTATTTGAATATTTATTCTTTCTTCATCTAACTTATTTTTTAAGAATGTGATTTATAGGAGAGATATAATCAGGATTTTGACAAATATTTTTTCGAACCAATATAATTAACTCAAAATTTGTATATTTAATATAATAAAATTAAATATATCATTTAATATAACTGTAACTATAAAATAAATCACACGTATATAAATAATTATCTTTCATGAATTCAAATTCTTGAACCATTAATAATTAAATCAAAACTAAAATGTTTAGTTATTTATTTTTTAACGTAAATAATTATATTGTCAGTAAGAAATTTATCTTTCATTATATAAAATGACTTTTCTACCATATACAAACAAAAAAAAATTAAAATAAAATAAAATAAACGATCAATCAAATAAAATATAATTGTCTTTTTTATTCCTGTCAAAAATTGAAATAATTGATAAAATCCATTATTAAAAAACGCGTTCTACAATAATTTATCTTCTATATTCATAAAAATGAATATACAAAATACTTATAAGATAAAAAGAAATGATAAATTATTAAACTAATATTTTACTATCAAATATTAAGTGAGATAAGAGAAAAATATTTTTTTCTTTAAAAATAAAAGAAAACATATGAAAAAATAAAAACAAAATTAATAAATAATTTTCTATTTAGAAACGAAAGAAAATAAATAAGTGCGAGAAGTTAGGTAAAATATTTCAGAAACTTAAAAAACAGTAAAACAAAATAATAAATATCTTAATATTTAATTTTATATTTTATTATTTATTATATTCAATATTAATTTTTACTAAAGAAAAAAAAAGTACTTAATTTAATTTCTATCAATTCTCACTATATTATATATAACTTAAAAAGATTTTTCAAAATATCACACATGTAATTTAAAAATTTAGAAGGGTTACGACACTTCCTCTTCTTTCTAAGGTCCGCTCCTAGAAATAATATCCGTTAAATATATATTTTGTATGAGAAATTTATATTTTCTACCATTTATCACTTTAAGATAGGTTTATAAATATTTTTTTATGATGATAAAAAGAATTTTGTTTCTATTTATATTAGAAAGTAGTTTTTAAGTCTAATTTGATCGTACAAAACCGGTTTATAAGGTGAGGTTTGCATTCACTTATATATTATAATTTGACCTTATCTCTAGTCGATGTAGAACTTCTAATATACCCCCTCCCGTTGAGATATAAACATCTCAAGCATGAGAATAAATATTAATGGATAAACCGATAGCGGCCCGATAAGGGTGAAATAGAATGTCCAAGAAACACAAAATATCATTATAATAGACTCTAACCATGGTTCTCAATACTATGTTGGAAGTCTTGTGTCGACTAAAGATAAGGCCAAATTATAATATATAAGTGAGTGCAAACCTCACTTTACAAACCGATTTTATGTGGTTGAATTAGGCTTAAAGCTCACTTCTTAATATCTTATTAGAGTCAGGTTAAGACGTTGTTGATCATTCATCAATGTGTGGATGATACACATTTTAGTACAGCGAGAGATGCATGGAATATTTTAGTACGTTGCCATGCCGACGGAGAGAAGATCAAGAAAGTACGGCTTCAAACCTTGAGAAGGCAATACGAGCTGCTGCAAATGGAGGATGGTGATAAGGTCAATGATTATTTTAACAAAATTTTGATGCTTACAAACCAAATGAAGTGTTGTGGGGAAAAGCTTAGCGATGTGTTGATAATGGAAAAGAAAATGAGATCATTACCTCGAAGGTTTGATTTCATTGTCGTTACAATTGAAGAGACTAAAGATCTTGAAAAACTGAAATTTGAAGAGCTTAAGAGCTCCTTGGAGGCTCACGAGATGCGACTTCTTGATAGAGATCCTATCAGACTTGATGATCAGGCGTTGAAGGTGCAGCATGTTAGAGGTGATGGGAAAAAGAAAGTCAAGACTTAGAGAGGTAAGCCCACTGCATAAAGTAAATGGAAGAACGATAATTTTGTACAAAGAAAGTGGAAGAATGATAGCGTTAATGAAGAAGAAGATGTTGAGACTATGGTTAATAGCAACAATAACACTTGAAGCACAAACTTTGCAGAGTCCTCAACAAGGCCAAGAAGACAAGCTGTAAGACCTTCTCGTTTTTCAAAATATGAAATGTATTTAGATGCTGGAGTGGATGAAGAGGGTGATATAATTCACCTAGCATTAATGGTTGGAAGTGAACCATTGAATGTTGATGATGCCTTATTGCAACCACTCTGGAGGAAAGCTATGATGGAGGAGCTTAGATCGATCGAGAAGAATAAAACATGGAAGCTGGTCGATCTGCCACCCGAAAAGTAATGTGTTGGAGTGAAGTGGGTATTCAAAACCAAGCTGAATCCAAATGGCACAGTTTCAAAGCACAAGGCTAGGCTTGTGGCAAGAGGTTTTTTGCAGCAACAAGGAGTTGATCTCAAGGAAGTTTATGCACCTGTTGCAAGGTTAGAAACTATTCGTTTAGTAGTTGCTATTGCCTGTGCTAAGAAGTGGTCATTGTTTGCTCTTGATGTTAAGTCTGCATTTTTTAATGGTCCGTTGGAGGAGGAGGTATATGTACAACAACCTCCAGGATTCAGCAACGAGAAGAAACATCAAGTGTATAAGCTATATAAAGCATTATACGGGTTGAGACATGCTCCCAGGGCATGGAACAGGAGGATTGATGAATTCTTTGTAAGCCATGGACTCGAGATATGTGTTGCAGAACATAGCTTGTATGTGAAGAAGAGCGATGGTGATGATATAATGATCGTATGTTTGTACGTCGATGACCTACTGGTGACGGGTTCCAATCTACAGTGTATTGGAGAGTTCAAGTAGAGGATGGAAGCAGAATTTGAAATGACTGACCTTGGGAGGCTTAGCTATTTTTTGGGAATGGAATTCTCACACACGGCTGCAGGCTTGGTGATGCACCAGAGAAAATACGTGACGGATCTGTTGGAGAGATTCAAGATGACTCAGTGTAATATTACCAGGAATCCAATTGAGGTTAATATGAAACTGAAATTTGATGTAGACGAAGAAAGCGTGGATGAAACAACTTATAAGCAGCTCGTGGGTTCCTTATGATTCCTATGCAATAGCAGGCTAGATATGATGTATGGGGTTGGTTTATTGAGCCGATTCATGAGCAACCCAAAGAGAAGTCACTTAATTACGGGTAAACGTGTTCTAAGGTATGTAAAAGGAACAACTAAACATGGTATTTTGTTTTCGTATGGCTTGAAGAAGGATGAGCTTAAATGGATACACTGACTTCGATTTCGGTGGAGATCAAGACAAAGGAAAAGCACGTCAGGGAATATTTTCTTTATGAACACAACACCTATATCATGGAGTTCCAAGAAGCAAACCATTGTTGCTCTATCAAGTTGTGAGGCGGAATATGTAGCTGGCTGTCATTCTGTGTGTCACGGTGTTTGGTTGAATGAAGTTTTGAAGGACTTAAAGGTGCAAATCGAGAGACCATTTGTGTTGTAGATGGACAACACGTCTACCATAACTTTAGCAAAGAATCCTGTAAGCCATGGAAGGAGCAAACACATTGATGTGAAATATCATTTTGTACGTGATATGGTGAATAAAGGAAAAGATGAGCTGAAGTATTGCAAAACTAAATCACAATTGGCCGACCTATTTACTAAAGCACTCAAACATGATAAATTTGAGCGTCTCAGAACTGGAATAGGAGTATTAGTTCTGAGTGACTTGAATTAAGGAGGTGTATTAGATAGTATATATAATTCAAGTCTTCAGTTTTAGTTAGTTGCTTTTCTGTTATGCAGACTACATGCACTTTGTATATAAAATTGTTTCCTATTAGAAGATATAATATGCAACGTATTATTTTTGCTCTCTCTCTATCAAATATTCTATTATTTCTCTCTGCATTGGTTTTCATCTCTTTTGCATAACTAGCCTTTAGCCTGCTATCAGTGGTATCAGAGTCAGGTTGCGAAGAAAGGGACAGTTCGTGTTGGATACATTGCGGTTGGCCAAGGAAGACGCTTAAAGAAAGAAATTCTTGAAGCGGAAAGAAAGCGAACAATATCTTACCAAGTGTGGAGATCTACATGTGTTTCGAACTTCCTCAACAATGGTATCAGAGCCTGATTTTAACTCGCTATCAGATTACTAGCGGACCACCAATTTCTATTCTCACGCTAGACTTGAAATCCACTTCTTAATAATCTAATATAAGATTTAATCTGATTATAAATTTCAATATGAATCTAAATTTTAATTGAAAAAAAAAATAATAAAAATTATATAAATTTATTCTTAAAATTTTAAAAATGATATGAGCTAGACTTATATGTCATTAATGTCATTAGTGTTTGTTTGTATCTACTCATATTTAAATTTTCCGAACACAGAATTGCTTAGGTAAAAAAAAATGTGGATGGATGAAGATGAAAAAACGAAAGAAGAGGCGAACATCATGATGAGACAAGAATGGGTATGTCCGCAACTCCAATTACTGTCGATTTGACAATAATGTAGATTAGATTAGAGGTCCCATCATTATTATTTCTCAACCTTTCTTTCATTAATCGCTTATCCTTTTAGATGCAGGGGACGCTCACCATATCCAGTAATACAAATTAAACTACTTTTACATCTTCAAGCAACATACCCCATTAGTTCAACACTTTCTCCACATCTATCTCTACTCTTCTTCATATTAATAAATATAACCAAACACAAGAATAAAGAACAACATAGCGTACTATGACCGTATGGCATCTCCTTTATATACTTACGCTTCTTACTTCTCTAATATTCCACTAATCATACTCATACAATTTAACATCATCCCATTCATCACATTAAATTCCATAACATTGCATTTATTTACAAAACTTTTTTAAAAACACGAAATTTGAAATTTATAAATAAAAGGACTACTAGTGGGCCCATCTTCTCCCTCTTAAGGAAAACTAACTTACACATACACATACACACGCTGTCGCATATTCGACCTTACTTACATTACTACGTAGATCAAAACTACTACAATTATCTCAATTTTTCACTGTAAAAACATGGACAAAATAGCTCAATTACTCCAAACTTCAACCTAAGTTTTAGATGATATGTTAATAATTAGCACGAAAATTAAAGTGGCCGATAATCGTAGTTATGCAAAGGGGAAAAAAGGTATAAATATATTACACTTAGATATTGTATTGTGTGGACTACATATGTATAGGAAACAAAGTTAATTATTTTTTAGGATTATTTGATGATCATTTGATTGTTGAACAGCTTCCCCTTCCCAAAAACACATGCTAAGAGGGAATGTTTATGTTGATTCTTGGTTCCAAGTGTCGTTGGTTGGAGCGAACATGAATGTTGTTGAGCTGATTCATCCAGCTGGTAATAAAATTGGAATTTTTTTTTTTACCCGAGCTTAGTATCAGCAATTAACAATTAACATGACCACTCATGAGAAAAAAAAAATAGTCAACAGGGAAAAATGGTATAAAATATAAGATATCAGAGAAACACTGTTGAAGATTCTCTTAGATTTTATTTGAGATTTTTCACCTATTTATAATTTATAAATATCAAGGTTTCTGACTGGGTCAAAGCAATTGGAAACAAATAAGTCACATTTCTACGTATATATAGAAGATATACAGTTTGTTTATTGGGTTTACAGGGGAAACAATGTTTAATATTATGGAGAATAATTATATATATGTAGGTATTTTTTATGGTTTATTGAGGCAAGTTGGAAAGCTATATATGGTTGATATGTTGGCTTTATGCAATTCAACAACCATGACTCTGATCTGGTTGCTTGCACAGCTGATTATTCCGCAAGATATAAGATGAACAGTGAGAGTAAGTAAATAAGGTTGTCAATAAATAAAGGATTTTGCATCTTCCTCCATTTGAGTCTCTAAATCAAAACCTCAAATCTCTCGTACTTTGACCATTGGGAGGATGCCATCTCTTTCTCTTTCTTCTCTCCTATAGCTACCCCACTCCGATATTTTGCTGGTGAAACCACATATCTACCAGAAAGAGGCTCTCTTTTTATAGGAGAAAAAGGCTAGAGAACTATCCTTTTCCTTTTCCTTGTCTCCCTCTTCCTCTTCTCTTTCACTTCAAACCCTAATACTTGATCGATCCTTTTTGCAATCTGTATTGGTAGTAGTGATCTAAAAACCAGTACAAAGAAAGAAGCATAGATAGGAAAACAGAGTAAACTTGTATTCCCAACCTCTCTCTGCACCAAGTATTAAATGCATGATCATCCGTGGGCTGTTTATTCCTTTGTTTACGTAACACCCTTTTGCACAAACACAGATTAAGTAAAAGCGAACCAAGCACTGTGTGCTAGTTGCAGTGTTGCAGAGCCTTAAAGACGTTGGTGGGAGGAACCACTTTCTCAACACAACTAGCTTGTCTTTCCACAACCAGAAAAATCTCTCTCACTTTTTTCTTTTCCTCTTCTCTCGCTCCCATACCTCATTCATTCTCCAGCATACCTCTTAAATGAACTCTTGTATCTGCAACTAATCAAAATCTCTCCCAACTTCCCTCCTTCACGTCTTTCCATTTTCTGCTTTCATGGATTCGGCCAACACTAGCGGCAGTTTGCAATCTTCAAGCGGTGCCGATGAAGAGTACGATTCACGCGCCCAATCATCCTCACTCTCTGCCTTCTTAAACAACCAACAACCCCCCACCCAAGTTGCTTCCTTCAACACTGCCACTGCCACTGCCACTGCCACTGCCAGTAACCTCCTCCCACTTATCCCACCACACCACCACCAAAATACCCACATGTTCGACCCTTTATCAACTTACCTGGATCCGATTACCCAAACCTCAACATCACTTCTAAACCTTGACGTTATGTGGTCCAAACCGGGCAGATCCGAACCAAACCTTGCTAACTTGATACCTTGCTCCTCATCATCACCCTCGCCGCATAACCAAGCTTTTGTCTCCAGTCAAACAAGGGGCACCAATAGTAGTGCTTTTCCTACCTTGCCTCCAGATGGTGGTTCCCGAGGACTAATGCTTTCGGTGTCAGCCGCCAATAATGATCAAATTCAAACCCACAGCACCACCAACAGTACCAACAACAACAGCAACGTGGTTCGAAACCCAAAGAAACGGTCGAGAGCTTCGAGGCGTGCACCCACCACTGTGCTAACCACAGACACCACCAATTTCCGAGCCATGGTTCAGGAATTCACAGGCATCCCCGCACCACCCTTCACATCCTCGCCTTTCCCGAGAACCAGGCTGGATCTCTTTGCTTCAGCCGCAACACCAACTTTGAGATCCAACCTTAACGTTAATGTTAACCCTTTGGACCCTCCGACGCCACCTCATTATCTTCTTCGCCCCTTTGCACAAAAACTGCAATTCCGAAGCCTTCACCCATTTCCTCCTTCCCTTTCCAACAACACCTTATCACCTTCAACTAACTCTACTACTAATTCAACTTCCATTAACTACCAGCAGCAGCAGCATCAGCAAAACCTGTCCGAACATTTTGGACTTATGAAACAGCCTCTCAACTATAACAACGCTCCTACTCTCGAAGCATATCACCATCCCAGGTACCCTCTTGGCAACTCTTCTGTCCTTGTCCCAAGACCACAACAACAACCCTCCTTGGAAATTCCGCCGAGTCTCAAAATGGGGGTGTTTGAGGAGCTGGGATTGAGACACGAAAGCCATGTTAACACCGACCTCGGGTGTCTTCATCAGAACATGGTTTCGTCAACATCGGTTGGAGTGGGAGCATTGTCAAGTGGAAACAACAACAACAATAACTTGAGTAATGCTAATCCTTCAACGGAATGGGCCCAGAGAACGGGCACCATTACCAACAATGATTGCGATCACGGAGGAGGAGGAGGAGGAGGTCTCGGTGGCACTGTCAGCTACAGTGACATTGCAGAGCGAGTCACCAATGGCAAAGTACACTACTCAGCTTCTTCATCGGATTTTCATGGAGATAAAGGACCAGAGTTCAGTGTAACTGCCAGAAGCCAAGGTATGGTGGAATCCTGGATTAATTGTTCTTCTGATTAAAGCATGGGCCACCAAACAGAATAAGAAGAAGAAAAAAGGATTGATGTTTGTGATTTCATAAAGTTTAAAGCAACTAATGGTACTATATGCTAGTATAATTCTAATGCATGGAAGACAGAATCTTGGTATCCTCATCTTAACTATGACCATCAAATTAATTATTAATTAAACACTATTTTTCTTTTTCTTTTCATTGTGCTTTGCTTCCCCTCAAATAATGTGTAAATAAGTAGCAGCTAATTAACTTCTCTCTCAATTATTGTTTTCCCCTCAAATCTTGAGTTGTGCTTTTGATCATATATATACAAAAGGACCCTGGTTGTTACAAAAGGATCCTGCTACTTTCAAAGTGTTTGTTACTCCCTTTATGTATTTTCTGTCTTTACTATGTCAATGGGTGTGAGATTATAATATATGATACTGGTTTTGACTTGCTGAGTTTAAGACAGAAATTGTATGTATAATCTGCTGTGTTGATTGAACACACGATTAAAAGAAAAAAGAATGTGTAAGCATGAGTGCCTCTCTCTCTCTCTCTCTCTCTCTTGTTTTTGTATGCCTTCAATCCATTTGGCATCTAATGTACGTTCTGCAAAGAAAGATCTTCTCTCTTTCTTTATCAGTCTTTAATTTAACGCCGATTATAAAGTTGTGGGTTCTAGGAGTAATTGGTGGCGACATTTGGGGAATTCTTAGCCGCCGCATCCTTGTTTTATCGAAATCAAAGACATCTTCATATGTTTCCAACTTTTCAAGATTATGACAATGAGATATAAAACACGTTACACATGGCCATGTATCCATGGGTCCATACCGTCTTCCACTTGTTCTTAACAGAATACAATAATTGACGCAAACAATTCACGCCTGTGCATTTTAACGGCTAAATCATTTTTCTTTTCTTCAGAGTTTAGGAAACAGTCACTCATTGTGATATATAACATATATATGTGTACGTCATCATGTAGCCATGATATGCAATAATAAGATTTCAACAATGACCTGTTGAGCCAATTACAATGGCAGGCGTGTGTATATATAAAAATCATTATACAGTGAAAAATTGGAAAAGCAAAAAGCGTCTGTGTAATTTGCATCATGAAATTATCTCCCCACTAGTGTTTATTTCAATTTGGAGCCCTTAAATGAGACTGGTGTTGATGGATATAAGAAAGGTGGGGTCTTGAAAGTCGGTGATGTGGTTGAGAAATGTTAATGGAAGAAGGAAAACCACTGGATGAAATGGTTTGGAGTATCTTAATATCTTGAAGAAGTGTCCGACAACGATACCTAAATTATTTGCAAGTCTTTATGGTTCATTGCACTTTGCTGTGAGTTTTGTTGGCGTGAATAACAACTCCGTACTGATATACAATAGTATAAGAATTTTTCTGAAAAATTAAAATAATGCAAACCTGGTACGTAAATCTGAAGGAACACATTGCGGCTAAATGTCCTGGTGTATGGATTAATATATGCTCCTCCTGTGCCCGTACGAATGATCTATGGATTTTTTATATAACAGTGTATTTGTTATGGTTGAATCTTATGATAGAATAAGGCAGTGTTTCTCGTAGACAGCAAAATTTGTTGCTTTTACGTGTCCGGTTATTCATGTAGCTGGTGAAGTAAACGCGGGAAAAAGGAAAAGAGACAAAGGGTTAAGAATTATGATCACTTAGGAACAGTGTTGTTACAGTTGATAGATGAGAGAAGTGCCCCCATCGTGATGTGTGACATTTTCATGGAATATGATATGTTAATAATTTTTTTAAAATTTTTTTGCTTAATTTACAAAACTTCCCACAATTATTTTGCTGTTGTTTCACTTTATTTAACCTATGAAATACTGTTTATAATACAATTCAATAACAGCTATGGGTTATATGCCTATAAATGTCTAAATCATGAAAGTTCTCACACGTGTGATATGTATTTACAATATAATATCACATGTTTCAATTAATTAATCAATCGACAAAATTTATTTACAATAAAAAATAATTGAATTTCCATTTAAGTAAGATGGACAGTTGCTGCCATTTGATTTTATTTGAACATAGTAACTGTAATTTCTTCATTCTTTAAAAAAATTTAATTACTATAATTCTCTATATCACAATATCGTACTTTATATTTATTATTTTATTTAAATCTTAAATCTATGAACCAACCAAAAGGATCATGACGTATGAAGAGGCAGATTTATGATCGTATTTAAACATTTCAACAACTAAATGACATTTAAAAACACTTTTTAAACAAAATAACATGCTAAGTCCACTTTGAAAAAGACTCAAAATAAAAGAACATATTGATGATGCCTTAATGAAGTAAGGTTGAATATCTAATTATGCGGTTCTATTCTACTTAATCATTAAACTACTCACCAGTGGCCTTTGTTAAAGCAAATATCAAAAATATCGAACTAACTATAGTATATATATATATAAGAAGGTTGAATTAAGTTCAATAGCCCATAAAATGAATTTACCTGATTTGTGAAGATTGTTGGGTTGAAATTGATTATTTATTTGTGATAAGAAAAAGGCAACAGCGAAAGGAGGAAAGGACATAGGTTGAAGCAGTGTTGAGGTGGAAGGGTTATTATTTAATGTGTGAAAGTGGTTTGTCTTTTGCATGCTAAAAATCTTTTTTCTCATCATCTTTTATCATCTCTCTCTTTCCTTTGGGTTTAAATTTAGAAGGATAAATTTGGACACGACTAATGATTTTTTTATATACTTAAATTTTTTACATTTATTTAATATTATCTTTATTTATTTTTTACTTTCTTTTTTTTAAATAATACAAAAAATTATATTTTTATGATCATATTATTCTTATAGTCTGTATCAAATGAATGTAAAAATATAAAAATATGTCATGATAACATTAATCATTTGAACATATTTTGAAATAGTTTTAGAAAGAAAAATGATTCTTTGACACACCTAAATTTTTTATATTCATTTGACATTATCCTTACTACTTTTTATTCTTTTCTTGAAAAACTACAAAACTTTACACTTTTTAAACCATTTTATCCTTATATTTCGTGTCAAATGAGTGTAAAAGTGTATCATAGTATTATTACTCTTTTAGAAAGTAGGGTAGAAATGATTATAGGGAGATTTGTTTGTTATGAGAGGGGTTATGTGAAAATGGATGGCACTATGTTTGACATATTTCATTTGACATGATGATGATGATGATGATGCATGGTGGCCCATTGCCACTGAAGAACTTTAACAGTGATCACTTTATGCCTCTTTCTCTCTCTCTCATTCTTTCACCATCCCACAGCCTACACTGCCCTATAATTTTGAGCCTAAACTTGTAAAAGATCAACAACTTTTCCACTCTGTTCTCTTCAATTCATTTCTTCACTGGGGAAAGCATCAATTCAAGCACTTCATACCACAAAAAGGACAAAGCTATATATATCACTCAGTTTAATAAGACTTTCATTTGTAAAAGCTTCTCCTTATTTATACTGCATGAATATATATGATATAGGTCGTTTATGATTATATCATCTACAAATAATTACTTAAATAAGATTATCCTACCAAAATAATGAGAAATCTCAATCAAGTGTTAAAAAATTCTAAACAAAGTTAATCTAGGTTTATTAACGTAAAAAACTAGCAAAATATTATAATCATTTGCGAAATAAATATTATTTTTATTATTACATTTATTATACTCTTATATTTTGTTGCCTATAAGGATCAGAATGTTTTCACATATACATTTTCATACAATTCTTAATAAAATCAATTTACTAAAAGATGTCATTTTAGATGCAGTTACAAATTCACTTAAAAAAAAAACATGTAAAGTATATAACAAATTTATATAGATATCTTGACCATCACTTCAATGGTGAAACATGTAAACCTTTTGCTTTAGGTTATAAAATAAAGCTCAAAAACATATTTTTAGTATTAATATTTCTCTATTAAATTAATTATAAAATTATGTTTAAAATGACTTCGAAAATTCTTTTTTAATATTAATACACTTTTATTAAATTACTTATTAAATTGTTTAAGAAAAAAACCTAATTTTTTTAAAAAACTGATATATCTGTATTAAAGTAATTATAACTTTATGTTTGAGAATAAAATTTAATTTAATTAAGTTATTATGAGTGTTTATTAATTTTTATTTGTATTAAAAATGATATTTAATGAGTTAAAAACATTTTTTTGATAAATTATAATTTTGTTTAGGAAAAAAGTGAATGGTTAGTTACTTTTATTCTCTTATAATTCATTTTTATTTTTATTTTCTTCTTTTATCTTTATGTGATTTTTCAATCCATTGATTTCTCTCTTGTCTCAATTTTTGTTAGTATGTTTTTCTTTATATTTGTGTTGTTGTTATTTTTATTTTATTTGTTGAATTTGTTTTAGGATTATAAATACATTTTTTTATTCGATACTTTTTTATTTGAGTTTCGAAAGTTTTTTTTTTTTATATATTTTGACGAAGAACTAGAAGTTTTGTTTGGATTGAATCATAACTATTAACTAGGTTAAGTTTATCCATTTGATGGATAATGAAAATGAAATCTGTAATGTAATAAGAGATGAACACAAATTAGAATTGATGAACAATGTGAAAATTAAATAAATTAAAATTACGACAATTTAGTAGATAAATTTATATAAAAAAATCAAAAAAATAAATTTTAAATAAAATGTCATTCTTAAGTTTGCTTTAGATCTCTAAAACCTATTAGTCATTCCTTCTTTACGGTAAAAGAATCATAGGAACTTTAACAATTTTTTTGTATATATAGCTTAGAAGAGAAGTACCACTTTATAATTTGATGTTTATGTATTCATTTAATTTTATATATATCACTACAAGAATTATTTTATTATCAACTAAATATTACCAACGACAACGAATTTCACGATTTAATTTAAAAAAATATACTTTTTTCAATAAGAAATTCATCTATAAAATCTATAAAAAAAATGTTAAAAATTACAATTAGTATTACTGATGAATATTTTTTTCGTCGATAACTTATCATCTTAATTACTGATAACAAAAGTCTTTGGCAACATGGATAGGTAAATTACAATTCTTATTACCAACAAAAGTTTTTGTTGGTACTTTATCATTACAATTATTTATTGTATCACTCCGTGAGTAAATTTATCGACAATTTGAATAATAAATTTTTCATCTAACCTTTTTTTTTTGTATATTAAAGGAAGATGAGTAAGAAGAAGTAGAGGAGAAGAGGAGGAGGAAGAAGAAGAGGTAAAAGAGGAGAAGATGACACAGCAACAGCTTGATGGTGGCATGACGGTGGCTTTGTGGTGACATGGAGGTAGAGGATGCCAACAACGATGGTTGTCGAAATTAAAGAAGGAGGTAGAGGATGAAGAGGTGAAAGATGAGGAAAGACAAAGATAAAAATAGGAGGAGGAAGAAGATGACCTAAAGGTGGCGGTGGTGCATGACAATCCAGAGACGACAGGGAGAAGAAGAGGAAGAGAAAAAAAGAAAGAAAAAAGAAGAGGAAAAGGAAGAGTAAGAAGCAAATTTGATTGCTTATTTTACTAATAGATGTTACCAACACTGGTGCGAAATATGCCTTCAACGTCACGCATTTAACTTCAGACTGCCAAACAACCAAAGTTAAAAATAACTTGTGACATTTTGGTAAATAAAATCAACTATTTAACATTGGTGGTATGCATGCCCGACGTCATATAACTGTTTGACATTGGTGTCCACCTTTCCAACATCATATCCTGTATTTTTAACATCTATTGGTCAATGAACAAACATCTAACCGTGTTGAGTCATAAAAAACATGAATTAAAAATGGCATTGTGCATTTATGACCAATTAGATGTCAGTGGGTGACAATTTCGATGTCTAATGGTGTTCAAAAATAATAAAAATTTAAGTGTGAATTGAGTTTTCGAGCCAATTAGATGTCGGTCAATGGAAGGGTTTGACGTCGAATGGCTATATGACGTCGATTATTAGAGGGCCTGACGTCCTATTGCTTTTTATTCTACCTAGGACCTCATTTCCTTCACTTTCTTTGCACGAACCCTTATTCCATGAGTGCGAACAACTCCAACGATCATTGACGCGACCACAAAAGATAATATTTCTTTCATTTAACACGAATGCACGTTTATTGAATACTTTAGATGTTATTTTCTTTCGTTTTGACAATTGGTTTCATGCATACACCATCTTTGGAGCACCAACATGTTCTCCTTTCTCCCTCACCGATGGCGACGCTTTATTCCAGTAATAAATCCGCCTTCAAGGTTAGTTTTTTTTTTTATGTATATTGAACTTTGTTTATAAATTAGTTGTTGCACTTTCGTTTTTTTGATATATATTGTCTTTGAAAACTTGTTTGTTGTATTTGACATTGGTTATATTTTGTCTAGTTTAATTTTTGACATTTTAATTAAACTAATCATTACTTAGAGGACTCTTAGCGATTTGTTTATAAATTGGTTGTCGAACTTTTCTTTTTTTGATATATATTGTTCTTGGAAAACTTGTTTGTTATATGTGACATTTGTTATATTTTGTCTAGTTTCATTTTTGGTATTTTAATTAAATATTAAGTAAAACTTAGTTTCTGTTTGAAATTTAACTCAAATGATTAAATTTTTTATTTTATTAAATTTCAAATTGTTTGATTAATCTGTTTGAAAAAAATATTTTTCATAAATTTTTATATTGTGTATGTTGGAGTTCATAGATAAATTTGATACAATTTATTTTTATATCATTTAGTATGATTTTTCGGTTGCATATTTGATTATGGTTATATGGGAAAGTTATGCGTGGATAGTTTACTAACTATCATTTTAGAAATAATTTTTTTTGTCACCAATTTTTGCTACTTTCAGGAATTATATCCATCAATAATTTATGTGGTAAATGTTTTTTTATCTCTCATTATCGTAACATATTCTCTCATCCATCTCGTCTCTTCATTCTTTTTCTTTCACCTTCTTGTTTTGCAATTATATGTAATCATGCATTTATTTAATTGTCACACTGTTACTACTCACCGTCATTTTTACCTTTACTAAAGAGCAAGATTTAAGACTGATAAACAATCAACAAATCATACAAAAATAATTATGATATTATTTTAATTTTTAAAATAATATATTTATGAGTATTTTTTGTATATTATTTTTCTTAACTCTAGCTTATACTTAAATTCCTATTGATGAACTTTTAATCCAATTAAAATCACGAAAACTAATTTTCTTCTCACTGCTTTATAATTTATTGCCTTCAATCACCTTTTGCCACTTGTACTTTAGACAGATTAAATTACGAAATGACTTTATTACATTAATAAATAATATTTCATTGCTGTGCCCGAACAAACAGGAAAAAGACTTACAAATTTTTCATATTCACGATGAAAATAAAAATTTTATGCTTCTCTTATGTATCTTATAGTTATATATATTGGGTTGTTATAGTAAGATCAAGACATTTGAAGAATAAATATAAGCTTGTGATTTATAAACCTTCAATTTGATTTGGTATTACTGAATGATAAGAGTTGGCTCTTAATAATATTCAATGGACGATTGGAAATGGTGAATAAATTATAGATTAAAGTCTTAAATTTAACTAGTTATCATTCTCTAATAAAACAAACAATAAAATATTTAAATTTTGAATATAAGAATACGAAAAAGTAACGTAATCTTCGAGGTGTTTAATCTTTCTAATTTTGAATTTTATTAAGAATTTCATGAATAATTTTATTTAAATTTTTACTTTAATTTCAATACATTGTAAATATATATTTCATAAAAATAATTAGAATTAATTTTAAGTATAGTTTTCTAAAGAACAATAGGTTGTATTGTGTAGAATATGTGAAAGTAAGTTTTTACCTTTTTAAACTTTTAAACCCATTCATCTTATCATAGACGATGACTTATAATTAGATGGTAGAATGTATCGTTTTTAATTGTTAATATTATTCAACATTAAATCCTTGTTTGCTTCTTGACATGAAAAGTTAGGAAGCATAATTAGATTTAAAGTTTATAGCTAAATAATTTATGATGATGTCAATTTTTTTTTTATTTTCAAATTTTAGTTTAATGAAATCAAAAATAATATATAGATAATAAAAATAAAATAATACTATAAAAATTACTTTTTTTTATCTTACTTCATTTCTTTATAATTAAATAACTTTATTTTTTTTCTTTTCTGCTATTTGTTTCTTTTTTTTTCCCTCTATCTATAATCCAAACATCATAAGAGAAAATTATTATACAATGAGTTTGTTTGGATATACAAGATTTATTTATTAAAAAATTATAATTTCTTTATTATAAACTAAAATATAAAATAAAAAGTCAAAAAGTATTTATTTCTTAAAAATAGTCATTAAAAAGAGGGTCCAAACAAACTGACCCAATACCAATTTAATTTATTTTTATAAGGTTTATATACAATTTTTTTCCTGTTTTGATTCAAATTTTTAATATGGCCCTAAATTTTATTTGTTGTTCAATTTAGTATTAATTTTTGTTAATTTTATTTAATCTGGCCTTTTTTACTATTAAATAATTAACATAAATGAACAATGTATATCATGTGTTACTTTATTTTTTATTTTTTAATTTATTTTAATTTTAAAAATGTGATTTATGTGTTAAGTCAGTATCATGTCACCTAATAGAAATAGTGTTATATATCAATGTTTGTGTCACATGTGAATGGTAGTATCAAATGTTATTGTCTTATATTCAATTTAATCATATTTTTATTAATTTTATTTAATTTAATTTCAATTTTTTTTTCAAAATGAAGCAATTTTGTCTCTCCAAATTAAGACCAAAATCAATTTTTATATAAATTTACTCCCTAAGATAAATCCCACTTCTTAAAAATATAATATAATGATATATTTCTAAATTTTTAATTATTTTTAAACCATTTTTAACCTATTTTTTATATGTAGCAAAAATCAATAATAAATCTAATAATTATATTCTAATAATATACCTAGAGTTGGGTTTAAAATATTGAAAAGAATATTTAATAAAAATATGAAATTTAATAAAAATTTAAATATAACATTTATATAAAAATTAAATTTGGTCTCAATTTGAAGAAGAACAAAATTATTCTATTTTAAGAAAAAAAAAAATAAAACTAAATTAAAAAGTTAATAAAAATTAAGACTAAACTTTATATAAAATAATA
The DNA here is from genome assembly GCF_000741045.1 of Vigna radiata var. radiata. Taxonomy (NCBI): domain Eukaryota; kingdom Viridiplantae; phylum Streptophyta; class Magnoliopsida; order Fabales; family Fabaceae; genus Vigna; species Vigna radiata. The sequence goes on from NC_028357.1 coordinate 40,717,300, forward strand.
GGCACATATGATACTGATATTGACATGTGATACAATGTTAAATGTTATCTCGTGAACCACTTAAAAAAAATTTAAATATTACTAAAAAATAAAAATAAAAAACAATGAAACGACACTTAACATATATTATTTATTTTAGTTAACTACTTAATAAAAAAACTAAATTGAATAAAATTAATAAAAGTTTAACTTGATTCAAAAAAAAATAGAATCATATTTAAAAAACTGAAAAAAAAAACAAGAACAAAGAAGCATTTAAACCTTCTTATGACAACCACATTAAAATTTTAATTTGGTCATGTTTATGAGTATCAACTCAATGTTTTATGCATTAATTTTCTTTATAACTAAAACACTCTTTTATTATAATTCAGTTTTTTAAATTTAATATAAAGTAAATTTATATGAAACCCATTTTCAAGTTTGACTCTATATTATATATATATATATATTATGCGATACATTAAAATATATAAACGTAAAATAAAGAATATTAGTTAGGTTATGTTATTGATGATCGGTGATTTCATGCGTAGAAATTTGGTGCTAAATTGGTTTGTTGCATTATTTTGTTTTCATCGGTTGGCACTATGAAGAATCTTTGTTGACAGATACATAGCAGCACATGTGAGATGTCAAAAAGCATCGTAGATTTTGGTTTGATGTTCCAATGCCTTTTACTCAAACATAATCATTTCCCCAATACACAATTAAACGACAATAATACAATAATTAGGATGATATACAGTTAAACCCCCCAACGTTGAATTTGAAAAGCAAACTCCCTGACGTGCTTTCTCTTCTGTGTTAGAATATAGAAGAAGCATGGATTATTGTTATTGTTATTATGAAGTGCTTCTGTAGAAGAATGAAGTGTTATAATTTGAAGGTTAAATATCTTTATTCTCCCAGTTGGATGATAAATTCGAAATAGATGTCGTTTATTCTTTTTTCATTTTAGTCTTAAAAAAACGTAATTTGTATTTAATTTAGTTTTTTTAGACAAATTACATAAAAAAAACTAAATTAAACATAAATTATGTTTTTTAAACTAAAAGAAAAAATAAATAAATAAAGACAATGTTATTAACCAAAACTAAAAAAAAAAGGTATTTTGCGTAATTTGAAAAATGTAATTTTCACATCAAACATATAATCACTGTTCATCTTTCAAACTTTATCTTCTTATTGCTTTTCCTTTCAGGGATGGGCCTCTTCGGGCTAATCATTCTTCTAAGAATTTAGTATTATTTATTTTTATTATTATTTTGAGATATGACATGGATGTCCAGCTCAGAGACTCAAGAGTGGGCCATTATCTCAATTTATCCAAATTGGTCTACACCCATTATTGTCCTTTACCCAATAAAAAGCCCATCAACTCTCCATCACGATACACCCACACGTGTATAGCATGTGCCATATTTTTTATATTATTATTAGTTTTAAATTTGTGTTTTACGTTGACGTTAGTTTATGTATTTATTAAAAAAAATTGAAAAAATAATAATAAATATTTTAGAGTTCATAATTAAGTTTTGAATATAATCAAACTTAAAAATAATTTATAAGTTTAAAAAGTCAATGTTTATAAAAATATAAATCGATAAATCATATATAAAAATAAACTAAACATTTTAAAAGTGTAAAGGATATGTTAAAATATATGGAGTTGACTTGCTAAAAATATGTGTAATGTGTGTTATAGAACTCGTCTAATTACGATATGGACAAACTTATTTAATATATGTTCTAAGACTCATCTAATCAATGTATGTTACAAGACTCATCTAATCAATGTGTAGTCATACTTGTCTAATGTGTATTCTTAGACTTATCTAATCAATGTATGGTCATACTAGTCTAATGTGTATCTTAGACTCATCTAATCAAGTACGTAATGACTCCTAATATAATTTTTCTATATTCATACAATCAGTATATAGACAGATTTGTCTAATGTGTATTGTTAAATCTGTGTAACATTTTTTGCTATACGCATATAATCAATGTATGAATAAACTTGTTTAATGTGCATTGAAGATTCATCTAAGGAGTAAATAAACATACTTGTCTAATGTTTATTAATAAACTTGCCTAATTTATGTGTTAAAAGACTTGTCTAATGTATCTTGCTAGAGTTGTCTAATAAATATATGAATGACTTGTCCAATGTGTATGAAATGACTTGTCTAATATTTTTTATTATACTCATTTGTTGTATGAAAAATCTGGTGCAATTTTTTAATATATTCGTTTAATTAGTATATGAAAAGACTTATCTTATGTATATTGCTAGACTAGTCTAATAAGTGTATATTCAAATTCGTGTAATGTGTATTGCATGACTCATTTAATTAGTGAATGGACAAACTCTTTTAATGTGTATAAATAAACTTGTCTAATTTGTGTATAATAAACTTATCTAATGTATAGTGCTAGACTTGTTTAATTGGTGTGTAAACATACTCGTCTCATGTTTGTTGCTAAAATCATTTAATTAGTGTATGGAAATAGTCATTCAATCAATGTATCTGCAAAAATCATTTATATATATTGTAAGACTTGTTTAACCAATGAATGGACAAACTCGTCTAATGTATATTAATAGACTCGTATATTGCCAAACTTGTCTTATCAATGTATGGAAAAACTCGTTCAATGTTTGTTGCTAGACTTGTTTAATTAGTGTATCGACAAACTCATCTAATGGATATTCCTAAACCCATATAGTCAATGTGTGGAATAATTCATCTAATATTTTTTGTTATACTTGTTTAGTAATTGTATGTACAAATTCATCTAATGTATACCGTTAAACTTGTCTGATAAGTGCATTGAAAAATTTGTTTAATCTTTTTTTGTATACTCGTCTAATCAGTGTATGGTTAGAGTCGTCTATGTAATACCTCATTTAATGATTTTTAGTTATACTCATTTAATTAATATATGGATGTACTCCTTTATCGTGTATTGCTAGACTCGTCTAATGAATTTTGTCATACTTGTCTAATTAATATATGTAGAAACTCATCTAATGTGTATATTTTTATACTCATATAATGCTTTTTCTATATTTGTATGGTGTTTTTTTCTTAAACTCATCTAATCAATGCATGTCTAATATATATTTATAGGCTTAAGTAATGACAATACAAATACAGTGATATATTTTAAAATAATTAGTTTCTTAGTTTTTTTTTTTTTTGTGTTTACCTTACTAATGTTTTAAACTCTACATTTTCAAGTTGAAAATAGTAAAAAGTGAATTCAAAAAATATAAAACAAAATTTATAATATTAAGAAGTATGATTTTGTTATTACAAATATGTAATTTAAACTTTTAAAATGAATTACTAAGTATATTATTTTAATTTATTATATTATAAATATAATTATTTAAAGTCTTATGTTAATTTTTATATACATACTAAAAATATGAAAAAAATTTAGCAATAGTAATATTTATATTATAAATTAAAATAAAAAAGATAAATATAATTGTTACATTATTATTTATTTTATATTATACTATAAACAATTTATATTATCAATAAATATATATTATTTTTTAAATAATATTATTTTAAAAAGTAAAAGTAATTTTTTTATAAATTTTATTTTATTAAATGATCAAGTAATTAAAAATCACAAAAGATAGAATTAAAAATGAAAAAAAAAAAACATCTATTTGTGTTGTGTTACCCTTGACTTCTGTTTTACCACCATCTTCTTCACATTTATCATCACGTACACCTTCACCACTCTCATGCAACATTGGTGCAACTTCTTCACGGGTTTCATCATCAACATATTCTATCATGTCTATCACCTGAGGTTTAGACATAACGTGCACCACGAATAAATAAATCTAACCATTTAACCTAGCTAAGTTCACCATATGCATGACTCTAATGTCATCACACAAAGACTCTAACCTATCATCTAACACAAAACCACATCTTACAGAGTACCACAAATCTTTGAATCCAACATACCCAAGCCCTTCCACTACACTTGCTACAACAAAGTAACTCCATAGGTTTAGTTCAAAACTTAAGGTTTTAGTTTCTCCTTATACTTCAAGCTCCCTTTGTTGACAAACTTCCCCCATGGTGAATAACTACCTTAATATTGTCATTCATCGCATATAACACAACATACAAAATTCTACACCTATAAATGACTATATAACAACAAAAATCAACATATACTAAAAGCAATATGCATTGAAAATGACACACCAAAATAATTTTAAAAATGGCAGACAAGGGTGACCACATCGCAATAACCAAGGACAACCATGATAACATTGTGAGACAACCCCACTTTCAAAAAAGAAATGTCATATCAGGACAAAAAGCACCCAACAATAAATTGAAACCCCAAACCCAAATACTACATGTACTCACCTTGGAAGCAATTTCCCTCGAAGCCCTTCGCAATACACGTCGAACCACCTCACGATTCACTTCCAACTTCGCAATTCCAACGAACAATGCCGGATTCCAACCACAAATGCCCTAATTGCGCGAAATCCCTCTCCAATTTGGATCCCTCTATCAATCCTAATTTTGAATCTCACATAATCTATTTTATTCCCAATTTCGAATGTAAGAACCTTAAATTCGTGCATTCTTAATTTCAATTGTCAGAAAACTATTTATTTAATTAGTTAATGTATTACATTCTACTTATCTTTTCTTCTATCTATCATGTAAGTTCATAACAATAACTCAGCTTAATTTTGATCTCGTTAATCCAATTTAATGGTAAGAACTCAATTGTACTGATTTTTCACATTTTGAAATTCATTTGAGAAAAAAAAGAAAAAAAAAACATTTGAAAAAATTTAAACTAAATAAGAACTATTCAAATAATTAAGCGAAAAAATTATTAATGGAATACTGATATTTCCAAATAACCAATAATTTTCTTTTTTCAAAATCTGACAGTTAGAAAGTACTTATGGAATATGTAGAAAATTTAGTTTGAATCTGATAAAAGTAAAGGTAAACTAATTTTGGTGGATCATTTGATTTATATGATAAATTTTGCCACAAATAATTTGTGTAACGATTCTAAATTATGTATGAATACATATTTTTCTCTACATGTTAGTATGATGGGGTGTCATTTATTCGTTCCAAAAACATTTTACTATTACGTCAAATTATGAACAGTTGATAGAATGTCATCAATGAGTAAAAAGGTGAGTAATATATATATACATATATATATATATATATATATATATATATATATATATATAATATTATAAGTTTTACTATTATCATTATTTTTATTTAGAACTCGTGAAACATAATTTTTAAATATTTATATATAACAAACAAGCAAAGGCCACAAAGCTGGGCCCTGTTTTCTGAGACAAAACTGGGCCCGACCCATTCAAGCAAACGGGTTCTTAAATTTTTGAAGATTCAACTGCTAAGAATTTTATTATGAAATCCAAACATCAATTTAAAGTTTAAAGTTCCTGTAACTTAGATTATAACTCAATGATATTCCAATCACTTTTCAATTCTGTTGCATTTATGCTTTCAACTCAATAGGCATTGGGGATTCAAATACTGTATAAATAACTAACATTTTTATCAGTAGCTAAATATTTATCATAATTGTTTATTTACTGATGTTTGAGATGATTGCCACTTTTTAGTTTTTAAATTTATATTTGAAAATAATTTTTCTTTAGATGAAATAAGATTAGAGTAAATTTAATATTTGTTTCTATAATTTCAATCCCAAAAAATTAAAATAAAAAGTATAAAAGTAAAGTAGTTTTCATTATCTTCCAACAACACTCCTTTTAAGAAAATTAAATTTTTAGTTTAATAATTTCATTAAAAATTTTCTTCCATTCACTTATCATTATTATTAAAAATAAATAGTGCCCGTGCAAAAGTAAAGTAGCCAACAATACTTCACAACCCATACACATATTTGATAGTAAGTAACTAATTTTGTTATGGATATATTTAATTATGAAAACAAAATGAAATGATAAAAATAAAATGAAAAGAAGAAGAAGAAAGTATCAATTATGATAAAATAGACTCTTTTTTTATGTAAAGTGGAGAAAAGATAACATAGACTTAAAAAGAATATGTATAAAGAATTACATATATGTAAGTAGCATAATGTTTTGAATGAATAACATTTACAGCATAAAAAGTTGTGGTAGTGATTTATAACTAACTCTTTACTTTAGAGTTAATAATAATTGTGGTATAAATGAACAGTACGTAATAATAATAATGGTATCAGAGTCACCTCAGGTACCCAAAACATAATACAAAAATGGTGGACATTAAATTAGTGATATCATGAGATGGCATGTTTTTATATAAGCTACGATTATCTAATATGGTAAAAGGCAAAAAGCTTCCATCTAATACTTATCTTACATTTTCAAATTCAAGAATATTTATATGATAAAAAGCATATTCCTTAAAGAAATTACACATTGACAATGCATTTGCCTGTTAAGAATAAAAAACACAAACATTGTCATCCCATAACATAAAATATGTTCCACCAGAAATGCTCACTGCACCATAATCAACTTTACTGCTGGCAATAATATTGGAAATCAACTACCTTTTTTTCTTCTTATGTTTTATGGTATATCATAAGTCTGCAATATTCAAACATATGCAGTGTGTTGCAAATATGTCGGAATGTATAATTGTGAACACAAGAGATTAAAATTATGAAAACTTTGAACTGATAAAACTACCATGTTTATTTCTATATTTCCTAACTAGGGTTTGGTTACAAACAAAATATCTCGCACTTTATCAATATTATAATGATTTTAATTACCCAAAAATGTCTATCAAGTTTAGTTATATTTATTCTGATTTTTAAAACTAGTCATCAAGGTTTTTGGTTATCCATTTTCAATTAGAAAGAGAAGTAGAAAGAGAAGTATTCTTGGTATAAGCATTTTTGTTTATGCTTCTACAGTACACAGCATTAATCATAAATGAAAAAAAAAAAAAAACAAAACTTTATATGTATAGTTTTATGCTCAATCATATCTGACAACTTCATTCTAAGTATAAGAATATATTTCCTCTATACTAAAAATGTAAAAAAAAAACAAATAAATATTTTTACATTAAGAAAGAATAGTAACTGAGTTTATTTAATATTTTTGTTTTTAAATAATGAAGAGATATTTAAAAAAAAATATCTTAATTATATTTATGAGGAATGGTACTTAGGTTCATAGTTTAAATATTTATTGTATATATAGTTAAAAGATTAGAAAGTTTTTGGTTGGAATGACAGTAAAGTGAATCTAAGATTTAAAATATAAAGAAGCAGTTAGTCTCCTTTTAGGGCAGAGCAGTAAACTAAAAAGAAGGTGGGCTTTAATTTAGTTCAATTATTTAGAAAGTTGGGCTAATATTGCAACTTTAATTAAAACAAACCGACTTTGTTCTGGCAAAGGAACCTCCAACATTTTTAATTACTAATGTGCACTAGCTACCACAAACACATGTCAGAGTGTGGAAAACACATGCTCAACTTTTCTTTTCAATTCTTCGATCTTTAAATATATTATTTCAACAACAAAAAATCTATATTTCCTCTTATTTGATTTTCTGTTGATTGTAATCCCAAAAGCAACCAGAAAACAAAGGTTTATTTCTGTTCTGTTTGACTTGGTTCCAGTTCTGTTATCTATCTATTCATACACACAACACAACCACATTATTATAACAATTATTGTGATTTCTTTGGTTTCAACTTACTGTCAGAGGACAAGGGAGTTGCATTATTCATGTTCAATGAGTCTGGTGTATTGCTACAGTTCCAACAGATTTAAAAGAGTCTCATTCAGACTACCAATAAATGAGCTAAGTAAAAGTTTTTCATCCTATTCATGAATGTTAGAGGAGTAAATGTAAACGTGAATGTACATGCAAACTTTTTTAACCTACTCTAATATCTGTGATTAGATACTGTAAACATGATTTGCATTATTTATATATATAATTGTCGCAGTCACTGTCTATCAATCAGGTATGAGTACAAAACTGATGCCAAGGTGTGTGGCTGAGATATTAATGTGACCACTGACGAAGGTGCCAAAGTATATGAAATATTATTATTCCATTAATATTAGAGTATGATCATGAAATGAGAGCAGAAATGGAAAATGTATTATAGAGTGTATATGATAAAGCACGTTGAATATTTGATGTGTTGTTTGGAGGTGCATAAGGGTTAAAGAAATGTTGGAGAGTGAAGAAGGAGATAGAAGGTATGATGGAGGACCAATCGGATTGCGGCACATAGTGAAAGAAAGCTCAATTAATGTTTGCACTGGCAAACGTGCGTATGAGTATCAGAGAGGTTTCAGAACATGTTAACAGTTGAAGGGTAGTGACCTATCGACAGAACAGCATCATTGCTATGCTCCCCAATACCAGGGCATCTTTGGGTCACATGGCCACCCATGTGGCCTAGCGTCTCCAACAGGTGCATGCTTCACCAGTTAACCCACTCCACTGCTTAATTTATTCCTCACAAATACACACTACAATAGTTTAAGTACATTTAACATCCTCCCTCAACTCGTATATAGCATGTATTCCACTCTTATGTGGGCTCGACCCTCTAAGCGGGGACCGATTCCCCACACGTGTAACAAATCTCCATCTTTCCTTTGCCATAACCAAACACGTGTACTACAGGACCATTAATAACCAATGTTCCTATTTCACAATGCCATCCGGATTCACATTCACAATAATTGCTTATGTGTTTGTTTAGTTTATAGTAAAGGTTTCAGCCCAATGAGAGAAGAGAAAGGAAGAAATAATGATAATGAAATTGAAACGAGTGTGTACTTAATCCCACATTTAACATATAATATGTGATCGGTGTCTGATATGATCCACTTGTTTATGATGTTGGTTCGTTCCCATAACAAAAATTATATTTTTCTTTCTGTTGGCAGTTTTTAACTACAAGGTTGGGTTTGGTGGGAGCAGGAAGAGTATATAAAATGGGTGACCGGGGTTGATGACAATGCTGGCTAGTTTGCTAGGGACCTTAAATTAAAATATAGTTTGAAAGAAGATTGTTTATTAGTGTATTTAATAGGAGTTGTTTTATATGATGAGCTCCTAAGATCACGAGCCAGGAGAGATATGGAGAAGTGGAATATATATATATATTAGAAGGGTTTGGTTAGCGAAAGAAAGAAAGAAAGAAAGAGAAAGAAGACAATTGGCAGAAAAATGGTGTTGGCTTTTTAAGTTCTCGCCAATAATTGAAACTTTAAAAGTGTTAGTTTAATTCAACTTAGACATCAAAGATAGATAAATCTGGTGGACTCCATCTTTCCACGTCCGACACAAATTAACAGCTGAGCGTTGTCAAAGGTTGGAGCCATGTTGGTGTCTCTATTCCAAATATCTATGTTATTCCTCCCATCAAACATCTCCTTTTGAGTGGATTCCAACTCTTCATTCAACCATATAGATTCCCTAACCAAAAGTTTAACCTTCTTTCTTCTCCTTACCAACTCAATTTAATTCCATCTCATTTTATTAGATTCCCTTTCACCCTGACTCACTTACTCTTCATGCCCAAAAAAACAAAAACCAAAAAAGAAGACGCTTCCTTACAACTTAAGCACCAATTATTCCGCCTCTTCTTTTCTTTCGGCTAACTTTGCTATCTGCATAACACGCTACAATCTAAGCCATATAAACCTTCCCTTCCCATCTCCATCATTACATTATCTCTCTCTGTTTCTTGTTTCAAGAACACAGGCAAACCATAAGCTTTATCAATCTCTATATATATAATATCTCTGCTCGTTTCACATGATTTCTGATTGCTACTTTTTTATATTACCTTTACTCATCTTTCATTATTACATTTTATATATGTGGTACCACCTCAAATACCAACTTAAACAAAGCAGGCACTTGGTATATATATAAAGATGGTGAACACCCATATGTAATGCATTTCTCCCAAACCTTTTCTTCCCTTTCCTTTACCAAATATTCAATATGTAAAATCAAACACCTTTTCTGCATATACGGGACGCCAAACCTCCTTTCCTACTTTATCGCCATTCTGCATGTGATTCTACAACCTAATTATCTAACCTAAAGGCAGTAAAAAATTATGGCCCAGAATCAACCAGAGACCTTATAATTTATTGGTCTTACTACCAAAATTTCTAAACACTTACTTTTATAATGTCTTACTTCACCAATTATTGATCTAAAATCAAACAGGGATCGATTTAGATGTAGTGTACGTACAGACATATTGGTAGCTATACTAGGGGTGTTCAATTATTTTTCTCACTACATATACTACTTTTTGTCCATTTTGTGATGCTTCTGGCCTTATCTCTCTACTGGGTTTATGGTAATATACCGATTCGTGATACAATTGCCAATACTTAGAGGAGTACAGAATTGTCAGTATTCTGCATGACAGAGAGAAAGCTATGGGAGTGCATCTGGCATGGACAAGGGACATTGATTCAAACGTTGAATAAGGACATAGCATATAATTGAATTTTTGAGCACCAAAAAAAGTCTAGCCCACAACTACTACTTTTGAGTCAGCTTCAGACACAGGATAGAAATATTCTAATAAGCCAAGTCCATAAGGGCCCCTCCTATGCTTATTACCTGAATCTCCAAGCATCCAATCATTGATGGTTATGATGATCTTATCTCCGCATTAAGGATATCTTACTTAGATTGGAAGCCCGATTTTTCCTGCAATTGCCTATAACTTGTAGTTTCCTATGCACGTGCGATCACTGCTCCTCAACACCATACAACTGGATCATTCTACGTAGGGATAGACAAGGTTTTCTTTTTGACATGGCTGTGTATTATGCAGCCAACTATGAAGAAAACTGCACACACTTTTAATCCACAATAAGTTTAACTGGCACAATCAATTGTTTCCCAAAACAAGCATGTCCATTAGTGTTTGTGTAACCAAATATATTGCAGAGAAGGAAACCAATAATTGAGAATAACTGTCAACAAAGACTTGGGTTTTTCAATTAAAAGCAAAAGGTATGAACTTACCCCTTACCCTCTTGCCCCATTTGCCAAAAGACTACAACTTGGCCATTCAAGATGTCACAGTCCGTTTTGTTCTTTGTTCATGTAGAGTATCGTAAAACTACACCCATGTTTTTCCAAAATTCTGTTAGCGACGGTATTTCCAATGTTCTTTTTTTTACCATTAAACAACAGACCAATTTGTACGGTCATGATTGTGAGACTGTAAGCATGTCACGACCAAGAACTCTCATATACTACATGTTTTTCGATACGTAACTTGTAACATATATTATCATTTTTGGAAAAGTACAAAATTAATCCATTCAGTATTACATTTGATGCAACAGAGACTTTTCCTCCGTACTACAAACTACGTGGTTAATTACATCAATGTAAACGTGCTTCAAACTCAGAAAGACACTTTTGTGTTTCCTTTTTCCATACATTTTTGTTCTTTGTTCTAATCTGAACAAAACAAGAAAAAAGGGTCCTATATGCTACCCTAGCTCGACTCCATTTTTATGGCAGGGTAGGGATCGATGTACATTATCATTCTATTCATTTACACACGGGAACGTGCTCGGAGACGAAGGGATACTTGTTTCCATTCCACCAATCGTTGAAGGAAATCCATCACCTGCATGAAACAGATAGATGAATAAATACATAAGCAAACACTTATATATTTTATGCATACGATGCCACGGTGCAAAAATAGATGAAATGAGAAAATCAATCTATTATACTTGCCTCGTTAGGTTCTTGTAAAGAGTATGATGCAGTAGTGTCTTTTGGGAATTTCGAGACAAGAATCCCAAAACCTTGTCCTCTGTCTCTAAGTTTCTGATTATCATAAAAGAAATTAACAAGCACTGGTTAGTTGACTTGGTTCAGATTATCCCAAAAAATCTACAAACCAATATAATATATTAAATAAGTAAGCAGTAGTAAATAGATTAAGATCATTGGATACCTTGAATGCATCTTCATCGGTTTTATCATCTCCAATGTAAACAGGAAAGACATCATTACAGTTGGCAAATCCTGTTGAAAACGATTTGTTATTTAGATATCAACTGACAAATTAAAAAATTACCACATATTTAGAAGCATGTGATTAAAAAAACAATCTTTCAGTGAATAAACTAATCCCACAGGGCGTGTGTGTGGTCCTCTAAATTGTTTTTGGCAGTCATAAATTTTGGAAGAATTATCCAACTAGTGGGTTTTGTGCAATTACCATGTTGGAGAAAATGTAAGTATTGTTTGTGAGAAATAAAAGGAAGAAGAAAAATGAAATGGATTAAAACCTACCAAGTGACTCTAACAAAAATTCCAGTGCTTTCCCTTTGTCCCATTTAATGGATGGACGAATCTCTAATACCTGCAATAAACAAATGTAATTGAAAGTGAGACATCTTTCCTTTCATATTATCTTTAAACTAAATCAAATACCCCACCACATAAACAAAGTTGATGTTAAGAAAGAGGAAATAAAACCATGGCCCACCTTTCTTCCTTGGTTAAGACGAAGCTTCGGGTACTCTTTTAATACTGATCTCACTTCCTGTGCCAGTTCACTCCATTTCTGTGTACATCATCACACTTAACTCAGCCAAAGTCCAAATCACAATTTTCAGCTACCAATAACATGGCCGGCTTTAAAAGTTTATGTACCTTTTCATCAACGCAGCGAAAATGAACAGAGGCGCAGAACTTGTTGTTCTCCACCCTTGCTCCAGGGATTGATTTCATTTTCTCAACTAATTGATTGTACACCTGAAAATTAATACAAAAAAGGTTACTTTTATTTACCATATTTTAAAATTAAAAAAAAAAAAATTAAGATAAGGGGGCATGTAAAATTGACCAACCTCATCTATCATGGGAAGAAATTCACTGGCAGGTTGGAAAAGAACTGGCTCTCCTTTGTCCTGCAGATCATAAGAATCAAACTAAAATTAATATTTGGTTTCTTAGAAAAGGTAAAAAAAACCATGGCCTAACCATATTGCACTACTATAGGTAGTTCACTTTCACTCACTTTGTTGCTGTATTTGGAGTCTCTTGTTGGCCCTTGGATATCCATGCCATGGCTTCCAGCATAATATAGCTCGGCCAAGCGCACAAAATTGTAAACCTATTTTTTGCAAAACGACACCAAATTAATTAATTTTTTCCCCGAAAAAATAGGGAAAAAAAAAATAAAGACAGTTGAAATTTAGCAATACCTTGTCTCTGCATCTGCCTGTAACTATAGCAGTGGGAAAACACCTTGCAAGTTTCCTCACTGTTTTCCTCATCTGACATATGACAATACACCACGTGCACGTTAGCCACCAAATTATTTATATATATGATATGAATGATATGATGTTATGATATGTTGAATAATGGTATGCATGAATACTAACCGAGTCCGACATGAAAGCACGGTCTGGATCATCAACAATAGGTGACAAAGTACCATCATAGTCCAGGAACATGACGATTTGCTTTCCCCTGGATGCATCCATAATTTGCTCAAACATGTCTAATGCCGAAGGGTGGCGAAGCTGTTTGACAAAGAAGACGCGTTACACAGATGTTAGAGAAAGATCAGATCCATAACTGGTTGAAAAAGGGCGTATAGTATTTTTATCGAGAAAGAGTGAGTAATGGGTTCTCACAATCCAAGAGCTGTGTTCTTCAGCTAAGGAAGAGGTTGATTTGGCATGGGTGGGAGAAGAGGCTCTCATGGAATCAACCCATGCATTGATTCTTTGTCCTCCATTGATCTCAAGGTTCTTCAAAACCCTCCTCCTCGGAATGGGAATGTATCCTCCCGGCGCCGCCGGTGGCTTTTGCGCAACTGTTAGGTCCCTGTTGATCCCGGATTTTGTCTTGGACAGTACCACATTCTGCTGAGTCATTTTGTGTGAATTATTATAAAATTTTGAAAAGTGGAGGTGGAGAGGATGCTAAGGAATGTTAAGGTTGGAGAGGAAGTATAAAGGTTTGGTTACAGTAGTAGGGTTTGAGAAGCAAGCGGTGTGGGAGTAGAGAAATGATTAAACAAAAGGGTAATTGGTGAGAAGAAAGAGAGGTTTTGGGAGAATTGGTGACTGCAATGGTGGTAGCAGAGAAGCTAAGAGAAGAGAGACAGAGAGAAGAAGGAGTGAATGTATGTGTGGGGGAGAAGACGCTGCCCCTAGCTTTAATTTATAGTTGTTAGAAACCGAAGGTCCTGAATGGTGGGACCCACTTTGAAAAAGAATGAGGGCCCACACCTTTGTCCCCACCTCGACCCCGATATCCTTGAGGTCCCCGCCACATACCATCTCATTTTCACTCCTTCCGATTTCTCACATTTTCTAAAATAACTTAGGTTTTAGATCATTATTATTATTTATTTATTTATTTATTTATTTTTTTATTTATTTTTATCAAGTAATTACTCTTGTCTTCTCTTTCTTCTAACTTGTGTACTTTTACTTTACCAACTACAGCTACAATATAAAATAAGATCTCTCCACGTGGCCGACATCCCTTAGCCGACTCTTTCACTACCCTTCCTGCCACGTCAAATTCGACTCCACCACTCTTTTTACTTAAATTATTACTTTTTTTTTCTTCATATACTTCAAATAAATCATATTTTCACAAACAGTAGAACATCGTTCGTTTGTCATCCACCCATCCCATATAATGTACAAATGTAGTGATTGATATAATAAACTTGTTATTTTTTTATAAGCTCAATACGATTAAGTTAAAAAAAATAATGAATAATAGAGTGTTTATTATCTTTTAAAAAATAAGTTTTCATAATTCCGCACCACTTATTACTCTTTCAATATTTATTAAGTAGTTAGTTTTATATGTATATATAATATGTTTAAAAATTACGTGATTGAAACAGTTGATGGATGTTTTTATTATTCATTTGTTTCAAGTGCTTTGTTCAAAAGCCCGATAGACAAACTTAAAAGAACAAAAATATATGAATGGTGGATAACCAAACACTTTCAAATGTACTTGAGAAAGGAACAAATCTTAAAAAATAGAAAATTGTTTTAATAAATGATAGCAAGTAAGATTTAAGATTCTTAATTACTTCATTTTCATTTTCTTAACTAACTTTTTATATTTGTCTTTATTTTTTATATATAAAAGTATTACAAACTAACTTTAATTAAATCTACTATATATTTTTATATCTTTGTCCAAACTTATTGAACATAACTTAATATTTTTTATCAAATGATTTTTCGTCTTTAAAATTTGATAAAAGTGAATTGAAGTTAAAATTAATATATAAAAGTTAAAAATGAGTTATATATATATATATATATATATAGTATAATACTTCGTTTTAAGTAATCGGCTTGTCATTTATTATATGACGTAATAATCACACTCAAAGTTTCCAATTTGTTAATCATACTACACCCATAGTGAAATATATATATATATATATATATATATATATATATATATATATATATATATATAAATTAAATAATAATACAAAAAGTAAATGAATAATACAATATAAATACCTTGAGGGAAATTCATGTGACCCTTCTATTGGTGACAGTTGATCTACCACTTCATATATTACGCCCATTAAAAACATTAAAATTAAAACATTTGATGTTAGAAAACATGGCGTTGTATATTCAAAGTGAATGTAGTAGTAAACATTTATACTTTTATATAAGGGGAAGAATTTCAATGTAAAAAGTAAAATTATACAGCGGTACGCTCTGGTACGGATAGGATTAGCAGTTGTTAATGACATTTGTGTTGAAAACTAGTTAAAAGATATTTAAAATGTAAAAACTATATGTTATGAAATAAAAAAATAAGGATAGACTTATTATCTATATATGAAGGAATGTAAACTTGTTCCTTTTGCTTCATTATGAAATTAATGATGTATTGTTTTGTTTTTAATTTCTTGTTACTTGTTTGGATAATGAAATGAGGGTCTATAAACTTATATTTGCCATCATTTCTCTCTTCCAAATAGGAACTATGCAAATACCTAAATTTAATATTGATAATACATATTTAATATATAAGAAATTAACAAATAACAATAATTTTAAAAATTAACTTACATGATCGATAATTGCATAATTAATATATATATAACCACGATTAAAATAGGAATCATCGTTCACTTTAATTACAACATTGTTGCTGTATTTTTATTTTACTATGTTAGTTGGATAGTCGTCGTTAATCAATATTCTCGTATTGATTTTTTTTATTGGAGACTATTTTAAGATTGTATAATTTTGGTAAAATTTGATTTATTGCTAATATGAAGACATTATTATACTTAACATTAAATCTATGTTTAATTATATTTTAGTTTGAATTTAAATAATGTATTATCATTAAATTTAAATGAACTCCTTAAGTTATAATACTAATAAAAACCAAAGTATAATAAAAACCAAAGTAAAAAAAAAATAAAGCCTTTTACCTATATTCTTTGGGTGGTATAACGGAGATAGAAGAGGTGACTCTTTATTTTGTACGCGGCGCTGGAACTTATATTTATGTAGTTAAAAGAGAGACTTTAAACGTAATGAAAGACTACATAATTTTAATTATATTTAAAACATTCATATAATGCATTGGATGCTTTTTAAAAATTATCATTCCCAAAAAGTAAGCCAACACAATTTATTCCTATAAAATTACAAATGGGGGAGAAAAAGTATTTTACAGTTAAAAATATTTAATGTAATGAATTAGGTCTGAAATTCATTTTTATATGATACTAGAATCATGATTATAATTTATCATAGTTAAATTTATTATTTTATCAACTGTTATCAAATATTCAAAATATATTTATATATATATATATATATATATATATATATATATCTTAATATAAAAAGATATGATGAAAATCTTAGATAGGTTAAAAGTAAAATTAAATAACTAACTGTAAATCTATTTTACAAAATCTACTTCTTTCTGTAGTATACAAATTTTACACTATGAAAGAGAAATTGACCTTGAGATGAATTTTTTTTATTTTTAAAAGTTATAAACTTTGAGTATATCTTAAATTAATTAATTAAATTTAATGAAGTAAATTTAAAAATAATCTAAATTTAAAATATGATTTAAGTGTAAAGGGGTGTTTCTGAAATTAAATTGTAACAAGTTGAAAGATCCAAAAGAGTACGGATTGAGTTGAAAAACTTTGTCCGTGTTATGTGATGAGAAGTGAGTGTACTAGTGTTGTATAGCACTTCGTCTCGTCCGTACAAAAGCAGTAGTTTCCAGATTGAAACCTTGGACGGCCTATATACTATTGGCCCATGCTGTCATATCATAATACCCATTTTCATTTTATTTTTTATTTTCATATTTTATACCAATAAAAACAATTTAAATTTTGAATTTTAAATTTCAAAATTAAATACAAAATATATTAAATTTTTTATCCTCTTAAATTATATTTTAGATTGACATTTGATTTATTTATATATTTTAATATTTTTCACCTTAAATATCAATATATAAAAAAAGTTTAACATTATAACTATATCATTATCAAAGTTTAAAAACAAAAACATATATAAATTTAAAACTTAAACAAATTTATGAACTACAAGCATATATATTTAGCATTATATTATAATATCACTCATTTGTAACTCAAATATTAATCTTACTACATACGAATATATAATAAGATTAACCATTAAATTTATTTTTTATCCTTAAATATTACTTGGTTATTTGTGATTTCTTCACAAATATTCGTTGGTTTAAATTTCTTACACTTGTTCTAATAGTTTTTTTAGTATAACTAGTTTAAAGTTAAGTATAGAATGTATTATTCATTTCTGTGTTATTTGATATTTTTCTATATATTCAATGTTTAAAACTATAATTTTAAATGGTTGTAAAACTAAATGTAAACATGTACTTATGCTTTCAATATATATATATATATATATATATGAACTAATAAGCTAATTTCTTTTATAATTTCTTCCAAAATTTAGACTTAACATTATTTTTTGTACATATCATCACATAAAGAACATGGTAAGGTATATAAGCATTTAAGATAATGATATAACTAAAGAATTTTATTTAATTTCATCATAAAAATAAAATTATTGTAATTTCATTCCATAATTTATTCATCATACAGGTATATGAACATACCTTCAAGCTATTCTCATTCATTTCACTTAAGTCAAAGATTAATTCTAACTTGTAAAAAACTTTATCAATTAATACTCAACATTTCATTGAATTTTAATGTAATCACATGTCATAGACCTCTCAACTTAAAATTCATGTAAGCTTCTTCAAATTGGTAACTTAACAAAAGGATAATTCCAATTTTTATACACCAACTAACTATTTTAATAGGTAATATTTTTCAACAAATTAGAGCGTAAAAATGAATACATGTCAAACATAGCAATGAATATTTAATCTCATATGATAAAAAAATCAACTACCAAACATGCTACACATCTAAATTGATAATTATTCATATTGATTAAGTTAAACATCATTTTATATATTAAAAATAATTAGTATCTAAAATAATTTTTATTATTGATAAAAAATTATAATTCACTACAAAAAAATCTTTAAATAACAATCAATTTTAGAAACTAAAAATAATTTATCACTATAATGACTAACTTAGATATTAATTTATAAATAAAAATTATTGATCTCTAAAATAATCATTATTATGAATAAAAAATTTATAATTAATGATGAATTAGACTCTAAATTATTCATTAACATTAGTTATCAAGATTTTAACTACCAAAAGAATTATTGTTTAAATTGGTTACTAAAATATTAATTAGTGATAAAAACCAATTTAGACTCATTCAAGCAACAATTATAGTTTTATTTTTGTTAGTAATAAATACTATTTTAGGTGTAAATAATTTTTAATATATAAAACAGTATCTAACTTAATAAATAAAATAATGTATAATTTAATCACTATAACGATATCTAATTTAATCATATAATAATGAACTATGTTTTGTTTCGAGATTTAGTTGTTATTTAAGTCTTTTTTAATATATATTTTTTTACTTTATATAACTGTTACTTTCGCCTTTTCATTTTGAATTTATCAATCAATCTGTTTATATTCTCTTCAATTTCCTTCAACTTGATACTTAACTATTCTTGGAGAGAAAATAAACTAATTGATGGATGAAATGAACAAGATTGTAGAGAAAATAAAGGAGATGATATACGTTGTTGGAGATGAAAAGAACAAAAATAATAATTGTATCATTTTATTGACCATAAAAATTAAATAACAGAATAGATGAAAATTAGAAATATTTTAATCACTCCATAGATCAAATTTTTTGAGTTGAAACTTAATTAAAAGTATTAAAAGATATAAATTACTTAATCTGTATTATTTAAAAAAGATTCCTCGGAGTGTGAATTAAAAACAAAAGATTTCCTAAAACATAAGTGGATGTTTTGTATAGAAGAAAGAATATGTAGGACGCCCATTGAAATGTGTTGCTGAAAACAGGGAGCCAGCACCGAAAACCAACGTTCAATGGTATTCAACGATACCAGCTGCCGCATATGCACCTGTTTAAGATTCATGCATGCGATTACGTTAATTAAAGACAACACCAATAGATTAAATGATGTACTAAATCAAATGATTCTTTTTTTTAATACATAATAGTTACAATAATTTTTTTGGTTCTATTTGATCCTCTTGTCTTCAATGAGCATTGCCCACACAACACGAGTGAATGGGTTAAAGAAAATTTGTCTCAAACTTTTAATGAATTTAGAATATTTAAATAAATATAAATTTTATTTTATAAGTTAATTTCGTAAAGTTTAGTTAAATTTAAAATTTAATTCTCAATATATTATTATAATCATAAATTAAAATCTAATTTAACAAAATTGGTTGGTTGTTGAAATTATTATTTCTTTCACTATCAAACTATTAATTAATATTTAATCCTATATTAATTTAAAATATTTAAATATATGTAAATTTTGTCTTATAAATTAGTTTTGTAAAATTAAATTAGGTTTAAAGTAGAGCTGTCAAAATGTGTCAAACCCACAGGTCAACCCGGTTTACCACGAGTTCGGACTGGATTGAGTTTGAAAAAATTGTATTTCTTTTATGCAGGTCAGATTTCAATTCGGCTTATTTAAACTCAGTTCATGCGGGTTGATCCCGTGATGGGCCGGATTGACCCACCGACCCACCTACCTAATTTTATTTTATTAAAATTTAATTTTAATTTTATAAAAAATACTTATTATTTTTTTTTTGCTTGAATAAATTATTTAAGTTCCTTATTTTCAAAATTAATCATTGGAGTGAATTTTGTGAGTAAAATTTGTTTAGAGTTAAATTATAAAAAATTTGTAATTTCTTTTATTTTAAAAAAAAATGTAATTAGGTGTACCAGTGAGTCAACTCATTTACCGGACCGGGTTCGAATTTTTCTGACTCGCTAAATGAGCCGGGTTAGGTTGGCTCGCTAAGTGACTAACCCATGATGGATTGGGCCGGGTCGGACCGAGTTGTCCGTTTTGACAACTTTAGTTTAAAGTAATTTTTTAGTGAATGAATTTTAATTTGTATTTATTTTAAACTTGTTAAACTAATAATGACTTGATTGAGTGTGGTCAATAGATGGATAAGATAAATTTGAATCCGTATTAAAATAGACAAAGTTAAAAATAATCTGCTGATTTATTTTTGTCTATTAAAAAATTTATTTAAAAAACGTATTTATCCTAATCCTTTGTTAAATATTTCATTTTTAATTGTTTTGGTTGAATATCCAATGCATCCGCACAAAACAATGCTATATACCTAAAGTTCCATATATAAAATAAGCAACTACCCAATCTGAAAACTAATAAAGGATGGTTAGTTAGTCTTAATTAATAATGTAACAAATTTAAATTTTAGTTTAAAGATATCCATAAGTCTTAAATATATTTAACGACACTAGTCATACTTTTTTAAATATAGCTTTTCAGCAAATAACAATGACCTATAATGGTCCAACAAATGCACGACTTTTATGAGAAACGAGTGAATGATTTATTAATACATTTCACAATTAACGGTGAAAATGAAATGAACAATTACAAAATTTAAAAGTACTTATATAGTTTTTATATTTAGTAAAATATTTGTTTTTATTTGATTCTTATGTATTGAGGTAATATATTTTAAAACTGTTATATTTTATTTTCAAAAACTGTTTTAAGAATATATTTGTAAACAAATTCTGAAAATATAATTTATTTTTCGTTTAAAAACCTCAGTTTTTAAAATTTTAAATAAAGGGTAGGGTCAAGTTTGGTCCACTAAATATTAATTAAAAGATTCATTAAATATTGAAAAATATTCCATAAAACAAACGAGGATTGATGTGCATACGTATTATTTTGTTATTGAAATAAAATAAAATCTAATTGCGAGAAGACGACATCCATGAATTTTCTGAAAATTATTAAGTGAGAATATATTTTGGTATTGATTTGCATATTATATATAAAAAAAATCCTGGAAGAAATTTTCTTATTAAAAAATATAAAATTTCATTTGTAATTACTTTAATTATCTCTAATTATAGAATATAGAATAATCGTAGACCTTATCATAGTAATCCAAACAAGCTATATTTAGTCTGATAAATGAAATGTAGTAAAAATTAGATGATGAAACATATATAATCAGAGAAAGTAGTAGATTTTGAATAAAGATTATTTTTCAATGATGGAATGAGAGTAATATTCCGTCAATTAAACTATTAACTATATTTACAGCATTTTATTGCAAAAAAATAAAATAAAATTATGTATCATGTTTTCTTAAGTAAATTATTTTTATAATGCGAGTGGGTACAGAATAATCAAATTATAACAAAAAATAAAATAAAATAAAATTGGGACATGGTAATTTTATAGGGAACCCTAAGGAGAATAGTGTTGGTGTGTATTATTCTGTGGCTGTCTGCCATTGGATAGATTAGCACATGATCGGAGACGGTGAAAGGAATGAGTACTGTATCGTATCATATCATATAATTTATATATTCTTTAATATATCAAGAATAAATTAAAGAACATAAACACTTACGTGCCATCACCATGGAGCACCCTCCATGCATATGTTTAAATTACTCACTCATACCATCACTCTTTATCACTTATTGCACCATCATTAAAAATGAAAGTTTTATTTTAGCATTTAAATTCTAAGATTACATTAATTAACTTTATCAAATTTAGACTCTCATAAATTACATTTATATGAATTAGTCACTAAGATTGAATTTTTAACATAATATAAGTAATGACTTTTTCTTAGAAGATTTTCTAAAAAAAATTATAACATTAACGAAACATGATTTCTATCTATAAAAGAGATTCACATTACATCTAATTTAAAATACTTAAGTTTCTTTATTTAATATAAGACTTTCAGTTATATTTTATTTCAAATAATATATAAAATTAAAATTAATATAGATTTAGAATTATATTGTGTGATTGTCTGGTCAGTTATTGGCTAAATGGTTTAATACCAACTCACTAGGACTCGCACTAAGAAAATGTTTAACTAAACGTTAAGGATGCATAATTATAAACACTTAAAATTTTAAATATCACTTATAATCAAGTTTATAAGTAAAATATGATTATCAACTATTAGACCATGATTAAGTTTATACTAATCATAGGTTAATCTTAAAACCTATAAATACGAACATGAAGTAAAAAGAAAAATAATTATATTTATTATGAATTTAAAATTTTATTGTGCTAATCGAACATTCTTAATACTAACTTAACTGTCGAAGTATTTTTGGCAATACATTTTCTTCAACTTAAAGATAAAGTAATAGGATTCGGAAGAATTTTATAACCAAAACTAAATACGACTTTAGAAGAGTTAAAAAAAAAGTATGAAAAACTATTTTGATTATGATTTCTAACCTTGCAGTCAAAAAAGAATAAATGGGATTAATTTCATGTTATTTTGATGAATGTTAGGCAAATAAATTCAGAAGACGTAAAGAGAGGAAGATGATCCTCCTCCATTGACACTTGTTTCCTTTGTTAGTTTTATGCTTTTATTCTTCACAATAGCATTATTGAATGCTGTAGCTGTAACTTTTGTTCTGTCATTGTATGTCATCAGTCAAAAATCAAAACAGGGAGAATATGGTTAAATAATTCATCATGATTCGTTATCAACTCGTCCTCAAACCAGATATATACTCCCATTATGGAATGGTACAATTTCTACATATAGTGATTTCCACATCAAATTCGTCAAAGCAAAGGGGTGTTAATTTTTATTGTTTAAATATTAAAAATGACATCATATGTAACATTATACAAACAAAGTAGCTGTACACGATGAATAATGAAAAAGAAAAGGCAAGGAATTCGTTGACCAATGTTGTTTCCTTGTGTACCAAGTTTCTGGACCAAAGTGTTTCTTAATTACGTAATTAAAACAACGCATGCGTAGTTAATCATACTTTATACTTTATAGTAGTTTAAATAACCTAGCAAGGTAGGTATATAGTTATTATTAGGAGAAATGTCAAGGAATTTGTTGACAATGTTGTTTCCTTGCATGCGAAGATGCTGAGAGCAATTATTTTGTAGTTAAATAAAATATAACTGATACGGAATTCTTAGTATATTATTTGTTTAATTGTGAATGTTGAGTGGCTCTGTTAATTTATTTACGTGGTGAATGAGAAAAATAAAAAAAGTAGGAGATTCCGTTTCTAGTTACTTCATATATATATAAATGGTGGTCACGTTCATATTATTTTCACATGGGAGCGTAGGGTTCTGTTTTCTTCATTCTCTATTAACTTTACATCTTTGTATATGCTTTCTGCGGTATCTTTGAAAATCTTTTTCTCAAATTTTCCTCCACGTGTAGGGGTCTCAAATGCTTCATCTGCATTTATTTATCTCTCTAGTTCAAAATAATTGTCTAGTAAAAATAACATTCTAGAAAAAGTGTTATTTTATAATGTTTTAGAGATAAAGGCAGATATGAGGAGACAATAAATGAAACAATGTGGAACACATATCTATTCCCTAAATAACAAAAAAAGTTTATTAGTCAAAACTGAAAACGAGCATAAAATTAGATTCGCCCAAAAATAATAATATAGTAAGAGAATAAAATCATTGGTTTTCTTTCCTACCTTTTTGCATATCATAAAAAAAGGTTATTTAAATCTATTTAGTTATTTGTTCTGTTCATTGATGGTGGTTAGCGGCGAATTCAATCTAAGTTGCCCCATTCTTTTTTTTTTTTGGTTAATTTTTATATACTAGTTTTAACCTATGTCTAAACACAGATTGTCGATGTGTGTTTGTTAAAAGAGAAATATAGATTAAGGAAAAAAAAGTAATAAATATTTTTAAATTTATAATTAAGTTTTGAATATACTAAATTTTTGTAAAATTATAAAGAATAAAACATGGACAAAAATATAATAGATTTTCTAAAAGTATAAATGATATGTAAATATATAGCGTTGTCTCACTAAAAATATAAATTATTGTATGAATAAACTACTTTATTGTGAATTGCTAGACTCGTCTAATTAATACATTGACAATCAGTATATGGACACATTCGACTAATGTCTATTATTAGTCTCGTCTAATTAGTATATGGACAAATTTGTGTAAGATATACAAGATGTATAATCAAATAATGAATAAAGTTATATAGTGTGTATTAATAGATTCATCTAATATGTGTATGAACAGACTCGTTTAGAATATATTGTTAGACTGGTGTGATTAGCGTATAGACAAACTCGTCTAACATTTTTTGCTACACTCATATAATTAGTATATGGACAGACTCGTCTAATGTTTATTACTAGACTTGTGTGATGTTTCTTGCTATACTTATCTATTCAATATATGAACAAATTTATCTAATGTGTATTGCAAGATTCATCTAACGAGTAAATAAACAGACTTATCTAATGGTTATAAATAGACTTGTCTAATTTGTTTGTGGAAAGACTTATCTAATGGATATTGCTAAAGTCATCTAGTAAATATAATGATTCATT
Source organism: Vigna radiata var. radiata (assembly GCF_000741045.1). NCBI lineage: Eukaryota > Viridiplantae > Streptophyta > Magnoliopsida > Fabales > Fabaceae > Vigna > Vigna radiata. The sequence goes on from NC_028357.1 coordinate 40,742,525, forward strand.
TAATGTGTATTGTTAGACTCGTTTGATCAACACATCGATAATCTCATCTAATGTTTTTTGCTTTACTTGTCTAATCAATGTATTTCCAAACTTGTCTAATAATTTTTGTTATACTCGTCTAATCAATATATGATATTTCCTTGTCTAATATTTTTTTGTTATACTCATTTAATTATTGTATGGACAATTAAGTGTAATTTTTTTGTTATATTATCTGAATTAGTGTATGGAAAGACTTGTGTGATGTATATTACTAAACTTATATAATCAATACATCAATAAACTCACATAAAATGTGTTCCTAGACTTGTTTAATTGTTAGACTCGTACAATATGTATTGTTAGACTCGTACAATATGTATTGCTAGATTCGTCTAATAAGTGTATATTCAGCCGCATATAAAATGTATTACAAGATTCATCTAATTAGTTAGTGAACATACTCGTTTAATATGTATTAATAAACTTGTCTAATTTGTGTATAATAAAGTTATATGCATATATCATTCATACTAATTTTTATTAAATAATATTATTTTAACTTTTACATTTATTATGAAGAATATTAAACAATAAAAATATTTATAAAATAATTTAATATATTATTGATAAATATAATCTTTTATTGACATTTTTTCTGTTACATAAAATTATCTCATGACTATTTTTATATGATAGTGTAAATACATTGTATTATTAATAAATCTATATTATTTTTTTAAAATAAAATATTTTTAAGATAGAAAACTAAAATATTTTTTTCCTAAATTTAATTTTATTATATTATAAAGTAATTAAAAATCATAAAGACATAAAATTTAAAATTTAAAAATAGTATAAAAAATTTAATAATTGAAATATAAGTTAATCATATAATAATTTATTAAATTTCCAAATAATTAGAAATTATGAAAGAGTAAAATTAAGAACGAAAAAGATAGCATAGAAAAAATATTAATATTTTAAATGTAATTTATTCTTTAATAATAAATATACTATAAATACATTAGATAAAAACTTTTAATTATTTGTTTTATATTATAATCGGCATCTTCCAGTTAAAGATTTAAAAAGTTACATTACATTTATTGAAATAATTTAATGTTTGAATAGGACCTTTTTTTCTTAACATTTTGAATTCTTAAATATAATTATTTATATCGAAATCTGACAGGTATTTTTGACAAAAGAAAACTTGAAGTCGTGAATCATGTTGGTCAGAGTAGTTAGAAAGAGATTCTAACATAAAACAACGAGTCACGTTGAATGAGATTTTATTTTTTTTTTATTTATAAGAAATACATTAATATATTTTACTATTCAAAGTAAGCCTGTATTTGTATATAGGGAAAATAAGAATAAGTTCCTTATATAGAATAAAAAAGTTATGACAATGTTAGCCATATACTTAATATTTGATGCACATCAAACAACATAATACATAATAATATAATAATAGAATATAAGTTATGGTTAGATGACATGATTATTATTTCCTTAAAATCACATATAATTCTTTTATACATTATTAATTTATTTACTCTTCAAAATATGAAATTAAAAAAAATAACTAAATCATATTTTAATTATATACTTATTTTTCGAAAGAATATAAAAAGCTGTAAAATTTATGTTTCCATTTTAATATAATTGCTTATAAAATAAAATGATGAATCAAACAAAAAGTTAATAGAATACATAAAGAGGAAATATAAAATTATTTTAAAAGCAACCTTTCCAAAAGTATTCTTTAAATAATTTAATTCCTCACTAAAATATATGTACTATAAGTATATTAATACATGTAATGTATTGTAGCTCTTTCTTTCTTTTTTTAAAGATGTGACAAAATATATTGATAAAATTACAGATAAGGGTGCTCAACCCAATTACAACTGTTGCCTATATATGTATTGTTGTTATCATTGTAGTGAGCATATTATCAAATCTTATTTTCCGTAGCCACTCCTGTATTTAAAATAAATAATATTTTGCTGAAATTCTTTTTCCTTTTTCCTGTTTGAAAAAAGATGGAATTTGAAGTGAAAAATAGAGAGTAAAACACACAGAAAAAATTGGTTTCAACGGATGAAAATGAAGTAGGAATTTCAAATACGAGGCTCTGAGATAAGGGGAATCAAAAACACACAAACATATAATTAAGTCAAAGAGATACTTTTTTCGTTATTTTTGTCGCTTCCCTTTATTTTCTCTCTTTATTCAAACAACGGGTAAGTGTTATTGTTTTCAAAACTCAATAATAAGAGTTAGTTTAACATTTTAAAAAGTTTGATGTGACTTGAAAATCCAATTCCTAACTTATGTAATAATCACAAGGTTGAAAAATCGTTTCCAAATCAACCAATAGAGCCAACTTGATGAAAAACATATTTAATTATAAACTCAATGAGTATATTACTATATATTATTATTATAAATAGAATATAATTAGCATCCAGTGTGAGGAATATTAATTTATTATTATTAGTTTGAAGTGTGAGAAGAGAAGCATATATATGGAGATGAAAAGGAAGTAAGATATCCAGAATAGAGTCCAGATACAATATATAAGGTGAGTGTGTGTTACCGTTTGAGTGTACAGTATATGATATTTTAGTTTTTCTTAGGCAGGCAGCTAGAACGTAGAAGCTAAGGTTGTGGTGTGTCTTTTAGTGTGTGTTCTAATGTAGAAAGACAGTGAAGGGTTAAAGGCAACAAGAAACATAGACAGATCCTAAAGTCAATGAGAATTGAGAACCGACGTGCCGTCAACGTGTCTCTTTGTCAAAGATCCCTAGGCCTGGGGCCACGGACAAGAACAACACCCACTCACATTGCTATGATGAATCCCAGACCAGACACTACACGTGTGTTTTGTTAGGGCATGCATGACTTTTAATTTGGTAATTATAAGACAAACACGTAGCGAAAGAAGAAAACAAAAGTTGACGGGGCATATGAATGAATGAATGAATGAATGGTTTTCAGAGGAGGAAGCCACAGCGCATGTGCCAACTTGATCAAATGATGGATCGTTTCAAGAACAAAAACTATGTGGTGGTCGGCTGATGCTGATTCTCATCACACTCATCACAACCTCAACATAAACCAAAAATCACATGCATCTGTAACGTGTACTTTGAGTTCACTATAATTCCACACCATATTCCTTCAATGTTAATTTCTCTCTCTCTATATATATTTATATGTGTTTGTCTCTGTCTAGCTAGTTTGCTACGTACGTAACATTATATAGCCGTAGCAGCAGAGGCATATAAATATATATTTCATGCAGATATGGGATTCGTATCTATGAGTTCAGTTTGATTACAGTTTTTAAATGCTGGTTTTAGAATCACTAATTTGTTTTGTTGGATGGGTTAAGCGAATATGATATAGATGTCATTTGATTTGATTCTGCTCTGTTAGTAATTAATTATGATTAAGGAAGCACATGGTCCCGAATGGTAGAACTTGCATGACCTGAATTGTCAACACCAGAAAACAAAAGACATCGGCTTTTACTTTATAAATATATATATATATAAATATGTGTCAACATACCAAACTGACTAGCTTTTTCTCTTTCTCTTTTTCTTTTATTATTTTCATCAATGAGTGGTAAACTAAAGCACGCACCCAATAAATTAGGTTTTAATTGATTTGTTGACACAGATTCCAGTCACTTGCTTGTACCGACTTTTCTCAGAGTGATGGGACTTTTTTTTCGTCTAAGGAAACCAAACACTTTAACTATTCAACTAGCAAAAAAAAGAAAAAAAAACTACAATGTACCTGTGAAAAAAAATAGAGATAAAAAAGGTGATAACATAACGTAATTGATATGATAAAAAAAAAGGTGAAATGAAAGCATTAGAGCAAAAACTCATTGATTCAATTACTTATAGAGCATATTTAAGAAAAGCGTTCGTTCTGGAACTACCCAGATCGTATGTGATGGCTACCTAACTGTGTTAATATATAGGAGGTATTATATGGGGGAAGCAAAACCTAAACATTAGAAGAAACTAATTTTAATATATAGATGTAGAATAGTTTATAATTGGTGCTTTATACTCACTTAGCTTTCCCATTCAATTTTGATACAAACTCTAATTTTAATAAGATAAAATATTGACACCATTATTTATCGACACTACAAGAAAATAGTTGTTACATACGATCAAAATCTGTATGTATCCAAAGACAATTAGTGATGTGTTACATGTTGATTACATTTACGAAAACTTTAAATTAATAGGTTAATAGATTTTTTATCTTTACATGTTTTATTTTTTTATTTTTATCTAATGCAGAATTTAATGAATCAAACTCTCTGTGTGCTAGAAATTCCTTTCATTAATGTGAGACTCACTTTCATTTTCTATTTGTATATTTGAGTCAGTAAAACTTTCATCCAAAAATAATTAGGTTTTGTTCACTTAAGTGGATTTGAATGTAATTTTTTGTTGTTGTTTATTTGAGTGAATTTAGATGTAAACTGGATTTGAAAGTAAAGTTTATGAGAATTAGTGTAGAATTTAATTTATGTGATAGATTAAAAAAATTTACTTACAAATCTACTCTCATTTATCTCCAAATCTATTCAAATAAACAAAAAAAAAATATTTATCTTCAAATCCTCTCAATTCAAATAAACAAGACCTTGATCAGTTTCCAAATATACTTCTTTCGAATTTTATAACTGAGCTTATTCTTCTTATATACCACAACCATGATTCTCTTGTCCCTATTGAACCATTGTGATTGGTACTAATATTGATCCTCTTAAAAATGGGTGAACCAGTTATTATATCAGCATGTTTAAGGCTTTATTCAAAAAATGTTAAATTAAAAAACAGGTAAAATAAAAAATATTAAATTAATAATTATTAATAAAATAATGAAATTAGTAAAATAATTATTTTAATTTAGAGAAACAATTATTTCAAGAATAAAAATGAAAAAAATAATTGTATACACAAAAAAGAGAAATACCTTTATATATAGAGAATCTATAACCAGTATAGTACTTATTTTATATGAGTATAATATATTATAATTAAGAAATTAAAATATATACTATTAAAATTCAAAATAAATTAATAATATTAAAGATATAAAAATTAAGTGTTAGATTTACGATAATATAAAAAGATATTGTATTGGTGAGTAAGTTTTATCTCTTTCATTAACGATCTCACTATCAGTAATGGACTTACTTTGCTAATGTAACACATGGATTCCTGTTTGCCCGAGATTAAATATATGTTTTACACGTGCTTATGAGATGTTTGATTTTGAATCTAAAAATTACACTGCCAGCGGATAGATCCACCTTAATAAATAAATCAACACATAATAATAATAATCTATATATGTAAAAAAAGAAATTAGTTGGGTGTTTATATTTATTTTTTTAATTTTATCTTTTAAATACTTTTTCTAAATTAAAATAATTATTTTATCAATATTATCTTTTAAGTGATCATTTATTTACATTTAACTATTTTTTATTTGAATATTTTTTAAAACTTAACTATTTTTTAATTAAAAAATTACTTATAAAATAAATAAAAATTACTTACAATAAAACTATAAAAATTATTTATAAGTTTAAATACTAATTTAGTGTCTGTTTTATTAAATTTATTTAATGCGGTCCTTTTTTCTTTTTGGTAAATAAGGTATTAATTTTCATCAATTATGTTGAATTTGGTTTGTTTTGACAACGATGTTTAAATAATTAACAACATGTGAATTGTCTGCATTATGAATTAATTTGTGATTTTTTTTATTTTTAATTTTTTTCTTAATTTTTTAAAAAAATTATTCATATATCAAGTCAATATTGTGATAGTGACTGTGTCATATATTAGTGTAATGTGTTAATGAATTTGGTTACGACATTGACCCATAACATTAATACTTTTATTGCCACACGACATGATATTCATTTTACACAGGAACAATTTTTTAAATTAAAAAAGTTAAAAACAAAAAAAAAAAAAAAACAGTACATGTTCAAATATCATTAACTATTTAACCTTTGTTACCAAAAAAAACAATCATATTAAATAAACTTGGTAAACACAAAGACCTATTTAGTATTTAAACCTTATTTATACTTGGTTTTATAATCATGATAATAACAATAATAATAATTTTATTATTATTATAAAAAAAATTAAACACATATATATAACATATGTGTTTTCACTGGTTATACATAATACATATATCTGTGGAACAATATAAGAAAAAATATAAAAAGAATTACATAAACGAAAATGATCGAAAGTAATAGAACATTTTTAAATTGTAAAAATATTATGAAAAACAGTAAAGCGATGCGGAATGTGAATCTAAATTAAATACAATTAATAAAATAAAGTAGAAGAGTTAAAGTATAAAACACTAATATAAATTAAAGATAAATAAATGAACACATGAATGGTAAAGATAATAATAACATGTAAAACCTTTACAATTTTTTATTATTCATTACTGTAAATTTTACCTAAGTTAATAGTATGTGTTGAGTATAACTAAGGATGCTTCTATTTATAGGTTTTTTCACAATCACTCATTTAAAAAAAGTATGGTGTGTTTGAATTATATCAAGTAGAAACTATATTTTCAAAGGTATAAATTATGTGCTATTATTTTATTTGTATATTTATATCTTTTACGTATGTGTAAAATCTTCTTGTTGATTATTTACTTTATCAACTCTTCACAGATAAAATTTTTATCACATTTGAATATCTTTAGTTAATTTTACTAGGCATTCCTTTATATAATTCTTTACACAAACATAAATTTGATGCATGTTATTTTTAACTTTTGGTGTTAATGGAAACTTTGATGTTTTATTTGGTGATGCTGTTGGAATAGAAAATCGATATTTAAGAACGCTAATCATATTAAACTCCAACATCCTTTAATGACAAATGTCATAAAAAATTCAATGTCAAATTAATATGCATTTTGGTGATATGGGTAGCCAAATCAATTCCTTTAAGCTATCCTTTAATTCGTCCATGTATCCCTTCCACTGGAAGCCTGCCAGGAGCCGCTCCTTGTCCATGCCCCCTGCACCATACCTCTTGCACCGGCGATCACTTCCCGCCCTCATCAGTGTCCGGGTGTCAGAGGTTAATATACTAACAATATTAGTACATTAACAAATATCAAATGTTGTTTTTTTAAGATATGTCTATTTATACAATTTACTTAAACATGAAAAGCAAAAAAAAAAAAAAAAATACTCCAAAACAGCTTATAAAATTTCAACACAGCTAAAAAAAAAACTAAAGTTATTAATAAAAAAATTAACTTCTAACACTAAAGCTTTCAAAACTAAAATTATTAAAACATTTCATAATAAAAGAACTTGTCCTAATTATTTTTCAAGCAAAATATTAATATTATTGTGGGTCCTAACTTTATGGTTCCCATAGATACATTGCACATTAGTATCTTATTTTCTTCATAGTCTCCTTCGTTAGATGTGACGGATTCTTTGTTGAAAAAATAATATAACTTCATTATGTATAAATATTAATGTTTAAATTTTGATATGATTTTTAATATGTGAAAGTTATATATTATTACCTATGTCCAATTATCTCTAATTGTAGCTCGAATGATGATTTCATCTAAAACATAACATAATAACCACATTTCCCAGATTTTTATCTAAGACAATAATCACACATCAATGTCATATTTTGACATGTGAAAATTAATAACTTTATGATTAATTATTTTCAACATTTAGATATAATACTTGAATTTGTTGTGATCTCGGTTTGCTCATATTATGTTCGTAACAAACTCCATGAATATCAAATTTGTAACTCTTACAAGATGAGACTTTACCCATTTAGAAAAAAAAAATTATAATTTATTAACGTATATGAACAAGCCAAACATCATAATAAATTTGACAAAATTTGAAAAGCATTTTATATTTATCTCTGAAGTAAACGAAATGAAAGTGATAAATTATTACCACAATCAACTATATATATCCAGATAACAAAACAAAATGGTCTGATGAAAAATAATTATTCCACTAGGACAATTCAACATTTAATATAACTATTAAAAGTTATTTATGCTAAATTGGAAAACTAGAGTTTTTTCAATGTTCAACTAAAATTATAATAAATCTAAAATTATTTAAACATACAAAATCTAATAGTAATCAAATAAAATGAAATTGTAATATAAACTTGTAAAACTTCGTAACAAAGTATTCCAAAGAATTAACTTGCAACTTTATTATTTTTGCTTTTTGATAATGGTCCTTATCAAATACCTATCTTTCTTCATATCGAAACAATAGGCATATCAATTTCTTCTTGTATTTCATTTCACACCTCTCTTACATTCATCTTTTATGTGACATATAACTTGATCACATTGATTATTACTTTTTTGTTGCTCTCTTTTTCTCTAGTTACATAGAGTCCAAAAAAGATGATGTGCATGTTTATGATAGGTTTAAAAAAAATATAGTCTAGAAATGGTATAAATGAAAAAAAAAAAAAAAAAAGATTGATTGAAGAGTTGTGGTGGGGTCAATGTATAATAAATTTTGTTCCAAGTGGGTGGAATATAAACTTGGCTGTGTTTGTTTTGGCGTGGGAGGTAGCGACAGCACTTTCGTGTCGGCCCATAGTGAGACCCACTTGGAGGCCAAGATACGATAACTCACTTCATCACTACATCAACTAACTATTTATTTACCAACACAAACAATAAACCACTTTCACTCTAATTTATTTCTACAACACAAACTAAATACCTAACTTATCGTACAATTTTACCATTAAAAAAAATTAATTTAATTTAATTTTATAGTATCGATGTATAAATAAATTGGTGTTTGTTTTTAGTTATATACATCATAATTTTATTTTGTTTTTAATTTGTATAACATTTTTAACATATTATTCTTCAACAAGACATATGTATATATTGAATTTTGATATCATATTAAAAGCTAAATTTTAAATCAAATTTATGTTGAAAATCCCACGTCGACTAAAGATAAAATCAATTTAAAGTATATAATGAGTGCAAACCTCATCTTAAATTTTATGAGATTGAGTTAGGTTTTAAAGTTTACCATGTAACAATTCAATCATCCAAAAATCATCCTAATTTACTTATATGAAAATTTGAGAAAAAAAAAACATCAAATATTATAACACCGCCACTATAAATACCAAATAGTGGTTTTTTTTTTCTTTTTTTAAAATTTATCGATTTTATTTAACTAGTATTTGTCGTGTTTGTCGTTGATGAGATATTCATTGGTGGTAGACTACTTCTAAAGAAGGAAGAATGATTATAACAAGTTAACAACCATGAAAATTTGTGCCACTCGGAAGGTAAGTGTTTTAATCAACAATAAATGTACATTATTATGTTCTATGTTTTTAATTTAGCATTTGTTTTCTTCCCTTATTATTTTAGTCAAATCTTAATCAAAAAGATTTGGAGAGAGTTAATTAAAGATCCCATGAAGAGAAAAGAATGAATAAATTTCATTGAAATGGATCTTGGTGCCGAAATTCAAATCCAGCAAGGAAGTAGGCGATAATCTTATATTTAGCAAAGTAGGTATATTATTAAGTGTATGATTTAATTGGTACGAAATTGTTTGGCTTAATTCATTAATTATCTCAATTTAAATGTCTAAAGGAGGTAAATTCTGTTGCTCATAATAGTTTTGCACAGCTAAAAAATAAGTATTGAAGAACTTATGAAAAAAAAAGTAAGATGTATGAGTTAGAACTTATCGTATATTTTTTAATCTTAGTATTAATTACTATTTAGACTAACATATTATGATATATTTTGCAGTGAAATTATTAATTATGTGTGTATATATTATTTATCAAAGACAATCATTTTTAAAAGAAACAAAAAGTTATTTATATTGATTATAGAAATAAAAGTCTAAAAAGAAGTTATTTTTTTATTTATTTTAAAGAGAGAGAAAGATGGTGAGTAATTGTGTCAAATGAGAGTAAAAAAATTATTGTGAAGATACCATTAGCCTTTTTAAAATATGTTTACTCAATTACTATTTTAATTATTTTCTTTTAATTTATGAGAAGAATTTTTAATTTGTTATACATGATATAAGAGGTCAGATATTTTGTTACACAAAGATTTAACAGCACGAACGACTCATATCTTTTTTTATTCTCTGAGTCACCTCCGAGAAAAATATATAAAGCATGAAAAAGAGATAGAAGAAAACTTATATTGTACAGAAAGTAATTAAATAAATTGAATGAGTAATATAGCAATATGAGTAAAATAAATAAATAAAATAAATAAAAAGAAAAGCAGTGGAGTTACTGCAATGATGGAAATAAGCAAAGTAGCTTTGGAAGACATTGATTTATCCAAAAATATTGAGTGGGAATGGCATAAGAATTTGAAGTCACAATAACTACCAGAAGGCATATGAAAGTATCAGTTGCACTTTCGGTTAAAGGTAGAGAGGTACGTGGACCAACTGAATTATCCTCTCTTTTGAATCTAATAATTTCACACCAACTGCTCTATCCACGTCACTCCTTCCAATATTCAATCCCTAAATTAACTCACATTATTACGGATTTGATTGGGTTCAATAGAAAAAAATTTAGTTTTTTTTTTTTAAATACAAGTTAACTTTAATTCTCATCCTTAATTTGTATATTATATTTTCTATCATTATTTTTTTTATTATAATTATTTACCACTTTTAATTATATAAATTGGTAATTTGATTTTTGTAAGAATAAAATGTTTATTAATATTTAACTAATTTAAATATTTAATTTAATTATTAAATTATGTTTAATTTTTAATTTTTATCTTTATAATAATATATATTTGATAAAATAGATAAATACTTTGATTATATTTTTATTAAAAGGAGTTGTGTCAATCCATTTTGATTGTATTATTATAAATATGTAAAATAAATTATAATAACAAAACATTCTGATTGTGAGTCAATCAATCTAACTCACAACACAAGACAAATTTAATCGAATTACAAAATTCTTAATTCACAAAAAAGTAAAATAAGTTGAACTCAACTGATTTATTTTTAGTTCCATCCATGATAAACCAACCTTCACTAATATTTGGCATCGATTAACTTCGGATATTATCCTTCAGTTTAACAACCGAAAATATCCATGCGGAGTAAAATGGGTGGGTTTTTGGTTTCGGTTATGAATCGAAGTCTAAACTTTCATATTATGTTTCGATTCTTATCAATCTCAAAGCCTAATATTTTTCTTTTATTTTCCTTTAATTTGAGTCTCCTCTCCCATTTAGTGTTTTGTTCTTCCTCATTATCATTATTTTCTCCATCATATATCCACCTTTATATATAAAAAAAAAAGAACAAAAACAAAGGCACGAGATCCATCATCTTCATCTCTGCATTGAAAACCCAACTCACGTCGCAAAAATTCATATTTATAAAAAATCTCAATTTGCAACAATAAAGGCAACTAGAAATTCCAATCAAGGTCTACATGGGTCACCTTCAGTGCTATGGAGTCTCAACAAAAAAACATGAATTCAACGAAAAGCGCAAGAAAAAAACATTACATGAGGAAGAAGGAAAACTCATTCATTGTTCCCTTGACGTTGAGCAATAGAGGTGACTCGAGTTCGACGGCGTTGGGTGGAGGTGCTCAAGAACAAAAAAGGAAGAAGGAAGGATGACAAGAGTGAAAAATACTTATTTTCATACTTATTAATTAGCTCAAAGTTTTGATTATTCATGAATTATGTGTTTTCCTCATAGAAAATATGTAATAGTTAGTAAGGAAGTGGTGTAGTTCTTTTTACAGGAATCTTATGCATCATTAGAATTTTTTCAACAGTTTCTCGCTAAGCCAATAATCATGCGCTCAGCTACAAGGAAGATTATTCGCTTAGCGCACCAACACCAATTCACTTAGCAAGTGGGGCTAGTTAAGAAATCAGTTTGAGTTTTCGCTCAGCGCACAAGCGCGTGATAGTTATGTGATGAGCGAATTATTTAAGTCTGGATTGATTTTTAGTTCGAAAAGGCAGAAAGAAAGACAGTTCTGGATAGAAAAAATACGAAAAACATTCTAGGAACTCCAGGATGGCTGCTTCAAGATGTCTGAACATCATTCTTCACTAATTTGCATCAAATGTTTATGTTTTAGATGACTAGGAGTAGCTAGATGTCTCTTTCGTGGGAATTGAATGTAATGACTTAACTGTGATGTAAAATTCTTGTGCAATATATCGTTGTTCGTTCATGTGTTCTTTCTTGAATTTATTATCATTGTATGGAAATATAATTCTATTTGAATGTCTTTGCTTACTAGAAAGTAACTTTGAACATGGACATAGATAGAACACCTAAGTGATTTGAGATCTAAGGTGAGACTCAATAACTTAGTTATTCTTAGCATTTGACTTAATGCAAATTGTATGTTAAATTGGCCAAGGGATTAACACTTTGATATATGAATTTAGAACTAGTTACTAAGGGATTAGGATTAGTATGCCATGCTGTGAATGTTTGAATGAAATAATGATATTTTGTGCAAGGTTTTATATTCATGAAACCCAATTCCAACGAAGCTTCTCTTAAATTTTCAACCATAATATTTAAAATTCTTGTTATTACAATTTATTTCTGTAATCATGAATTCAATTGTTATCACTTCTAAATTGACTTTGGAAGATAATTCCAATTAGAAAAACAATACACAAATCCCTTGGGAGAATGATACTCTGTACTTACACTTACTACTCGAAATGAATTGGTACACTTACCAAAAGATTATCAAAGGAGATAGGAGTGGTAATTAATATTGATAATGAAAATGTTAACTATTTCAAATCTAATAATGATATTAGTGATAATTAGACCATAGATTAGAGGAATGAGGAGATAAAACAATTATTTGTGATGTTTCCTCAATCATATGTTATTCTTTGGTTTTGTTTGGTAAAGGTAATTCATTTATTGGAAAATTTTAAATTTTTTTATATATTTGTTTGTATAAAATAATTAGAAAGAATTTTAAATTTCAGAAGATATTTTAAATTAATAAAATATCCTAAAAATATAAGAAATTTGAAATTTCATTCTTTTTTACTCAACTCATGAAGGTCAAATTAAGTTCGCTTAAGTTGAACACTCAATCGAGTCAACTTAAGCTAAGGGCTTAAACTAGGAAGGTTTGGAGGAAATGTCAAGTAAGGTCAATTAAACCATAGCTCGAGCCAAGTTGACACAGGACAAAAGTTAAGTAAAATTTGGCAAAAGTCGAAGGTCAATTAAACCATAGCTCGAAGGTCAAGATGATTTGACATAAATTGAAGGTTGATTAGTTTAAAGATCAAGCTGAGTCAATCAGGCCCAATATCGAGACAATTCAATTAGAAGGTCAAGCTAAGTCATCCGAAATCAAAGGTTGAGTCGAATCGATCCATGACAAAGGTTAAGATTAGTCAGCTTGGACCGATGATCAAGTTGAGTCAAGTTGAGTCAAGTTGGTCAAGTATGATAGTCGAGCCGAGTTGACCTATTATACAGGTCAAGCCAATCAACTAAGGTTGATAGTCGACCTAAGTTGGCTTAGGACAAAGGTTAAGACGAGTTGGCCTAAACCACAGGTTAGGCCGAGTTGGCCCAAACCAAAGGTCAAGCCATGTCGACCCAAGCTAAAAGTTAGGTCGTGGCGGCCCAAGACGAAGGTCAAGCCGAGTTGCCCACACCGAAGGTCAAGCCAATTCGGCTCGAGGAAAAGGTCAAGTTGAGTCAGCCTAGGCCAATGGTTGAGCTGAGTCAATAGCCGAGTTGGTCTTAGTCGAAGGCTAAAATCAATCGACCCTAATTCAAGGTCAAAACGAGTCAACTTGGACTAAAGGTCGAGCCTAGTCGACTCAGTTTGAATCTCCTAGTGTCCACTTTAACTAAAAGTCAAGATGAGTTGTCCTAGACTAAGAATCCAACTAACTCAACTCAAACTCAAGAATATAATTAAGTTACCTTAAAATAAAAATTAAATTACTTTATTCAAAGAAGAAAACTAAAATATAAGATGTGTTAATTATTTCATCTAAACAAATTATTTAAAAAATAAACAAAATTCAATTATAAACAAATTATTTAAGAAATAAAGAAAATTCAATTATAAGTAATTTTATTTTATCATATGTATCGAAATATATGTATTTTTTAGAATTATTAAAATTCCCTCCTCCGAACATTAAGTTATTAAGTTATTGTATATAATTAATTGTTTTATTTATCATATCATATTCATTTAAATGATTATATATATATATATATATATATATATATATATATATATATATATCATAATTTTTATATGGTTCCTTGATAGATTATAGGTCTATGGATTAAATATTTTTAAGTTACATAAAAATAATGTTTTAAAGTTTATCATAGAAAAATAAATGCATGCACTAATATAAGTATTACAAATTGTATCTTTTACTTAGGTTTGTTTTTCAAGAATAGATAGAATCTTCACTAATTTAGGTTTCTAAAATGTTTATAGCATAGGTTTAGTGCCTTTGTATCTTTCTTCCTTCTATTTCTCGTATATATGACTGTCGAAATTTAGAGCATCTCACCACACCTCACGTTGCAATTTTAATAATAATAACAAAAGTGACATCTTCTAATATATGGTGTAACAATTAATATAATCGTTTAATTGTATTATTTGTTCCAAAAATAATAGAAGATTAATATAAATGTAGTATAGAGTAATAAAGTAATAGAAATTAATACTTTGACACACAAAAATCACTTTACAAACGTATTTTTTTAACAAAAAAGTAATTGTGATATTTTATCTCCACTCACAATTGTTGTCATGGTTTGACAATAAAACTCGTAATTTTAAACTAAATTTATCTTCAATTAAAATTTAATTCTAATTTAAATTTATAAACCCAAATTATTAGAAAAAAGTTACACGTATTTATTTACGATAACTTTTATTTATCTCCAATTGATGACTTCCGCCACTGATTATTAAATGATACCCAATTGTCAACATATACTTTTCTTAGAGCAATAAAATAATTTATATAAATTTTAAATTTACGTCAAATGCATTGAACAAGTCAAGTTTAACTTTTAACAGTTATTTTGTTTCTATAAGAGTTTTCAACTTTAGTTTATGGTGAATAATAAAAAAGGACCATTTCGCTAATAAGTGATGGAACGTTCGAGCTTTAAGACTAAGTAGAAAAGACAATATATACAAAACACATCTAAATTTGAAATAAGATAAAACATAACAAAAATTTTATTTTTTTTAAATATAATTTAAAATTTCTTAATTATATGTTATCAAAGTACTTTCTTAAATTTATAAAAATATCGATTTCTCTTTAAATTATACATCCCAATATAATGTATTTTCCCGTAAAATATTTTAATCTTTTTATAAAAACAAAGTATCTTGTAAAAAAATTGTTATGATAATATTGAATGGATTAACTGATAGTCCATTATATTTAAACCCACAAATCTATGTTACGAGACAAGAAAGATTGGTTAAAAAATAAAGAAGGAGGATCGATTGAGGTGATATCATATTCATCATCAACTTCAACGTAGAGGATATATAGTTACAGTACTACTTCGAAGTCTTCCAGTTTTAGGTATATGGAAAAGAAAAAAAATTCAAACTGAATAATGTTTTTGCCTTTTATGTTTCTTCAAATTAACTAATCTAAATATGTCATCAAAGTAATGGATTTATTAAAGAGATGAAAGCATTTGAATAAATTATTTTAAAAAGTGATTTGTTAAGCAAGTTGGAAAAAAAAGACAGTGAAGGAGGATAAAGAAGAGGAGGATATTTGGTTTGAAAGGAATGGCATAAACTTGAATCGGTAAGATATTACATAAAAAAGAGTGGTTTTGGTGTGAAATGGATATGGCATTTTGTTATTTTTTAAACATTTGATTAGGAATCTTGATAGAAAAAAGAAATGAAAAATAATGTTATGCACAAGTTGAATGAATGCATATAGTTTGCACTTTTTAGCAAAAGGGATATTGTCTGCAGTTCTTCTTTAGTACCACAAACCTGAATTCTTATCCCCTTGCATGCATGCAGTGTTCAACTTGTTATCTTAGAGTTCATTCAATGCCAAATTATAAGTAGATTTCATTCAAAAATCACCCATTCATCATCACCCATTCAAAAAGTGAAGGGTCGGCAAATCCTTCCAATTTTGTCGCACATTCAGTACTGTTGAGATTGAGGAACATGGTTGTTATGAAGAGATATTTAAATAAATATAAATAATATTGTTGGTGATTATCTTATTTTTTGGCTTATATGATATTATGATTTGCCCAAAATGTGGAGCATCTTGAATTTAACTGAAAAGAGTTGGAGAAGTGAGAAATGGGGCCCTTCCTACTAAGGTCCAGGTCGGAATGATGGAGTTCCGCATGGCTTCACATCGCTGTCCACATTAAAATATACCCATCTGTCCTGCTTTCTCTCATGTCTTCACTGTATCTTGATGGAAATCGAACGAAACACATACTTCTTTCATAATAAGATATTCATCGTTTTGGATCAAATTTTCACGATTTTAATACTAAATCAAAAGATGTCTTATTAATAAAAGTATCCTAAATATATATAAATTTATATTTTTTTTTTATTTCTTCTTTTATCTGATGTAAAACTTTGTTTCTATTCTATTATTTCTTAGAAGGAAACTATTACATATATTTAATCATACTATCTTAATTTTATATTCAGACAACCTTTGACCATTCAACTAAACTATTCATTCGTAAGATGTATGTATGTATGTCAACAACCTTATTTTCTCCCCTTTTTTTTATGTCTCACCTTCGTCACAACAAAATAATGAGTGATGGTTTCAATGTAGATCTTTTCTATAAAAGGGCTTTTCAAATGGGAATTAGAAATATTAACTTACAAGCATTGCTTCAAAGCAAATACCGTTTGGATTTATTCAATAGTTATATTCTCTTAATACAAAAATAAATGAAAGAAATTAAATATTTTTCTTCTTATAAGAATAGTTTATAAATTGAAATTAAAGGAAATTGAATACATTTTTTTTTTCCTCAACCTTCCGATATGTTTTTTAAAGATAAAATTGTAATAGAATTTTCATTATGTGACACTGTGATTAACTCTTACGATCGATCACGTTTTAATGGACTCAAATTATTTTACAATAATATTTTTGTTCTTAAAATTTTTGTTCAAACTTTGAGCGAGTTGAAATGTAAATAAATTGTTTTATTAAAATTTTAAATTGATTAAAGGCAAAGGTAAACTTATGTTAACTTGTTCTCTATACTCTTGTTCTGTGACATTACTTTTGTGGGCTAAAAGGCCAGTAAAAGCATGCTTACTTGATCTAAGTCCCAAAATTAGGCCCAATAAGAGTTACGCTTTCCACATTTTCACCGCAATTCATTTTCAAAATTAATAATGTTCAATAACACTTTAAAATTTATGGATGATTACGGACAATTTCAATGCTCCATAACATTTTTTATGAGCACACTGTTAAAGGCATGGCAAGTATATATAGTTCGTAAAAAGTTTGATTTTTATGGGATGAAAAAATGTTCTTAATTGGTCTCTAAAATAATCAAATTTTTATTTTAGTATCTGAAATTATATATATAAAAAATACAATTTTAAATATCAATTTGACACTCGGTGATTGTTTTATTTAAAACTTTAATATTAGAGATTAATTACATATATTCTGAAACTCGATCAGTTTTTTACATGTTTAAAGTATTAAATCGTCATGCTTGACACATTTGAAAAATATTTTACTTCATTCATGAATTCTGATATCTATTAAAGAAGGTTAGTTCAGTTGATCACAGACTGTGTGAATTGTAGTAAATTATAATTTATTTCCAATGGATAAAAGAAATTAATTTCTTATGTGACCAATATTAGTAATAAATAATTTTATTAGGGTTTGGAAATTCATGCATATATTTACAATCATTCTTGTTTGTAGGCTCTGGAAACATTATTATCGAATTAATCATTTTCAATTTTCTAATAATGAAGGCCAATCACGGAAAAGCCTTAAGCATTAATTTAACGTTGCTTAAACTTTCTTTCTTGTTATGTTTCCTCTGCATACAAATTCTTAAAATTGTAGAATCTTATGTTTAGTAAGGAGTAAGATTTCTATTTTTCTAAATGCTTATTACAAATATAAAAAAATATTTATTTCATTATTTGAAGTAAAAAAAAAAAAAACACGTTCTACTTATCGTTTTCAAGTGGAAAAATGAATTTTTATTACCAAAATTGGAGGTTCAAATATGATTTTAAAACATGTCTAAAAACAATAAGGAATTATTTTAAGTAGATATTTGAATCCAATAGTGAAAGAGACAGAACATGAATATCGCAGTTGGTTGATAACTTCGAGGATAAAAAAACTAATAACTTCAAAGTTTGATTTTATAAATGTGGATTTTGAACTTCAAAAGTTGAATCATAACCTTTCTGAAAAGATAACTTTGGTCATTGGTCATCATAACTTCATATATACATATATTCTTTAAAATGAAACGATTCAAAAGTGTTATTCCATTACGAAAGAGCAACAAAAATGGCAATTATGCTTGCTTCTGAGCAACAATGTCATAATCAAAGAATCGGCATCAACAAAGATTTAGGGTTGACAACAAGTTTCACTTTCGTTCTACCCTCGAATAGAACATAACTACATTGCACACAATAATGCTTTAAAAGCTAAATGCGATTATTCTTTTGGTGAGTGATCATTTGCTGCATTTGTAACACTACTCAATGCACCATCTAAGTTCATTGTTCAACATTCAATGTTCAACGTTCAAACGAGATCATTGCTTTGACCAAATGTTAAAAACAGCTTTCGTGCACAGAATTCCATTTGAACAAGTTAGCATGTTTCATCAAAACAGAAGCATTGTACGAGAATGAAAGAAGGTAGTACGTAAAGACAACACGTGTGTGTTCAGCAGCCAAAACAAAGTTCTGGTCGCAACACATGCGCGTGCATGATCACACTTTCTCTTTTCCTTTTGGTCAAACAAGCTTCTATTATTTAGGTCAACGCATCTTGGACACTCAAGCTTGTGCTTTCTTTTTCTCTCTTGGGAATCCCTTTCTATCCCACTACTCAAAACTTATGCCATTGTCTGCTACAAGAAAGATTTATAAATAACATAACTTGCTAAATATCTTATACCAATAACTTGGAATAGGTTACGTTGAAAAGATTGAGAAAGATTCATTATTCCCATGCTTTGACAATGTAAACTGGATCAAAATATTTAAGGAGCATGTTGTTAATAGATTTAATACACAAGATGCATTCTAAAAGGTTAATTAATTCGGTCCACTTTGAGGTCTTATTGACATTATTAGTAAATTCGTGGAGTCATATCGAGATGAAAGTAGGCTATATGTGGCAAATAATTTGAATCAGAATCGTTATATTATTTATTCTTGATAAGATTTTTTTTTTTAATTTTATAATTAGAGAAGATCTTAATTCTTGAGGGCATAAAATCCAATGGATGTAACGGGTCACCCAAGAGTGGGATGAAGGATACTCCTAAGATTTTGATGATAATTAATTGTATTATTTAATGTTGCTCACGAGTAAACGTGGGGTTAGGCTTTATAGTTTTATAGATTCGCGGAGATTATCACACACATAAAACTGGCAATCATTATTGAGAATTCTTCGATTCTCGTCACTGTCGGTTAAGACAGTGTTCCACTGTCGTGTTTGGACAGTGTTTTCTGTTTTAATTTGTTATTTCTATTTTCCCGTTTTCCCCTCTTCGGAACTCTATTTATTAGAGTTCCTTCCCTTTTCCCTTCAGAATATTTTACGTTTTTGATGATTGTATGAATATATTCAGAATAATAAAAGAGTTTGTTTTTCTTACCGTTCTCTTCACGATCTACGTATTTCCCTTCTTCGTCGACGGGAGCTGCTGCCTCACCGGAGCTGCGCCGGCCACCATCGCTGGCTTCTCTCTCTACGAGCAGAGGAGAGCTTTCGTTCTTTTCCTCTCTCTTACCACAACTCAGAATCACTCTTCTGCCACGTACACTCTCTTCATCTCACAAATAACGTTTGGACTAGCCAAGATGGTATGGGCCATTAGTGCACAGTACAGAGCCCAAATTAATATGGTATCAGAGCAGGTCTAGTACCTGCTCTGCTTCTGTTGCCACCACTACTGATTCTTGACGCTTCTTGGGCTGCTTTCTTGGGTTCTTTCTACAGCCATGGATCATCTTGACCAATCCACAAATCCCGCCAGCCCATTCTATCTGCACCCTGGAGAAAACCCAGGTTTGACTCTCATAACCCAGACTCTTAACGAAAATAACTACTCTTCTTGGAGCAGGGCCATGAAGAGGGCTCTGCTTTCCAAAAATAAAATCAAATTCATAGACGGGTCCATAAAGAAACCCCAGAAAACGGATGCTACCTATGATACCTGGGAGAGATGCAACGTTATGATACTGTCCTGGATTACAAAAACCTTATCACCACACATTGCTGAGAGTGTTATCTACGTGGAAGAGGCAAAAGAATTATGGGACGAGCTTAAGGAAAGATTCTCCAAAGGAGATTACTTCAAGATCTCAGACTTATTACAGGACATACACTCAATTAAGCAAGGAGAACGTGGAGTTAGTCAATTTTTTATAGACCTGAAAATACTATGGGAAGAACTGGAGTCTTTAAGACCCATTCCTACCTGCACTTGTGAAATTCCATGCAATTGTGATTTGTCCAAGATTTCATTGAAATATAGAGAAGCTGAGCATGTTATTTGCTTTTTGAAAGGTTTAAATGATTCTTATAACACTGTCAGGACACAAATCCTTCTAATGGATCCTTTACCTAATGTTAACCGTGTTTTCTCCCTTATTATGCAACAAGAAAGACAGGAAAAGCAAAATCCTACAGAAACAAGAGTTCTGGCAAATATTGTTGACAAAAACAATCAATGGAAAACTGATCAGAATTGGAGGAATCAGGGAAGAGGTGTAGGAACTCGTGGCCAAGGCAGAGGAAGAGGAAGAAACCAAAATTATGGAAAGTAGTGCTCTTACTGCAACCAGATGAATCACACTGTTGATGAGTGCTATTCTAAGCACGAATTTCCCCCTTGGTATAAGAAAGAAGATAAAAGGAATGACTGGAACTCTGTTAATGTTTGTCAAAATAATGCAGAATCGAAGGATTCTCAATAACCATGTGTATATAGTCTACAATGCTTCCAAAATGAGTCAAAAGTAACTCTTAAAATCATTTATAAGAATCTTAACATTCAGTCTCAACAAGAACCAATGCACTGGGAGGAAGAAATTAAATGATCTAACAAAAGATAAGAAGAAAATTCAAAACTTTTCACTGTCGTTAGTACTTGTTACTGGAGGAAGTTGAACTGTCGACATCTTTTCTTTCAAACCCATCAATCAACTTTATATCATATCCAAGTGTTAATAGGAAAGTTGAACCATAACTTCACTCTCCCTTTCAACTTTACCACTAAATTATCCTTATATCTCTTCTTGTTTTACATACTAACATAGTTTTAACTTTTTAAATCGCTTGATATGTTTCGATTCTTAAGAAAACGAAACATATAAATATGGTGACAATTTTAAAATTTTTGCTAACTTATAACTTCCAATTGCAAAGCAAAGCATATATTCTGATTGCAAAAGCAGTTAAGCATACATACTTTTTTCTTTGGTTAAAAGTGTTGGAAGTCTTACATCGACTAAATATAAGACCCACTTATAATATATAAGTAGAGGTGCAAACCTCACCCTACCAGTCAATTTTGTGGGGTTGAATTAGGCCTAAAAGTCACTTCTAACAGAAAGATGTGTAAAAATTTCAAAATATTTCTACTATTATTTTAATTTTTTATCTAAGTGAAGATATTTGATTTTAATTACACGATAATTAAAGTCAAACATTATTATGGAAGCCTACATATTTTTTGCTTTGGTTTCCTAGTAACAGAAATCCAAAGGTGCATGAAATTTTTCAAAATTTCTTTTATTATTTTAATTATTTTATCTGAGTGAGAGAATTTGGCTTTGATTATAGTCATAAATCATCTTCAGCTATTATTTTAATGTTTTATCTGAGTGAGGGAATGTGACTTGGTTATAACAGAAACCATACATACTTTTTTGTTTGGGTTTCCCAACAACCAAATTAAAAAGGTGTAAGAAAATTTTCAAAATTTTCACTATTATTGTAATTATTTTATCTAAGCAAGGGAATTTGACATTAGTTGTACAATTATCGAAATCATACATTCTTTTTTGTTTTGATTCCCCAACAACTAAGGTAGAAAGGTGCACAATAATTTGCAACATTTTAATGGTATTTGGTCTTGGTTCTTTTAAAAATCAAGGTCAAATACCCTATTTTTCCTCGGTTCTTATCGAAGTCTTTTTACTTCGTTTTTTTAAAGAATTAAAGTCAAAAGGTACACGAAAATTTTCAAATTTTTCAAAATTTATGCTTTTTTTAAAAATTATTTTCTTTAAGCTAGATCATTTGGCTTTGATTCTTATTATAACTTAATTATTATATGTCGTTTAGATTTATTTTCACTGAAAATTTTACAAAGGAGTCATTTTCTTCTATCTTCCTCCACTGTTTTGGTGTTATATGAACGTCGCTTTGCCACCACCCTCCGCTCCTTTTATCGTCAAACGTCACCATGTCGTCGCTTCGCCACTACTATCACTCCCTCACTTCTTCATTCTCCTTTCTTCCCTTCCGTTCCACGTCTTAAACTCTACACTTTACTTCCATTTCGAAATTTCGAGAAAGATATTCACATAACTTTTTTATTTATTTGAAAGGCTAATACAATTACTTTTTTGTTTAGATTCTTCATACTAAACGCAATTTATCACTTAATACTCCAAAGATTTGTAAGATTTCCAATTCTAACTTGTTTTGTATTCCAGGTTCATAAAAAAAATTTAATTTTTTGTAAGTATGTTTTTAATATTATTTTTATACTATGTTAAAGTATTTTTTTATATTCAATTATTTCTTTTTATCTTTGATATATGTTACATTACTTGTAAGAGTAACATATTTTTTTTGTATTTAAGTTTTGGCTTATTGTAGGTGTGATAAATAGAATATATTGTTTCTATGCAAGTTTAATACCTAGAAAACAAAAACAAAAACAATATTAAAAAAATGTCTATATTAGGTTTCAATTATAACTTGACTGAAACACAAGGTGATATTTGACTTTCGAAGTCTAATACCTTTTTGATTTAAAATATTATTTAATTTTAATGGTATTCTTTTTTTGTTCTTCTAAGAACTGAAACCAAATATACTATATATTTTGCCTTAGTACTTGGAAATTGATGCAAAATACCTTTAAAATTAAATAATTTTTTTAAATTATAAATAATGTAAACTTTAGTTACTATTTTTGAAACCTAATTCATATTTTATCTTTTATTTTTTATTATTTATTTATCGTTTCATATTTTAATTTTAAGAAACTAAAGCGTAATAGAAACTTAATTATTTGTGAGCTAATCTCATCCATCATTTTAGTATAACCTATTAACTGCTAATATCTAAATATAATCCTTGAAGTGTTTTGATGGGCCTTATTGGTTTAGGCCTGAACTGCCTCCTATTGAAGACCAACCATGTTCTCATGATTTGGTGTATATCAATCTAATCCTAAAATTATAAAATTTTATTCTCTTTCTGTTTCAGGTCATGTCTTCCCATACTTTTTGATGCAACCTGACACTGAAAGTTCAAGTTTTGGGAGTGGAAGAACATCCTATCACCATTCTATTAACAGCTTTTTATATAACTTATTTATATTATCTGGATAGAGAAACAAAGAGGGATGTTCAACTCATACTATGTCAAAACTATCAAAATAAAAGAAGATACACTAAATTAAACGTTCAAATACAAATTAACACTAATACAAGTAACAATTGGTTATATGGTCTTCATGTTGGGCCTATTGGATTCAATATTCTCCCTGGTCTTATCCATTTGCAGGCCCGCTATCAAGGGAATAGGACTTTCCAATACAAATGACACTCGTTTTGATATCCCTCAATAAAAAAACATTATTATAAAGATAGGAATTAAAATCTTAAAAAAGGGCGAAAAATCTACCCATTATTGATTCGAAGGCCCCTGATGATCACATTAAAATGCAAAAAGAAAAAAAAAACTAAATATAAGATAATAGATAGCTGCCCACTATATTCGATTAAGATGTTCTTACGTAACCAATGAACTGATTGTTTGCATGCTTTATACAAAATAAAATCTAGAAGGATTTTTAAGGAAGGTGAGATAGACTTGTATAGTAATTAAGTGAATGATATTAATAATTGCTGAGGGTTTTCTAACATGAATGTACTTATTTGTTTATAAATAAGATAAATTTGTCGTTTTAGAAAAGAAAGGAAATATGTATTAATTAATAATCCCTTTAAAAAGCGTGGAATGAAAAAAGATTCTTAACTTGACCATCATTAAAGGTGGTAAACAAGGTGATAGCATGATATTGTTTAGGACTATAAGCTTTATCAAAGAATCCTTTTACCAAGTTGAACATGCAATGCAATGCTGGGTTCTGATCTCGTTCACATTCCTTTTTCAACAATGGTATTAGAAAAATGATGTTAATATTAATTTAACATAAACGATCAAATTTAGTCTTTTTTACATATATAAAGATTCCATTAAATGAAAAAATAAATATAAAAATCAAAATGAATTAGTGTGTAAACATAGGAACCAAGTAAAATTTTAATTAAATGAAAATTGGGATAAAATAAAAAAAATGAATCAAAGTTTATAAAATATACCTTTGATCTCGAACAAAAATATATCCTACATGAAATGAGATCTAAAGATGAAAAAGTTTGTAATAGAAGAAGCCATAGATATAATTTGAAAACGTCCGTTTTGGCAGCGTTAAGTTTGTCTTGGGGTGGTTGTCGAGAATGAAGAATAAGAATATAGTTTTTGATTTTGATGCATCTATCTATTTTCGAATTCTTTCTTACTTTATTCATTGCATTTCACCTTTTGAATTCCAAATTCCTTATCTCAACCCCACACCATATTATACACACACTTCTTCCTCATCTCCTTTCTCCTTTTCTCTCAAAATTCCCCATGCTTTAATTAATTTTTTATTATTATTATTATTATATTATGAAAAATTGAAGTTGCTCTTGCTTGTACCCTTATATTAAATGCTACAAAATGCCATTTTTTAAAATTAAATTGTTTACCATACAATAATCTAAAGACAAGGCTAAAGGAACACATTTATCTCTTCTTTCAGAACAAAATACATTATAAGTCAAGTAATTCTTATCATAACTTTAAGGATTAAATATGTTTTTAGTCTCTATATTTTGGGATGATTTTGGTTTTAGTCTCTCTTTCAAACTAAGATACAATTTAATCCTTCAACTTTAGAAAACTCTAGTTTTAATCATTTTTACCACATTTTTTTAACTTTAGTCATTCAACTAAACTTGTTTGTATGTATTAAATTTAGATATTTACTTAGTGGTTGATAATCTAATTTGCTTTTTATGTCGGAAATGGAATCACAAGTCCCACCAATCTCTCTGGAATGGTCGAAGGGAATAAAACAATTAACACTAATAAAAAAATTTCATTAATCTGATGACGAAGAATGGTTAGTTCCCTTTGACCTTTTTAATGTGGCATTAGAAGGTTCGTAACCTTCACAAAAGAGAATATAACACGGAGCATCAAAAACACCCTTTTCATTTCATTTTACAAATATATCTTACTTAAAAGTAGCATTATTTAATCTTACTATTTAAATGAAAAATCACCGGATAATAATATTGTTTTTAATTCTTTAAAAAAAATATCGAAAAATAAATATTACATGCACTAATGTTGTAAAAAAATGTTAACTTTTTATAACAACATTTTTAAAGCCATATAAAAGATAAGTTTGTAGTAGCCCATAGGAATCTTCTCTACTAACCATGCATGATAATTGAACACTAATAAAAGGTATTTATTATATTAAAAATATGCTTAAATAAAATCGTAGTAAGTTGTACTAATTAATTAACACTCAACTAAGCATCAGTCAAAAAGATTATATATTAAAAAAACAAACAACTAATAAAACTCGTGTATGGAGGAGAAACAATTTGGCACCACTAAGAATTGACGACAGTCCTTGGTAGAATCAAACACGCCGTTGATAAGTCATTAAATGTTAAGCGAATTTTTATTACAACAATTGTTCAGTATAAAACAAGTATTAGCAACATCACTTACAAGAACATGTAAATTTTTCATATATTGGAAGTAAACGTTAATTACACCATAGAACAAAGACAACGAGTAGAAAGGCCCCATGGTCATGCAAGTAACAAAAAACACCAGCAGACCATGAAGACCACCTTCTCTGATTTCACTGCCTAAAATTTGCAAGCCGTGTTTCCGCAAATGTCAAAAATTCCATTGCAGAAGCAGCCAAAGACACCCAAACATAAACCTAAAAAATACAAAACATAACTGCGTATGAAACTGAAAAGCAGAGCAAAACAAAACCAGCCATTTCACAAGTTCATCCACTCATATAGATGCCCAATCAATCTCCACCGAAGGGTACTTCTCCAACCTAAAGCTCTCCATTTCATCCCACTCATAATTAGAATGTGCCAAGTCCGAAAAATCCAAGAAAGTCACACCCGATTCAGGCGAAGACGACTCGCCAGACACCGGCGATGATAACATTGGGTTCTCGTTCCCGTTTTCTACCTTAAAATTGTCGAACTCGGGACAAACGTTGGATTGCGCCACGTCAGACTCCACCTGTGCCAGCTCAGCAGCAGTGTGTACCTCCGGCTTCACGTCTTCGACAGAGCAACTCGTTTTTTGTTGTTCTTGTTTCGCCAAGCTTTCGCAAATAGCTTGGAGCTTGGAGTCGACGGAAGAAGGTAGAGGCTTGTAATCTCCGAATTCACCGAATACGAACGCTCCCTGGTGTCGCAGATGAGGGAAGTTGAGGCGCGCGAACTCGCCTCTGAGCTTAAACGCTGCGTTGTCGTAAGCCAACGCCGCTTCTTCTCCTGTGTCGAATGTTCCCAGCCATAGGCGCGTCCGGTTCTTCGGGAGTCTGATCTCGGCGACCCACTTCCCCCAATGCCGTTGCCTCACCCCGCGGTACAGTTTCGCGGCTTTCGCCGCCGCGCCACCGTGCTTCATGGGAACACGTTTTGGGCCCAGCTGGGGTTGGTTTTCACGTTGAGTCGAATAACCCATGTGCTGCTGAAGCCCAACCTGTGCTTGAATCTGGAGGATTTGGTCTGGGGTGAGTTTGTTGAGCTTGATTTGGTTGGGGGAGGGATACGAAGTAGATGAAATGAGAGAATAAGAAGAAGATGGAGAAGAAAACGAAAGAGAAGAGGAAGAAGAAGGAGCGTGCGATTGACGAGAGGAAGAAGCGGAATCAGAAGAGACAGAAAAATAATCACTTTTCACAAAAGGCTCAAGTGCTTTCATCAGCTCCTCACTGTACGGATCTAGGAATTCCGGTACGATGTTGCTGTTGTTGTACATACCTATGGCCGCTGCCATGTTTTACAACAACAAAAGAAAATCCCAAGAAGAAAAAAAAAAAAAAAAAGAGGTTTTCAAAATTACGAGCCTGTCTCAATTCCAAAAGCAGAGAACAGGAAGTGAAAAACTGAAAGCTGCGAGTAGTTGTTCATTTTTATTTTTGTTAAAAAAATTGAAAATGTAAAAAGCTGAATCTGTTTTTGTTGAGAAGAGAGAGGGAGAAGGGGTTTGTGGCTCTTGCGTTAGCATGGTGAGTGAAGGGTGGTTTATATACTGAGGTTAAGGTGGGAGTTGGTCTCTCTGGGTTCTTCTTCATTCATCATTCATCGTTCAACTCGCGCGTCAACTTCAACCACTCCTTTATTCCCAGATGCCTATCCAATTCAAGAATGCCACCCATGCAATCCTCCTTACTACCTTACACGTGTCAATCATACACTGGTTACACTCATCAGAATATTTCCAACTTACATATAAAATCCTTAATCAATATCATACCACACATCAATTATTTTAATTTAAAAACAGTTTTTTTTAAACTAAAAAAAAAAGTCGTTTACCTCTACAATTATCTTCTTATTAAAACAATATCTTCAATTATAAACAAATTTTGTTGTTGTTGTATGTTTTTTAAAATATGAAATTAAACACGAGAAACATTTTTCTCAACTCTATTTTATATATATATATATATATATATATATATATATATATATATATAAAATAAAGTGTGTGTAGGATGGATGAATAATGTATGGTTTATTATTATGGTATGGTTTAGATGATGAGGAAAGAGAGTATGAAGATTATTGCATAGAAAAAACGTGGAGAGGTAGTTATACGAAGGATGAAGATACTTAAATAATATTTTTTTCACAATATTTTAATTATATTTTGTGATTTATTTTTAATAGTGTTTATGATTATTATTATTAATTATAAAATAATTTTGGATTAATAATATAATGTAAATAATATTTTATTATAAAAGAAATATTGTAAGCATCATTATATAACAGTGTCATGAATTGCGGCGCCACAATGTTGACGAATTGTAGGATCATGGTTCCCTTAAGTACAATTTGCAAGCGTTTCTTTTTGTGGAGAGGGCAAGTCACTTTTGGATCCTATTGCGTTTCCCAAAGGTCATTGTGGACCCATTTCCATCCTTCTTTTTTCTATTTACATCTTTATCAATTAAAATATTATTTTAAAACGTATTTCTATTAAAAGAATATTTTTATTCATTAAAAAAAGATTTTATTCTTGTAGAAATTTTTCATTCGAGATTCTTTGAATTATAGAAAAAAAAATGAGAGTGTGGGGCCATCCCTGACGCGCTCACACGTCGATTCCTACGTGGAAATCACTTTCAAGGAACGCAAAAACAACCATTGCCATTTCCATGCTTATAATTTTCCTTCTCAAATTCCAAGACTCAACCTAAAGCTTAGAAATTTCCTTTTTACAATTTATTTAATGAAAAGTTTATATTCTATTTCTGTCATATTATATATATAATGATAGTTGAATTGGGAGAAACCTATAAACGAGAATAAAGAAAGCACTTTCTCTTGCTTGATTACTCCATAAAACAATTTCATTATCATACGGGTTGCGTCATTTTTTAGAATAAGGCAGAGAAAGCGACTTTGACATATGTGCCACATAATAATACATCACTCGATGAAAGACCTTTTCGCATACAAAATGCCAACTACCCAACTCTTCATCAACTATTCAAACATGAACTCTCTATTAATTTAATTAAAGGGAGGAAAATGCAAAGTGATTTAGTGCATGCACGACAAAAAATGTTTTTTATTTGTGGAGAAATGTAAAATATTTGCTGGTCCCCACAACCTTAGTCCCATGCCAAAAACACAATATTAAAAAAAAAAATAATCGATATGTGAAAATAATATTTTAATTATTATAATATGTCACTATGAGAAAATAAGTATATGACTGTTTAATAATATATTATCATCTTGTTTGGTATATCGAACCATTCATGAAATGACGAAGTTATCATATAATTTATGACAATATGGTATTAGAAGACTGGCAAAATATGTTACAATAATAATACTTATAAAAAAATATTATCTAAATGCGGAAGTTTAAAACACTTCCAAAAGATATATATATTTTTTTTTTCATTTGGAAAAAATAATTTAAAGAAAAGGAAACGAATATTTGAACATGTTTGCAACTGTTTCATTGTAAATGAGCTGAAATGTAATAGTTGGTGAATGAATTTTGGAATGTAGTAAAAGAAGAAAAATAATACAAGAGTTGTTGATTACCTGACAATAAGAGTAAGCATTTTACTCAAAATTTCAGACTTTTACGTCTTGAGAAGAGAACAGAATAAAACCCTCCCCTTTATGAAAGAACGTCTAGAATGTGCTTTTTCGTAAATATTTATTTAAGAATCAATTTTGAATGAGAATATATATATTTTAAATATTATACGAAGATAATATTCGCAGTTACAAATTCACTCGAAATTCTGAAGGTGCTGGTGAAATGACGAAGCATAACTGATTTTAGATATATTGAAAACTATAGTTATCATCTCTTTGTCGACCATTGTACCGTTTTGGTAAAAACGATAGATACTGAATTGCAAGAACAGTGACAACTTTTTATATTTTTTATTCATATTCGAACCACACTAATGCACTAATGAATGGTCTAATCGTAGTTGTAGATCTTCAAAGTTGTCTGCAATGGAATCAATTATTGTTTTAATCTATCTCTGTTAAGCGCTAATGATGAGCAATTTTAAAAATATATTTCCATCTCTATACCAATTATTATAAGCTCTATTACAATTGGAGAGAACAATTTTACTTTTCGAAGTTTCAAGGAAGTTGGAGTGAAATGACTCATAACGAAAGTTTGAAGTCAGCAAATGATATAAAATTGGAGATGTAGACTATCATTTAGTTGTTTATGGAGGTTTGGTAAAGGGGAAATGGAATTGAAGCCAATAATTAATAGACATTAGTTTAGTTAAATTAATTATGTAATGAAGAAGAATGATATTTCTAGATTTATTTTTTTTAATGTTGTTGTCACGTTTAATAGTATCATACTATTTAGAGTTAAAATTAATGGTAATTTAAATATTTTTTTTTCTTATTTTATCTTTTGAAGTGTTTTTTAAGAACAAAATAATAGAACACATGTTCTAAAACAAATAAAACCATAAATGAAGGATGATTGATTCTAACAATCTCATTCAACGGATTTGGGATCGAAACATTAGCAGTCATCGTGGGGTTCCGGTAAAATTTTGTCTTGACCTCATTCTTCCATGGTCACCACCCTCAAGCCAAGCTTAGTTGTCACACAAGATGGAATCCAACCTAATGACATCCCTTCAAAATCAAGTAAAACATTAATCCACGAGAACGAACAACAATGCAAACACTACGATGAGAAGCTCCCTACCATGCATGCCCAACATTAGGCTGACCTCCAAACGTTGAACTATAAGTTGATCAACCTAGAGAATAAGAGGCCTCCCCAACATCCTGATCTTAGGCAAAAGACCTCTCAACCAATAGCACAAATTTGACACTTAACGACAAGCACGAAATCTTCCTCACAAACTAAAAGTCGTAGTAGATTTGTAAAGCCCTCTCGCCCCCAAGTAAGAGAATCAACGGATCTTAAAGCTAGCATCATCCCAAAGGATATCCTTATCAACATTCACAAATATGATGGAACAACCGACCCAACAACCCATTTGAAGGCTTAGCTGATCTAGGTCAATATTCATACTCAGCATAAAAGGATGTTTAGGGTCTGGTTCGTGGACCACATAATTGTACCTACCATGTCGGTTGCCCTGAACATAGAGCAAGGGGAAAAACGACCCTCAAACACATTATGCAGAGATTCGTTGTTGCAACGACTATGACCCCAGAAGTAACTCCATTTGTGATCATGCACTCCTTGAATAGTGGTTTTCAGCCTATACCTTTCTCAGATTCTCTTTTTACAGAAAGGTCGAACAACATGGTTGATCTAAGAGAACAAGCAGCCAAATACATGGCTATTGAAAAAATAAAACAGGGTAAAAAAGGCCAAAAAGCCCTACATCCCAATAAGAGGAAAAACTAGGAAGAACAATGTTGGTGATTTGATTGTAGCCCAATACAACAAATACATTCACTTGAATTCTAACAAGGATACCATACTCAAAGAAACGTGCAACTTGGAGCTCATCTAGCTATTCAAACCTCGACAACCTACCCTCAAAGATGACCCTATAGAAAAGTTGTTCCTATCACCAAAACATAGGATACACCACTGAGAATGCTGACATTTGAGGGATCACATTGAAGAACGGATCTATTCTGGTGCTTTAGCCTAGTTCATTCAGAAAGGAAATGGTGGTTGAGGTAAAGGACGTGGCAACTTCATAAGACAAGGTTAAGGAAGAGGATGTGGCGGTGACAATAGTTTGACCACACAACCAATCATTCAAAGCCAAATATCTAGACCCAACCTAACCCTGCCCAAGCAAGGAGTAACGTTCACACCATCGTTAGAGGTTTTGTTGGGGAAGAAGCTCTAAGCGGCACAAAAGAGTTACCAAAAGAGTATCAACTTGGTGAGTTAGTTCCCACCATGATACTTACCTCCTATAACCTTCTCCAACGAGGACTTCTGCATTGATGATCCAAATCAAGACAACTTAGTGGTAAACACGACAACCATCACCAACTGTCGAGTTCACAAGATTATCATCGACCAAGGGAGCTCAACTAATATGTTATTCTTACACGTCTTTAATAAGCTAGATATTCCCACCAACTTGATTCAATCCTATTTGGAATCTTTGCTCAGTTTTCTAAAGAACAAGTTCACACCAATGGAAATATTAATCTATGTAATGGTACGATACCTTATAGTGGAGGCAGACACATCCTACAACATCTTGATTAAGCAAAAGTCGTTGAATTAGCATGGAGCCGTTGAGTCCACCCCACACATGGCGATGAAGTTCTCAGCCAAGGCCTACTCGTCCATTATCATTGTCAAAGAAGATCCGAAAGAGGCACAAACATGTTATTCCCTTAGCCTAAATGTGGCACCATATGTGCCCCATACTAACCTGACATGCACTAGCACAACACCATATGGATCTCCCTCTGTGTTCCAACACATAGGAGTACGCATTAGGATTCTTCAACTCCTTTAGATATCACGACGTTTGTTCAAAGGTTTATCTTAAGTCCCTAGTAAGAAAATTTGGCACCTACCATGGACTGATAATGAGGTTCTAAGAATAACCATTGGTCCCTTAATAAGCCCTCCATTGGGGATGAATCATCCTTCTCCTTAAACTTCGACTGAAGGCTTATGTTCTTACCACACTCAATAATCACACATCGAATAGGAATCAAAGCTAAAGACAATTTAAATAATTTTTTCCTTCTTTCATCCTCCAAAGAACCTTTTAATGCCAAAACTTTGACATAATACAAGTTTCAAAATAGACAATACTCCAAATGAACAATGATTATTCCTAACGATGTTATTCGACGGATCTGAGATCAAAACAATTAAAAATATTCTTTTTTATCTTTCTTTTTAAATCCTAAAATACCATATTACATTAAGAATATTTTTTTTTAGAATATTTTTGCACTTATTTTAAATGTGAAACAAAATATTTTTTTTTAAAAAAAAAAAACTAGATTTAGTGAGAATAAAGAAATAATTTTCCCTGTAAATAAAGCCATGAAACACAACCATATTACATTAAGAATATTTTTTTTTAGAATATTTTTGCACTTATTTTAAATGTGAAACAAAATATTTTTTTTTAAAAAAAAAAAACTAGATTTAGTGAGAATAAAGAAATAATTTTCCCTGTAAATAAAGCCATGAAACACAACCATATTACATTAAGAATAGAGAAAAATAAAAACATTTGTAGTACTTAATCTTAACAAAGAGTAATGGCTGAACAAAGGAATTCGTAACCTAACATTAAATTGAGCAATTCCTCACCTTCATTCAGAATAATAATTTTGTACAAGAATTCAAATAAATATATCCCGTCATTTTTCTTTTTTTATTGAGACACTCCATCTTTTGTCACGCTTGCAAGCCACATGGGCCATGGGCCGGAAACGGGGTGTTTATAAATGGATTTCGGGAGTTACTCCCTGCACCTCCCCAATTCCAACCCCTACCCCCCATTCCATTTTTACCCTTTCCTCTATTTTTTCTATTCCAATTTTATTCTTCAGCAAAAATTTATATTTATAAATACAATTTTATAATTATATTCTCCCACCCCCACATAACCTATTTATTCTTTTTTTTTTTATCTTCATGCTTTCATCTTTACGCTTTCTTCCCACGAATTCTCNCGCCGCACCAGCACCCTCTGTGCCGCCGCACCAGCACCCTCTGCGCAGCAACCACAACCGCACCGCACAACAGCCGCACAAACAGAGAGGAGTTGGAAAGTGAGAGTTGCAGAGCGTTTGAAGGAGGAGGTTTCAAAGCTTTGGTGGGATGGGGGTGGGAATACGAAGAGGAATCTGTCTGTGTGTTTTGAGACTGTAAAAGAGGGAGGTTACTGTAAGGTAGGTTAAATAGGGGTAAAACGGTAAAAATAAAAAAACATAAAGGTTAATTTTGTATTTAAAAAAAAGTCCAAAAAAATTGGGGGGGTGGGGGTTGGAACTGGGGAGGTACAGGAAGTAACTCCCATGGATTTCATGTCCGAACCCAATAATTAAAGGGCAAATCATCCAAAAAAAAATACCAAAATCATCTCTACCTAAACTAATCCGAAATTAACCAATGTGCACTCTTTTTATACTTCCTTCACGTTGTGCTGGTTCAATTATGGGGCGTTTGGAGTGTGGATAATATTGTATAATCATTTGGATAATTTGTTCTTTATCTCTTCATAACACCCATTAAATAATACTAATTCAAATTTTAGATAACTATCACCAGATTTATCTAAATTATGAAAAGGTTAGTGCAGGAGAATTATTAAATTATAATCAGTATAAAAACTACTTACCAATTTGAACAAATCTTATGCCTTGAATTAACGTTGTTGATTTTATTCTATTTATGAATTTATTAAAATATTCATTTTTAATTTTTTTTTTCATGCTAAATTTATTTTAGAACAATTCCAAATTCATTTAGTTATTAAAACTCGTTACATGATAGTATACATATCTCTATCACATTTTTTAATTAGTTGAAGATATTATATTCAAAAAAATTTGTTTATTGTCTAACTACAAGACATTACTTATGATACATTCATTAAATTTCATACTTTAAAACTTATTCCAATAATGATTTATAATTAAATGATAGAATAGATTTGAATTCACAACCGCGATTTTTTTTAATTGTTACTTTTCTCCCACAACGTAATAAACTATTTTTTTAAAATGAACCCTACATTAATATTTCTATGCAACTAAAATGAGCTTTATATAATGCACAAAATGAATATTTATTTAATAAATCATTTTAAAGTATTTAAATCATATTAAAGTCAAGGTTAGTACCGAATATATATTTACATATATAAATTATATTATGATATAATTATTATTTAGAATGCTCTTGCAGTGACAAATCTAAGACCTTAAGTTAATGGAAATGGTTTATATAAATATAATAAAAATTCAGATTATAACAATAAGAAATTAAAAGAATCAATTATACCTATAATTATATAATATAATTTTTTCAACAGTCTCACTCTAAATCTGTCAGAAGATAATTTAACTTGTCTAACATTGTAGAAAATCCTAAAAGTGTTGCCAAACAGTCACCCAAACCAATCTAGGAATTAAAAAATCTATCGACCAAATAACTTTGAATAGAAAGAGCATGCCAAATTTCATTCCTCTCAGGACATCCCCAAAAATGCGGAACACTTATCCTCAAAAGCATGGTGATTCAAATCATAATGGAATCGGTGGAAACAGCTGACGTGATAAATGTACATGTAGACTTGCAAGTATTATAGCCACCGAGTTTACAAAAAATATACAGGTACTAAAGCAACATATGAGCATCTGCATATTAATTGAAATTTGAAGCCAAGAAACTTATGTGCCAAGCAATCTTACAATGGAAAAACGGATTGGAATACTACTGTTTTTCACGATGGCTGTTGTCATTCGAATCAAGATCAGTCTTGCAGCGTTCTCTCAAATCCTTTAGTGATTCAAAGCTTGATTCCTGAAAGCAAAATCAAATCATTCAAAGAATTAGGTGAGAAAATGAAAAGAATAAACTGGGTTATAGGTAAGAGAAATTATCATTGACAACCAAGGTTATTAAACTTCAATATATATACTTGTGGGAGTTCCGTTGGCTCAACTTGTGGACCCAACTCGTAGACTTTATGAGTCTATGTTATATCAAAAAATAAAATATAATAGCATCTCAATTCAACATTTCAACACCATAATCAAAAATAGTAAATAATAATTTCATAATGCTAAAATAACTAAATTTAGTAGTGCATGACTACTATATAAGTTCAAATCTACACCAACCACATAACGTACAATTACAAAACAAAAATTACAGCAACCAAGTCTTTATGGTGGGATCTAAAATGAGAACGAAAAACAAAAAGGGATAAAAAACAACAACCAGGTATTTATTGAGAGAACTCTATCAGAGGAGAACGAAAACAGAGGGAGGACGAAGAAAAAAAAACAAAGTACAATGAAGGGATTGAAAACTCCCAACAAAGGGGAATGAAAACAAAGGAAAGGGAGAATGAAGAGGTAACCTGTTCAAAGAGCAAATCCAGTTGACGCCCCCAAAGAAAAAACGTGATGCAGCTGTGGAAGGAAGGTGAAACATTATGCAGTGTAGTGGCAAAATCCCGTCAAGGCAGTGACAATGTTTAGAAACACAATGCGGTGTGATGTGGTGCTCCTTTGAGAAACACAAACTCTATAGCGATGCGCTGCTCCTCTGAAAGCGCAAACCCTAATCCGTTCAGAAAATAGGAAATGCCAAACGAGGGCCAAAAAATGAAATCTCCCTCAAACTCACTGACTCACAAGTCTACTCGAGTTTATCGAGTTAACAAGATTCTATTTTGAATCTACCGGAAAATGAGTTTACATTCAAGTAAACTGATAGAAGGTGAGAGAGCTCGTAAACTGGGACGAGTTTATATGCTGATCCTAGAGTTTGATAACCAAGTTCACAACATAGCATACCAATAACTAAATAGTCATATGCATAAAACATTAAGAAATGGCTTTTCCAGAGGCTGGCTTGTACTAAAAATGGTTGAGCCCATAAAGAAAACAGAGAATGTGAAAACCATAAATTGGAATATAAAAATGAGGGATAAAACAATGTGTGAGACATATTCTATTAATAGAACTCAAAAGCATCTAACAATTAAGAAATTAACCAATCAAGCTAACTACCAAACTAAACCTCTAACACTCGCCTACATATAAAACAAGTTAACATATTGAGTAGTTTACACACTTCATAAAAGCAAATGGAAAAATGGATGGTGTAAAAACACAGAAAATTCAATTAAGAAACTTGTATGGCAACGGAACCAACAATTCCAGCACGATTGAAATAATAAACCATGTAAGTGATAGCATTGAAACTTACTAGCTGGCTACTTTCTTGGGCATACATATTCTGCATTTGAACAAAGAGCGACTTCCACTGATGCACAAGGGACAATTCCAAGTTTAATGACTCCTCACTTTGGTGCTGGCCATGCATGACTGTATCCTCTAATCCAGAAAATTTCTGAATGATCAATTTTGCTTCTTTCTGACTCTTCTTTATAGCTAGAGGAAATGGATGAGCATTTAAAACCTCAATGCTAGAAGAAATAATACAATGACACTTGAATGTAGCAGAACAAAACTCCTAAAATGGTTAGTAGAACTTACCACTTAATCTACCCTTGGCGTCCTGGTAATGGAGATCCGACCAGATATAAGCAGCTAGTGATCAACATAAGCAACACCCAACATTACATACTAAACAAAAAACTGTAAAATAGGAAAAATCTTGATACAATTCCTTATAAGCACTTTTGGTGGTGTTCTTCAATCAAAATTAGAGTTCACCTCAGTAACTATTTAAACCTTTAATGTAAATCTTTATTAAGTAATTTGAAGATCTAATTTTAGTTGACAAAAAAAAAAACGCAACAATTAGATGCATACAGAAAAACTCTAACTACCTTTAGAGCATAAGGAACAAGTGCAAGATTTAATGTCCGCAGCATCAGTTACAGGATTCGATGCTCCATCGTCCTTATGCCCAGAGCACGGTTTCAACCCCCGAAAATTAGAATCATTAGAGGCAGAGATTGACGGCATTTGCACTGCCCGACACCTGGGAGATCCGGAATTCTCAGCAACACAAATATCCTTGTCCCCGCTTTCAACAGCACAGTCGGTTGGGGCAATTCCTTCAACCTTCTCCCCAAATTCATACTTCACACCCAACGGATTCTTCTCCTCCGATCCTTCACTGGGAGAGCCCGGTTTCTGATACGAGCTTGAAGTATCATCGCAAGACGGAAACAAAATGGGTTGGTTTTCTTTAGGTTGCAATAAGACCTCATTGTTAAGGTGAGAAGAATGTGCTCCTAGCTGCATTTGGATTTTGGTTTTGGCTAAACTTTCTACACCTAAGCGCATTTGCTTTGTGAACTGCGAGTCCCCACCGCTGCTGGAAACTAAAGAAAACGGCCTTTTGGACGGACAATTGGTGACATCCGCCAGACGGGGACGGATTTTGAAAAGGCCGTCACTTGAATCACGGTTGCTTGCCATGAAATTTTGATATTTGAAAATCTTAAACGGAATCAGTGAATTTGCCTATTTGAAACCCTAACCACGAGAGTACATAGAGTAAAGAAAAAGAATTGGGTTAAGATGAATTGACCTTGTGTAATGGAAGAGGACCCGGGAGCTAATTTGAAACTTGTTGGGATTAGGGTTAGAGAGAATATGAAGATGAAGAAGAAGAAGGTTAGTAACACTCGCTCGCTCCCTCTTTCGAATTAGCGCGAGAAGAAAGTGAAGTGACCCATAACGCAAAGATTCTGGGGCGGGTAAAAGCGGGTTTCAACTTTGAATTGTAGCTTTTCGAAATATACGCCGCGGCATACTTATCTATGGGCCCAATCGTCGACCCAATGGGCCTAACATTTCTCTATTCATCAAATAACCAAGTCTATTGAAATTGAAATTTAGTGTCATCTGAAGCTTTGTTGACGTGTTTTATATTATTTGCTATAGGTTTAGAGGAAACTGAGTGAGTGTCAACCTTTGCAAAGAGCAATTCTTATAATTATTTGGTGATGTATTTAGCTTGTTGAGGGTTTATATATTTTAGTTTAATTTGTTCTATTTGAAAGACTTAGTAATTTTTATTTTTCTTTGATTGACTAATGCCCAAATAAAGAAGTGAAAAAAAATGGGTGTGGCTTAAAGCGGGTAGAAGAAAACCTAGAATAATTTCATTCTTAATACTCATGTAATGTATTATTGTATCTCACATGGATGACGATTAGGGTTGGACAAAAATAACTAATTTGTATTGTATTATAGTTAACTGTATTATATTATACTTAAAAAAAATTGATTCACTCTTACTAAAATTTCAGTATACTATTTTATGGTTCAATTTTAAAAAACTGAACTCTTTCAGTTTAATTAACTGTGACAAATGCATCTACTCTTTCCTTTTTGCTAGTTCCCGTTAAACTGCTTCATCTTACAAAAAACAATATTTAATAATAAAATATTAATAAAAAAAATCATTCACATAAAAAAATAATAATTAATTTTTTAAGACAAAATTTTTCTATCACAAAATTTATAATTTTTTATCAATAAACATATAATGTATATAAATAAAAAACGTAATATATATATATATATATATATATATATATATATATATATTTATATTATGTTAGCGTATGACGTCATATTTATATTTTTTTATCAATAAAATAATTTTCAATAATAAAAGAAATATAAATGAAATAAAAAATAATAATATCAAATAATTAAAAAATCAATTTATTAGACACTTATGAATAAAATAAGATAAATATTAAAATAAATTTTAATTAAAAAGAACATGTTATACTATTTAGTTTAAAGATTAGTACAATTCAGTTTAAAATTAGTATAGTTAGTAGTTCAGTTCTCAGTTTGATAAATCAAAAAACAGTTCAGTTTGTCTGAACTCTTTTACATTAAGTTTAAACAAACTAGTTTTTAGTTCAGTTTTTAGCAGTATAGTATAGTGCAGTTTCATTTGTCCACCCCTAATGATGATGTGATACTAATTGTTTATTGATGTAAATGTAGATTGTGACATAGTTGTGAAGTGTCATAAGTAAGATATCATTGGTAACGTTACATGCAACGTAAATATTATATAAAATTTTACATACAATTTTTTTCTAAAAGTGAGTTACATATGAATTTTTATGTATCGATTTTCTATATGTAAATTTAGCATATTAAAATGACAAAATTTGTGAATGAGAGATTCATATGTAATGGTGTAAGATCCATATGTAGATAAAAAAGAACTTATTGATTTTACATACTCATTTAAAAATCATTAAGTATTAAAAATTAAAATTAAACATTAATATACTCACTTGTGTAATTTTCTAACTCACTCACTCAAATTCTTAGAGTAAAACATAAATTCAGGAAAGTCAAGGCTTCAAGCTTGCAAGAATAAGTGAAAAGAGTTAAGAAGCATCTGGTTTCAATTTTCTCCGTGATACCTGCACCAAAGGTGTATCAGTACTTTTATTTTTCTATAAATTTTGTGAACTATTGTGTCCTTTGTTATGTAGGCAAGGTTCTTAGTGTGAGTGTGTGTAGTCTCACCTTAAAGAGTTCATTTTGTTTGGTTAAAAACTTAGATTACATAGGAGATCTTGTAAATATATAATCTTGATATTCTTATATAGTGGATTTCCTTCCAACTTAGGTTATTGGAAGAAGATTGAATGTAAACTCTTTAAAAGTTGAAGTAGTATAAAATCTCATGTGGTTTACTTCATTTTCTTTACTTCATTATCTGTTAAATCTTTAAAAGGTTGAGAAGTTCATCTTAAATATATTTTATAACTAGAATTTTTCAAGAAGGGTAAAACCAATTTTAAACTAATTCATCCCCTCTTAGTTGAGATATATTAATTCTACAATTCTAACAATTGGTATCAGAGTTGGTTAATCGAACATTAATCGGTTAAAAAGATCCCATCGTGGCTAATATATTTCAAACATTTGTTGAAGGGGCATCCATAAAGAGACCACCTCTGTTTACTGTTGAAAACTACTTATTCTGGAAAATAAGAATGAAAATGAAAATAATAAAGCACACTATGATGTGAGAAAAAAAATATTATATTTTTTGCACTAACCTTTGAAGAATTTTATACAGTTTTTGTTTATAAATAAGCTAAAGAAATGTGAGATGTTCTTAAAGTCGCACATGAAGGAACAAATGAGGTTATAAAAGTACGAAAGAATACCTTGATTCAAGAATATGAGATGTTTAGAATGAAGAATGGAGAAAGCATATATGATGTCCAAAAAAGATTCATTCATATAGTCAATCATCTCCTGGTTCTTGGAAAAAGCTTTGATAAGGAGGAACTGAATATCAAGATCTTGAAAAGCTTAAACAAAATGTGGTAGCCTAAAGTCACTACAATATCATAATCTAGAGATCTCACCACAATGAACATGGTTACCTTGTTTGGAAAATTAAGAGAACATGAGTTGAAGTTAGGGAGACTCAAAGAAGAGGAAAATGGAGAGAAAAGGCATACCATAGCACTAAAATTCGCTACCAAGACTGCTGCAAAATCTAGCTCCAGGGAAACTAATTCTAGAGATGACCAAACTATTGAAAATTATGATAGTGAAGCTATAAATCTGATGGTAAAATGGTTTTCTAAATTTTTAAAGTATACAAATAAAATTAACAATGTTTTTGCAAGGAATAGAAGATCATTTAGAAAATAGGATGAGTTTGTTGCTCCCACTTGCTTTGAATATGGAAAAATGGGACACATCGAGCCAAATTGTCGTTACTCAAACTAAAGCAAAATCTGGAAAAAAAGAATGAAGACAACAAACACAAGAAGAAAAAGAAAGCATACGTTGTCTAGGAGAACAATGCATTCAACACCTTTACTGAATCAAGAGAGAGTCTTGAAAAAGAAACAAACTTTTGTTTGATGGCTAGGTTTGCATCATCTGAAAGCAGTGTAAGTAATTCTGAATATAAAAGTATTGAAAATAAGTATTATCAATTACTTGATGCATTTCAAGAATTACATGAGAAAACTATGAAACTCTAGTACTTAAGTAATAAGTACAAAAGTGAAAATAAGTGGTTGGAAAACTAAAAAGAGGCTCTAAGTAGTGAGAATGAAAGTCTAAAGTCAAAATTAGAATATCTAAAAATTGTCTCTAAAATCACCATGCATAAGAACAAAAAATGCGATCAAAATTATGAAAATTGTCCAAGAGAAATGGAAATAATAAAATATCTTATGAGAATCTTGTCTAAAGTTACATTAAGCAGTTCAAATCTTGATGTTCTTTTTGGATCTCAAAGGAGTGTTCTAAGTAGAGAACGTTTAGGTTATACTAGTGGAAGGTCAATAAGTTGATTGTTATCACTACCAAAAAAAATTTGAACTTACTGACGATCAATATTTGTTGAAAATTGTAAAAATTTGTCAGTAATCATTGTTTTACGATGAATTACCAACATGCTAAAATTTGTCGGTATTAGTGTTGATAAGATTTATTGATGAATTTCGTCCCTCGATAATTACTAACAAATACATGTAATTATCGGTGGATATATCCCTTGGTATCTATTGACAAATATATGTATTTATTTACTTTTGTATTTATTATTTGTGTATATTATTTGGTTGTTTATATTCCAATTTTAGATTTTTTATGTCCCATTAAAAAATTAAATTTTTATTGTTGTGCTTTAGATCTTCTCTTACTCGATCAATTCCTATTTTCCTCCCAGAACAAGAATTGTAAGAAAATTTAAACAGACATAAAATTCATTTACACATTCAGAATTACAAAACAAATTTCAACAAAAAATTTCCATCACCATTCCTTAATTCCATCTACCATCTTCGTCTTATGTTTTTAAAGCAAAAACGCTCACACAGATCATTTCCAGATTACAACTTGTAAATATGAAAAAAAAAATACAAAGAATCTTCCACAACACCAATCACCTACACAAACCATCATTGTTCATCCCCTCAACCAAAAATCAAAGATTCAATCATATTCATTTATCGATATTTTCTACTATAAAAAAAAAAAAAAACACAAACATAGAATAAACACAAAAAATCAGAAGTTTCAATCTCCATGTCAAATTATAGTATGACTTCTTCATCAAAGACCTATAATCGAAGATACTCTTTATCCCATTCACCAACTCATCACCTTGTGCGCGTTTTCGCCCTCAATGGTCGTGCGTCTGAAATTCTCACAAATATTATTTTATGGTGTCGTTTACTTGAAAACTCTTGCAAATCTCCACTTTACGAAGATTACAGTTATTGAGTTTCGAACGAAGAACACGTTAACGGATGAGGGAACAAATATTCACACAAGGTGAAGACAAAGATGACAATGCTTTTTATTGCATGATGGAGGTGTTGTGGTGGAGGTGACATGTACATTGGAGAAGACGAAATCCATGAATATGAATAAGCCCTCGAGTTGTTTAAGATTTGTTGGTGAAAAAAAAAAAATATTTTATGCTCATGAACTTTTGTATTTGGCATCATTTGAATTGACCTAGTCTCTCACTTTCCAAATTATTATAATTTTTTTATCATTAATCATTAGTGTTTTAACTTTGTAAATATTTAATTTAAAATAAATGGAATAAAAAGCTTGATAGATATGAATATATTAAC
The DNA here is from genome assembly GCF_000741045.1 of Vigna radiata var. radiata. Classification (NCBI taxonomy): domain Eukaryota; kingdom Viridiplantae; phylum Streptophyta; class Magnoliopsida; order Fabales; family Fabaceae; genus Vigna; species Vigna radiata. Next base: position 40,786,326 of record NC_028357.1, read on the forward strand.
ATTTATGTAAAAAATAAAATTATTTTATAATTCATGCACACAATCATTAATATTCTTAAATATTCAATAATGAATTATTTATTGATAATCAAAATATTATATTACAAAAAAATATTTTTTGGATAAATGTTTTTAATAATTAAAATTATTTTTATAAATAAAATTTAAATAAATTAATTATTTAATTAACACAAAAATTAAAAAGAGTAATAAAATATCAATAATTAACGGTGAAAAAAAACTTATACTATAATAGAAATAAAATTTGAGATAAATGTTTTCCTGTAATTAAACTTATTTTTATCAATAAAATTTAAATGAATTAATTACTTAATTAGCACAAAAATTAAAAATAATAGTAAAATATCAATAACTAATGGTGAGAAATATTATACTATAAAAAAAGAAATTTGGGATAAATATTTTCCTATAACTAAAAATAGTTTTATAAATAAAACTTAAATGAATGAATTAGCTAATTAACCTAAAACTTAATAGAGTAAAAAAATATCAATAATTGATTGTGAAAAACATCTTATACCATAAAAGAAAAAAATTGACATAAATAAAATTAGTTTTATCAATAAAATTTAAATGAAATAATTAATTAATTAACTCAAATATTAAAAGAGTAATAAAATATCAATGGTGGAAAAAATATTAGACTATAAAAAAAAGGAATTTTGGGATAAAAGTTTTTCTATAACTAAAATTATTTTTACCAAAATGAATGAATGAATTAAAACAAAAATTTTAAGTGTAATAAAATATCAATGATTAATGGTGAAAAAATAGTATAGTATAAATGAAAAGAAATTTGGGATGAATGTTTCCTTACAATTAAAATAGGTTTTTTTCAACAAAATTTGAATGAATGAATCAATGAATTAACACAAAAATTTAAGAGTAATAAAATACCAATGTTGAAAAAATAATATAGTATAGAAGAAAATAAATTTATGATAAATATTTTCCTATAATTAAAATTATTTTTACAAATAAAATTTAAATAAATTAATTAATTAACAACAAAATTAAAAAAACAACAAAATATTAAGAATTAATAATGAAAAGAAAACATAATTAAAAATACTAATATTACTTTTTGGTAATAAGCATTTTATTTATCTTATCTTTAGATTTTATTAACGATTTAAACACAAGCATCTTTTACCCATAAAAGAATTTATCACTAATACGTATTTTATTTACTGATAAATTTTATTAAAAGGAAAATTCCATCAATAAACAAAATATATGAAAACACTTAAATTTGAAATTTTTATACAACTTCATCCACTTTATTCATCTTCATCCAAGAAGCTAATGAACAATTTGTAAAAAAAAAAAAAAAACATTTCACTTAACAAATAAAAATCACTTTATAATCAAACACGCACATAACTACCAAACATGTTTAATAACAAAACAACCTCATTAACTCAACATACAAAGAATTATGAATTCTTAAAAAAATTTGAAAAGTTATCAGTATACTCATTCCTAGTCCTTTTGAACAAATCAGCAAGTAACATTCTCAGAGTTACATTATTAGTAATATTTTTACTCAGCCAACATCTGAATTTTTCAAAGCATAAAAAAAACTTTGAAATAAAAAAAAATCAACCATATCATTTACTCATAAGTTTTTTTAGAAGCATTTCCAATTATATAGTAGATTGCATTGTAATGCAAATCTTACATAATTTCTCATGTTCTAAATTTGTTTTAGTATTTAATACTTTAACATATTTAATATAGAGATGTTGACACAAATTAATAAATCTAATAATTTAGCTATTTTTTAAAAATACTACTTATGCATCCAATTAACTTTTGTTATTAACATTTAAAAGCTTTTCTTTATATAGCACTTTATATTTAATGATAGTGTGAAGATGCGTACAAGAAAGTCAATTATTTGATGTAACGTGCTAAGTAGATAAAAAGATTTCGTATGGGCAACGGCCATCTAGTTTTTTTTTTTTTGTTTCTTTTTACAACAAAAGCAATTCTATCTTCTTCTGTGTTGAACTGAAACGGTTCAATTCATATAATTTCCATTTTTTTACAAAATATAATAGCACATTTTAAGCTTTAAACCAATTAAAATTCTTAGTATCTAATATTCTATTCAATATTTATCAATATATAAAGTTATTCATTTAATTTTACATGAATATATAACTTATTATTATTATAATCTAACAAAATATTATCATATTAAAATGAGTTTATATTCATAAAATTTTAATTTACTATCTAAACTCAAGCATAACAATACATTTTACTTAATTTTGTTTATCTAATTCTCAGCTTTATAAAAATGAGAATTTGGTTTAGTAGGATATCCCCATGTGTGTAAAACACGTTGGAAAGTGTGCTTGGAACGGAAAGTGTTGTCTGACAAATTCCGAGTTTATCCACAGTTGCTTAAAAGCCACGTTTGGATGACGACATCAGCAATCCTACATAAATAAAAATCGACCAAACAGTCCCTTGAGCCCCCACCACATCGTATAACAATACCAACAGCGTTTCTTTTTCCTTCTCCTCTCCGATCCCTCCAAACCAAAATGCAAATTCCAAACTCCAAACTCAACTCCGACTCCGAGCCAGTCTCCGAAGCAGAGCGGCGAATCCAGAGGCTGGCGCTGCACCTGAGCCCCGTCGCGTGCGTGGCGGCGAGGCAGTTGGAGATGGAAGCGTGCGGCGGGCGTGGGAAGCTGAGCGTTGACACCCCATCTCTATCGAGTTACATGCGAGGTAAGCAAAGGGACATTCAAGAGAAGGTGTTCGATTACTTCAACGCCAATCCGCACCTTCAAACGCCCGTTGAGATCTTGAAAGACGACCATCGAGAATTGTGCATGAAGCAGTTAACGGGACTCGTCAGAGAAGCGGGGATTCGACCCCTTCGTTACGTAGTCAACGATCCCACCAAGTACTTCGCCATCTTGGAAGCCGTTGGAAGCATTGACATGTCGCTCGGGATCAAGATGGGGGTCCAGTACAGGTAACTAACTGTTTTCGCTAATGTCCAATAGAATGAGTCTAATTTCATACGTGTTGGTGTGCGTTTTTGTTGACTACTTTTCTTGTGCAGTCTTTGGGGTGGTTCTGTTCTGAATTTGGGGACAAAGAAGCATAAGGATAAGTACTTTGATGGGATTGATAACTTGGACTATCCCGGTTGTTTTGCTATGACCGAGCTTCACCATGGTAATTCCATCTTCTTCTTTTTTTATGTCGGTGAAGTTGTTCACTATTGTAATTGTGTGCTTTGTTTTTTCATCCCATTGGTTTGGTTAGTATCACTGACTCGTGATGATGGAGTAAACTTATGGAGGACATTTTGGAACGTAGTAAAGAAATGTAGAAATGTAGGCATCAATTTAGGGTACAGAGGCTTGACTGATATGAGAGAAGGTTTTTTTTTTTTTTTTTTTTGTGTTTACTGATCATTATAAAATGTTTACAACAATTTTACGCACACATAAACAGAGGGATTTGTACAGAAGCATTGGTACTAGGGATTTAGTTTACTCCTGTACATATCTTTAAGTAATAAAAGTGATTACAATATTTAGTTTTGTAATTATGTGTGAATAATAACAAATAAGAATGTAAACTACTAAATTTAAGATGTCACCGAACCCTATTTGATCTAATATGACAAACAGCAGTTTTTATTTATGTTCAATTGCTAGTAAAGTGGAGTTCAAGTCTTTAACCAACAATTCTTGCTTCCTTAGTTAGATTGTCTTCCATTCACAGCTTAAACTACTTTTGGATTGTGAGGCATTTTTTTCCTTAGAATTTTATATCTATTGTGTTTTAACTCAAACATGCTACCACATAGCTCCTCTGCAGGTATACTGTTCTAAACTGCTTACCTTTTTGTGCTTTTAAAAGGTTCAAACGTGCAGGGCCTCCAAACTGTTGCCACCTTTGATGTAATCACTGATGAATTTATCATTGACACACCAAATGATGGTGCCATCAAATGGTGGATTGGCAATGCTGCAGTGCATGGAAAGTTTGCCACTGTTTTTGCTAGGTTGAAATTACCCACTTATGACACCAAAGGAGTTACTGATATGGGTGTCCATGCTTTCATAGTTCCAATAAGGGATATGAAGACCCATCAACCACTTCCTGGAATTGAGATACATGATTGTGGCCATAAAGTTGGCCTCAATGGTGTGGATAATGGAGCATTGAGATTCCGCTCGGTAAGAATTCCTCGTGACAATCTTCTAAACCGTTTTGGAGATGTCTCCCGTGATGGAAAATACACGAGTAGTCTTCCTACAGTAAATAAGCGATTTGCTGCAACTCTAGGTGAACTTGTTGGTGGTAGGGTAGGCCTTGCATATTCTTCAGTAAGTGTCCTGAAGGTTTCGGCCACAATTGCCATCAGATATTCTCTACTTCGTCAGCAATTTGGACCTCCAAACCAACCTGAAGTTAGTATTCTTGATTACCAGTCTCAACAGCACAAGCTTATGCCAATGCTTGCTTCTACATATGCTTTTCATTTTGCAACAACAACTTTAGTGGAGAAATACTCTCAAATGAAAAAAACTCATGATGAAGAATTAGTTGCAGATGTCCATGCTCTATCAGCTGGTCTAAAGGCTTATATAACATCCTATACTGCAAAGTCACTCAGCATCTGTAGGGAAGCCTGTGGAGGTCATGGTTATGCTGCTGTAAACCGGTTTGGTGTTTTGAGGAACGATCATGATATTTTTCAGACATTTGAAGGAGACAACACGGTTCTACTACAACAGGTTTTTGGCCAAAACTATATGGCTTTTAATATTTAATACCCTCTTAACTTTATAATCAGGTCTATTGGTATGTTTAATCAGATAACCAACATAAAATAGGAAAAAAATGGCCTTAGAATTCATTCATTTAAATCTGGACTGCGTTTGTTGCTTCCCATATAGAAAAGATACTTGCACTCTTCTGCATTTCGGTGCTGTAGGGAATTGCGAACAAAGCTGCATTGAAGTTTTGCTTAAATACCAGAACAATAAATAAAGGCAAGTTGCAGCTGGTTGGGCCTTATTTTCACCCAGATAATTAATAGCCAGCCTAAACAGGGGCGAAGTCAGGAATTATTTTAGGGTGATCAACTTAACATATCATAACTTTCATGCTATATGAAAAAAATATATAATAATATTGAGTATATGAAATAGTAACTAACAAGTGTGTGTAGTACGTAAGTGTAACAACCACTTGCAAATGGAAAAAAAATAGAAGAAAGTAGAAGTCTTTCAATCTCAATAAGAAGAACCTATATTAATTTTATACATGTATAGTAATTGAATTTCAAAACGTAGGGGTGGTCGTGGTTCCCTTGGGCCATCCCACTTGCTCCGCCCGAGTCTACATTTATAACTAGCCTGTTGGTATGTTTTCATTAGATATCCAAGATAATATAGGAAAGAAGGGCCTTAGAACTCGGTCATTTAAATCAGTGTCGGTGTTTGCTGCCCTCCCTTTTAACAAATATATTTACTGTCTTCTACTATAGGAGTTAGATTTAGCAAAATGAGAGTGCAGTTTCATCTGCAGTTTTCTTTTGATCATATCATGTAACACTTTTGCAACAGAACTGAATTCGGTTATGATACAGTGAAGTACTGTTCTAATTAATTTTTTGTTATCTATCAAATTAGTTGAGAAGTCCCCAAATCATTTGAACCACCCTCAAAAATTAGCTATTAAGGGTAAGGGAGGAGAACTGGATACTTAAATACTACGATGAGCATCCCATCCTACTCAATGTGAGACTCAAGCAACCTATAATATCCAATCTCCTATCAATGAACAAAGCATCTTTGAAATTTGGCTCAAATAAAAGATCAATAATGGGAAGTTGCAGCTGGTTGGGAATTATTTGCAACTGGCTTGCCCTTACTTTGCCTCGAATACCACTTTAACCTTGTTCTGTCATCTGCATTCTTCTGATTTTAACTGTTGGTAAAACTTTTCCTGGTCTTGCTTTTGTTAGTCTCCAAATGAAAATGCCAAATCAATCTAATAAAACAATCCATTGAATTATTTGATTGCTGGTGGAAATATATTTTTGCATCATCACTTTCATTAAATCTGTTCTAAATGGTAAGATAGATAAAAATGTACCTTACCTGTGTATTAGATATTGGGGAAACCTCATGCTTCCTGAGATCTTGATTGACAGTTTGATCCTTAACTATCAGCCATAGAGTTGTCGTGGGCAGCAAACTAGAATGGTTCATTGTAGATATCCGACCTTCATAATAGTTGCTAATTGTAAAGGATTCTAAGGTGTTGGCTCTAGATTGGATCAATAGCATATCCCAAGTTGAGTGCATAACTTTCGAGCCTCAAGTACTGCAAAGCCCGACAAGGCTACAATTGATGGATGGGCACCCTGGGGAGGGTACAAGTTCATACTTAAAACCACGAAGCTTAACCTTTATTTGATGGCTACTCTAGCTTTACATCTTTAAGGCCATGCACTATGCATTTTGTTTGGTTTTGCTGTTCTTGTATTGGACGCAGGCTAACTAATAAGTTTTGGATTTTTCCTTTACAAATAAAGGTTGCAGCTGATCTTTTGAAACAATACAAGGGAAAGTTCAAAGGAGGAACTTTTGCAGTGACATGGAACTACTTGAGAGAATCCATGAATACATATCTATCACAGCCAAATCCGGTAACTGTTAGGTGGGAAGGCGAAGATCATTTACGGGATCCTAATTTTCAATTGGATGCCTTCAGAGTGAGTTTTACCTTCATTCCTTGACTAATGATTAAATATTGTTTATGACACAAATAATTCAACAACTTATATTGATTTTCACCGTGCAGTATCGAACGTCTAGATTACTTCAGAGTGTTGCTGTGCGACTCCGAAAGCATTCTAAATCCCTTGGGGACTTTGGTGCATGGAATAGATGTTTAAATCACCTTTTGACACTTGCGGAGTCGCATATTGAATCAGTCATCCTTGCTAAATTCATTGAATCTGTGCAGAGGTGCTTTCCTAATTCTTTGCACTTGTGTATTATCATCTCCTTTATATACTTATTTTTTTGCGTTTAATTCAATTTTAACTTGATCTGTATATGCTCCAGCTGTCCCGATCCAAGCTCGCAAGCTGCTCTGAAGCTCGTCTGTGATCTCTATGCTCTGGATCGAATATGGAATGACATTGGAACCTACCGAAACGTTGACTATGTGGCTCCTAACAAAGCTAAGGTATAGAAAAATTCTCCTTGAAATAAAACTGGTGTAATATTCTGGAAAAAGAAATGAATGCTGAAGTCAAAACAAAAATTATTGATCTGTTTCTAGTTTTCCTAGCAGCACAGAAACCCTTAATATGAATGGGGTAATAGCCACTACCGGGGACCGTTCTAAAAAGCCAAGAATAACTAGGAAAAACCTACGTGACACAGTACTAGGTCTGCGAGGGACAAATATGAATGATTTTCATGAAAATTTGGATAACCTTGGTTAGATACCTTGAATGACATTTTTATCCAATGGACAATGTCGCTCATTGTTTAACTACGTAAGCACTTCTTTTTAACATTTATTTCTTACCCATGGGAAATTTTAAGATTAAGGAAAATAAGATTTGAGATATGAAGATTTCATATTGTTACAAAACATAAATCAATAGTGAGCGTGAGTTGGCTTTGTTTTTTGCAATCACTTTTAAACCTTGAGAAGATAACAGTAGTGCATGTGTGAGGATGGGAATGCAAAGACTTTGCCATTTGTTTACGCTGTAATCTTATTATTGGATATTGAAGTTTTCTCATTTCACAGGCAATCCACAAACTTACGGAGTATCTCTGTTTCCAAGTGAGGAATGTTGCAAGGGAACTTGTTGATGCATTTGATCTTCCGGATCATGTTACTCGGGCCCCTATTGCCATGCGGTCAGGAGCTTACTCGCAGTACACACAACATGTGGGATTTTAATAACAAAGGGCGCAAAGAAGATTCGTGTTTTTTGGGGAATTGACCCGATAATTCTTTTGGTCCAGGGTTAAAATTGTGGTACCTGACCAAGATCGCCACGCTCTGTAGTTTCAGTTGAAGATTAGATTATCCGCGGAAAATAAAGAATCGTTTTTGTATATAGATATTTTAAAAAGATATTGATCGTGTGGCAAAATTCTACTATACATGTTAAAAAATGTTAATTTATAATAATAAATCAAACGTCGAGACACCAAATGAGAATATAATCGATTACGCTTTGCTGCTGTCATGCCAGTGGATGCAGTTTCAATGATTCACAATCATGAAAAAAAAAATAAAGATGGAGATTTGTGTCGTGAACACATCCCCAGCTACCCATCAGTTACAGAAACTTACAAACTATTTTTCATCTCAAACTTCTTTTTTCAACAGGCTCATGATCATGTGTTTATGTTTTTGGGCGTTTTTCATATATAATAAATTAATGTCAAGCAAGCACAGTAGAATTTTTTGTTCATATACTTGAAATTAAGCTTTTTCAGCCCTCAAAGTTCTGCAATTATGATATGCATTTCGAGCTGCTTCACTTTTTTGCCTGATATCTTCATACATTTTCAATGATGCCTCAGAAAATTTCGTAAGTCGATCAAGAACCTTGGTTAACCTTGCATGAATACAGCTCAAATTTGCAGACTCATCTTCATTATCTTCATTAGTTTTGCTCTCCTCGGTTTCTGCAGTTCTTGCATTTACAGAATTCTGTTTCCTGAAAAGTTGGTCATTCTGCTGCTCGGTCCTAAGGTGAAGATCAGACAAAAAGTCTATGATTGCCTGACTTAGTTCCTCAGAAGGTAAAGCCTTGATCCCAGCAGACCAGTCCCGACAAAGAACAAATATAGGTGGTGCCAGAAGTCTGCGAGGGGAGAACGGTCTTCTGCTCTTGGAACGCTCCCTTGGTAGCAGTATACAGTTTTGCAGCCATGCATTGAGTGCTTCCACATATGAAGTGAGGCTGTTAATCCAGTTTGCAAAACTCAGACCAAAGAACTCAACTTCTTCTAGAAGCCGGGTCATTATCTCCCTGCGCACTTCTCCTCGCAACAAGGTTTCTGTTGAGTTTCTTGAATGATATGCTAAGGAGATGGTGATGTACTGTGCATGATGACATTCCAGCATGGCCTTCCACATTCTGATCAATCTGCATAACCGGTAGTTTCTCAGGTCATTAGTGGTTATAGGTTCATTGCTTTAACACTCAACTAGCAAGGAATAGTTGTTTATCAATAGCAAACAGTTAACTTCCATAATGATAACATATGTAAAATCCAGAACCTCTCACTTACCCTTCTGTAAATTCCAAAAGTTGTGGGAGCAATTCTTCATCCCTCATTCTCTCAATTCGTTTAGATATTGAATCAACAGAATATATAGCCACTCTTAACCGCGAATGCAGATCCTTCACAACCGACCGGGTCTTGTCAATCACATGAGAGCCTTGATCTTTTGCAAATTGATGCCTAAGCTGGTGACATTTTCGATCATACTCCTTCATGATGGATTCACTAGCCTACAGACAGCCAATAAGTGGTCAAGAGTATCAGGGATTGGAAACACAAATTTTGGAGGTGCAGTACATTTAATAAGCACACACATTGATGATAAAATAATACCTCTGCGTCCCCTTGAAAGGAATCAAAATTTGGAGAGAAAGAACTAAAGGCATAAATGTTCAAGGAACTCAGATTTAATCAACTCACTCACTAGATATTCTGAAGATATTAGATACCAATTGCTTAATATGTAAATTAGACTCATACATCAGGCAGCATCAGGTTTATCCATTTATGTCACACTTTAATTTTCATACTTAATTGTTTTCACCATAGTCTCTTTACTCTTCAGTTCTATGCTACTTGCAATACCTTTACTTCATCATAGAGTTTTCGCTCCCATGCATATAGTCTGTCAAGGGTGGATGAATGGCTTCCAGCAATCATGCAGACTTCTTCAACAAAGTCACTTCCACTATCATCAACATCTTCCTTTGTTTTTGCAGCCAAAGCATTCTTAGATGAGGATGACCGAGAAGATGCTGTCCTTTTCCAACTTATAATTTTTTGGGCGGGTTCTGCAGAAGAAAAAGAAAAAAAGAGATAAATTATTCAATCCTAAGAATTCATCTTTCAATAATCAAACTTTGACATACAACAGAAACAGTGACCTCGTAGTTAAAGAGTAAAAACTAGCCAAGAAAAAAATTGAGAAATACTGAATTTACAGATAGATTGCATTGGATTGCAACAAATACAAAAGAATGCTGCATGCCTCTTTATTTCCAAATTCATCACACGGTAAAATCTTATGTCAACATGGTTTACCTTTACTACACTGCTTGCTAACCATTATTAATTTGTTGACAAAATTTAAACCTCACGAATTCAAAGGGATTACTGCAGGTTGTTTCATACAAAAATTACCTTAATTCAAGATGTAAGAACTAAGAAAACCATATTCATCAACCAATTTAAAACATTCAGAAAGTTGAGAATGTAACAGTTTGTGACATGTCCAGAATAGTTTCATTTCATTTGTTACGGGAAATGGAGAATTTAACAAGAGCTAATCAAGCATGTAGAAATCTTCAACAGAGCAACAAACTTAATTCAAAGAATGATTAACAAACTTAAATCATGAAAGGATGTGATATTTAAGACTAGATTAGTTACTAATAAGTATCTTATTACAGAATCAACGCAACTTACCCTGGAAAACAGGTGAAGCCTTTCCCCCGCAACAAACAGGCTGGAAAGCTGACAGCATATCCATGGTAGAGGATTTCACTATCAGAAGAGACAGTAGAAGATTAGTAACAACAAAGAAGACTGATCAGTTGTATCTTGCACTACTAGATAAAAAGTTCACATGATACCAAGGAATTACCTTTTGCTTCAGAATACCCCACCTTGATTTTGTTTGCTTCTAACAACCTCAAGACCTCCCTACCAGATTCAGAAGCTCGAATGAACCGATGCTCTATATCCTTTATGCTGGAGAGAAAATCTTTAGCTCTGTGGGTGATGAACTCTGAAGGATCCTCTCTTTCCGCTGACACATTTTTTCCAGCCATGTTCTTCTCCTTCTTTGAACTGGATCTTCCACCAGCACCCTTGTCTGCAACAGCTCGGCTTACTTCACCTGCATCACTCGGCAACTCTATCTCTCTCACTTCTCCATGAACCTTTTGTTTGCCCCCTTCCACTCCTCTTGAAACAATTGAATGATCAAGGTAGGGTGCATAAGAATTTCCACCCTCATTTCCCATTGCATCACTGCTGAACTTTCCAAACTTCTCATCAAGGTTAGGTTGCATCATGCAATGCCCATCTGAACCGATATGCAACCACTGATCTCTATTTTCTTCATCCCTACACTCTCTGGAGTCACTGCAATGCACTGCAAACCTGAAGCTCTCACTATCTTCTCCAGGATCAAAGAAATCCCAAGACGCACCTGACTCAGGAGGAGGTGGTGGAGGTGGAGGCATTGGAACCACAGTGGATTCATCATCCAAATAGTTGATGTTTCCACAAGCATTTACTGTAACAGTAACAGCAGCACTACCCCCCGACCTCATGTAACTAAGAGTGGTGGCCACAGGCGGCGAAAGAGGACTCTCATTGTGCAAAGGTGACTCCGAAACCTCAACTTCAGCAACATGTGAAGGTGATGGAGAAGGGTAACTAGTTTGAGAAGGGGTTTTGTCAGATACAGACAGAGATGACTCTGCCACTACCTCAGCCTCAGCATACCTGCGGAGAGAAATGCCAACATTTCGAAGAGATTGAATGTACGAAACATGTGCAGCTGCTAAAGCATATCTTGAATCGATAGCCACCTTGATGAACCGCTTTCTTTCCCTGCACAAACTCAAAGCTTCATTCTTTTCTGCTTTTGAGTTCGTAGCACCCATTTCCCCCTTTAATCAGATTAAATTACATCGATTCACTGAACATTCATAGAAAAGACTCTATTTTTACAACCCTCACCACAATCCATTACTATTTCTTCATAGCTTCACATTCACAATCTCACACCACATTCGAAAAGGTCCACTTTAATAAAAAAAATAATAAACAAAACAAACCCAATGAGGATGAAAACTAAGATATCATAACCCTTCACCTCGACAGCTGGAAAAGCAAGAGCTCCTTGGTCAAAATGTAATCTTTATTATATTTCAGACAGTGATGAACAGAGAAGCAGTGAGCACCCAGGTTGGTTGCATGGTGATGCAGCAAGTGTAGAAAATGAGAGGTCTTAGGGTAGTGGGAAAGGGACAAGACCCTTTGTTAGAGGCAGATAAGGAAAAGAAAGAGAAATGGTGGTGGTAAAGTTATTGAGTTGGTTTCTCAGAGACACAAAGAAGGAAAGGGAAAGCAATGAGGGTAGGTAAAAGTCATCAAAACAAAGGGCATCAAGGGAAACTGAAGCGTATCAGTGTGGTTGTAGTTTATGAGTATGTATGAAATAAGATTGTAGCAGGGATTCTGCAGGGAAGGCCCGGGCAATGAACAAGGAGCATTGTGCAGTGCAAAGATGGAAAAAAGGTGGAAAAAGAGAAACAAACAAAAATGGTGAACCACTGCCAGTAATTCTGCAGCAGTTATTACTCACATCAAGTGGGTCACAAGAGCTACTCTGAAACTTAAAATAAATAAATAAATTCAACGGTAACAGTCGTGTGTATTTGATTAAAATTTTATTTAAAACATAAAAAAATAGTCATAAAATATAACATATTTAAAGTAAAATGAAACTCATTTCAAATAAACTGAAATTTCTTATCATACATTAAAAAAGATTATTTATTCACTTATGATTTCACATCATTAATAAAACAATTTTATACTTAATTTATTTTAATAAAAAAATTAGAAACGTTCTATGTAGATATGAATCCGGTGAATATATTAAGTCATATGATCCAACATGTAAATTCTTATTTATTAATTTAAAATGGTTAAAAAATATTTTGAGATATATTTGTTAATGTAGATATTTATATATTAATAATAAATGTGATTAAATTACAATAGTACCATTACATTATAATATTTCTTAATATCATATATTTATAAATTATTTAATAAATTAGATAAGGTATTATATTATTATTATTGTTTTACTAATTATTATATATATATATATATATGACAAGTCATTTGTAAATATTATTTGATATTATTAGTTTTATTGTAAGATTTACAAGGTCCAAAAATAATATAAATATACATAGAATTTTATCAGAAAATACATGATCATTTATACTCTTTTATTGAAAAGATTGAAATATTCTTACTAACTTGAGTGTTAAAGAGTTTTTGTCTTACAGATGACTCTTCTTATGTGTCTTAACCCTTAGGAGTACATATCAGAGTTCTTTAATTCATTCTGATCTTGCCACTTGTTTGAAGAACTACATTTAGGATCTCGGTAAGAACATTTGGTGTCCACTATGGGGTCTTAGTAAAACTTTGTCCTGACCTCACTCTTCTATGGTCACCACCCATAGTCAAGCATAACTATCTCACGAAATGGAGTCCAACTCCATGGCAACCCTTCAAAATCAAATACAGACGCTAACATAGCAAAACAAGGAACAATGTAAATGTTACGAGTTTGAGCTTGAAGCCTTGTGCACTCAACAGCAGGTGGACCTCCAAGCATTGAGCCAGAAGTTGATTGGCCTAGAGAATGGAAAGTCCATTCCCGGTCCTCGAAAAAGGACCCCTCCACCAATAATACAAACACGACACTCGTCGGTCAGCAGGGAGTCCCTATAGTAAGGGCATCAAGGAAAAGGTCAAACCTTTGCATGTTAGGAAAACATTTAGGAAGGAGGTATGTATAACTCTCAGACAAAGCACAACCCACCATCTTAACAAGATTCCCAAGAGAGTCGTAACAAATTAGCTTGATGTAGATCTTGAAGAGAGATTGGAGAAGGTCAACCCAATGCAAAATTAGGGAGACTTGCGATTGAAGAACCTTGGGAGACCCCTAAGGTGACCCCCGAGGAAATTACTAGAGGAGGAGTGACAATTAAAGTTTTCGATAAAGAAACTCTCTTATTAGAAGAGACGGGAGAAGAACCTTTACTCATGGGGCTAATCTATTTCTCTAGCAAGGAACGATGACAATTATAGACAAATCAAAAGAAGAGGAAGAAGATATACATACAATAATGAGCAGACTCGAAGAGAATATAAGGAATGCAAACCTAAACGAGAAAGGAACAAGCGCTAAAGGTGCAAAGATGAACAAGAACGAAGAAAGAAAAAAGTGGTAAGGGCCAAAGAATATAAGTAATTTAAAATGACAAAATGCATCAAAAAGCATGTTTCGGACCAAAAATAATCACAACCCTTGGTGCTTCATCTTCTAAACTCAAACCACTTGGATGTGGTCACGTCAACCACTTCTAGATGCATTTAATGTGATAAGAGGCTTCGTAGAGCAATGCAATCATTACAACATTTGTGAAGAAACCCTTTATCAGTGTCATGTAGTTACCTATAAAGTTATCACTAGCTTGGTAAGTCGGTAGCACAAAACAAAGCCTACCTAAGTCAGCAGCACAAAACAAAGTATGCCTAAGCTGACAGCATAGAACAAAGCATTCCTATGCTGACAACACAAAACAAAGCTTGCCTAAGTCAACAACACAAAACAAAGCTTGTCTAAGTTGACAACACAAAAACAAAGACTACCTAAATCAACAGTATAAAGCAAAGTCTGCCTAAGTCGGCAACACAAAGCTTGATAAGCGACGTTAGGTCCTACCTAGGTCAACAATTCAAAAGCACATAACATAGCGTCCATGGTCAAAGACAACCACTTACAACTAAACTTAATTATTAGCCCACCTGCGAAACCTTAAAAGTTGACCACAACTTGGTCAAATCCCAAGACTGGGAGACTTATGTACATACCTAATTCAATAAATATGTTAAGTCATATGGTCTAACGGGGCTCATTCAATTTTGCTAACCTAAAGTAGTTAGAGAATATTCTAAAACATATTTGTTGATACAAATATTCATATATTAACTGTATATATATTATAATATTTCTTAATACCATATATTTTCATAATATTTAATAAATCATGTAAGATATCACATTATCATTATTATTTAACTAATTATCATAACTATCGTAATTTATTATATTTATTGATATTTGTTGACATTACTTATATTCTTTTGATATTACTAGTAGTATCATGAGTTATAGAATCCAAAAACTTTATAACTACACATAGTATTTCATTTATAAATACACACTTACTCATATTTATTTTCTTATATCTAAATTTCATTTATAAATACACATTTACTCATATTTATTTTCTCATATCTAAAAGATACAAAATCTTTTATTAACTTGAGTATCAGAAAATCATTTATAAATTCATTTCTTTTTGCATTATAATCCTTGAAAATATACATCAAAATTCTTTAGTTGATATCTTATTACACGTTCAAACAGAAATTCACCCATAATGTCTTAATATTAACATTAAATAATTTATAATTATTTATATTTTTAATTCAAACTTAATTATAATCCTGTACAAAATATTACTTTTTATTCTTAAACATTTTACAGTATGAAATAAAATATTTTTAGACAATACCACCTGTAGAAACAGCTCAAATTTTGTTTTTTTAAGGAAATTCTGCACCAAGTGATTGGATATGCCGAAGATTATTTACCAGACGGATGAACCTCGGTTTCTGTGTTGCCTTCCCTTTGCTACTTTCTCATTTATTACATTGAAAAAAACAAAGTATAAATGGTAATATAATTTAATAAGAATAATACCATATACGAAATTATTAAAACATAAATTTAGATTTCTATTGATTTTAGTGTTCTTTTTTCATTATGTTTTTAAAATATATTAACAAAATTTAATACATTAAAATTAATGTATTATAAAAAAATCTAGAATCGTAAAATATGATCTAGGAATTCTTTGACACTTCAAATTAAATAGAGTAAAATATACTTTAATGTACTCGATAAACTTGAAAACAAGAAGTTATTTCAAAAGGTATTTTTTTATAGTCTAGTAATATTCAGTAGTAATTTAAAACTGACCTTTTTTCTTATTTTTCTGAAAATAAATAAATAAGTATAGTAATTTATAGTCTTTCTTTCTAATTATGAAAAATGTCATTTTATTTTAAAATAAGTAAGTATTGAGCATTTTAAATTTTATTCATTATGGTTTATATATGTATTCCTACACTCTAAACTTAATTATGGAATTTAGTTATTTCACTCTTCTTAAGTAATCTAATATCACAAATATAATTTATATAATTAAAGGTATGTTATAAACTTAAACATAGATTTATTGTATTTAAAAATATTTGTTTACTACAAAACTTAATCGTATGAAACATTTTTCTTCTGATCATAAAATAAATATTTATTCTACGCAATACACGGTTAAAAACATTAATTTTTGTTTTTTGCCGTTTCATAAGGTCTACGGTTAGATTACTCCTAGTTCTAAAATAGTTTTAGTATATTTCTAAATATACATAATATACTATTAGAAGGTAGTGTAATTTAACACAATTAAAATTTTAGTTTAATGGTTATATACTGAAAGTGTAATATAGGTTATATTGTTTATAAATTATAAATTGTTAATATATCTTTTAAAGTAGTTAATATAAAAGTCAATAATATATATTCTTAATATGTATAAAAGTTTTCCTTAAAAATATTCAACCCCTTGCTTTTATAACTTTTAAAACAAAAAAAAGTTAAATATATTATTATCTTATATCAATTATTCAGTTAAATTAAGATCAACTTGAAATTATTTTAATTATTAATTTATTTATTATTTTATAATATCATGTATTTTATAAGATTTGACTTGATAAGTTTAACAATATATAAAATGTTATTAACATATGATATTAATATTGTTAGTGTTGAAGGAACTCAGAAGTAAATATAAAATAGAGAAGTGAGTTATATAAAGAACATGAAATGAGTGAAGAGAAATGTATCCAAAGATATAAGATCGAAAAAGGAAGTAAAAAACAAGTGTTATCAAAACATTAATAATTGAGATTTACGTCAAAAGAAAACTCACTAATTTTAAAGTATTTTTAACTCTAAATCATAATACAAGTGAATTGTTGTTCATTAAATTCATCTTAGACTTAAATATTTAAACACTTAATTCATATAAGAAAACATAATCTTGTTATCTTGCTTACCTATATCGAGTTAATTTAATTTATTAATTAATATCGAAAATAATTTCGGGTCTTGAGAAAAATTCGATGATAAAATTAAATAAAAATAAAAATATAATGTCATAACTTATATAAAAGGAAATTAGATATCTTATTTAGAATTTGTAGAAGGTAAGAAATAAAAAGAGGTTTAGTAATATGAAAAAGAGAGAAAATTGATAAAAGTGAGAAAGTTGAAAGAATGGAACAGAAGTAGAAAGAGAAACAGTGAAAAATATTATTTGTTTATTTATGTAATTTGTTGTACTTGTTAGTGTTAGTGGAGGTAAAGTTAGGGTTGTCAGAACGCAAAAATGCGCTTAGGTTTTCGTGAAGGCAACGGCTCCTCAAAACGCGCTTCTCTCTTCTTTTCTATTTTAAGTTCGGAAAATATATTCATCTCCAAATCAAATGTGAATTACTTTTACACCATTATCTAATTATACCTATTATACCTTCATCACTTTATTAATTTTCATAACGAAACAGTTACATGCAACTAGGACAAAATGTTATTTTTTTTTATATTCAAAATAAGATAGAAACAGTTTAAATTATTTTTTAATCATAAGTGATATATATCACATTTATTGACTTTTCCAATATCAAACTTCATATTCCTATAATTTTTTTAAGTAGGATTCATATCTTTAAGATTAATAATTTAAAATTAAAATAATATAAATGTATTATATATATAGAGAGAGAGAGTATGATGATACCGATCAAATTTTATAAGTTGAATTTTCAGATTGGAAGAAACATCCATCAAGTTAAGTTAAACACGTTAATAATTATATTTAACAAAATTCATATGTGAAAACTAATTTTAATTAGAAACTAATGAAGAAATTTATAAATACGATAAAAAAGATTGTAGGAACTTTTGTAAGGTATTTATTATAATATTAATTGTTGAATTGATCAAATGCAAATTAACTTAAGCATTGAAGTATCTTTAAGAGGTGCACCTCATTAGTCGGAGTATCTGAACAACTAGGAAGGAAGCTTTGGAGTGAGGAAGACAATTTGAAGTGAACACTTAATCCCATACACTCAAAACATTTTAGTGCCCACTCTCGAGCATAGCAAAATCTTTTAAGCTTACCGATCACATCGCACAGATCCACAAGTGATGCCCCTTCAACTTGACGTACGATACAAATGCAATTTTATTGATCCAAGTGGGAAAGTCATCTCTGAGGAGACGAATTCAAGACTTGGATGTCAATGTCGGACATCTTAGAACCGAACTCAACATTGCAACTAAGTAAAGGGAGCATACAACCATCCAGAACGAAGTTTGTAAGAGGATCGTCACGCGAAGGTTCAACACTTAAGTAAAGTCGAGGAGTTTCATCGAGGGAGACTTGGTATTGAGAAACATAAATAACACAAGGAAAAAGTCTTAACACCGAAAGCTTGTGTCAAACTAGGAGGGACCGTTCAAGATAATTGAAGACATGAAGAACGACTCCTATCAACTCCAATACCTGAGTGGCAAGGCTATTCCAAATACCTGGAATGCCACATACCTCAAATTTTATTTTAGTTGATTTAAATGTAACTACTGAGTAACATGTTAATTAATAAAAACAAGTAATTTCAAGTCATGACTGTGACTCTTTCTTCTTGCTTGACGACTATCGATCAGTTAAGGAAGAGTTCATCCAACGAACTCCTACCAAACCAATTACACAATCAGTTAAGGAAGAGTTCACCCCATTGAACCTTGTCGCACCTTTTTGCCCATTAATTGAGGAATAGTTATACTCGAACCCTTACTGATGGAGCACTCATAAACGGTTAAGGAAAAGTTTTAATCAAACCTCTAGCATCTAACAAACAATTGGTTAAGAAAGAGTTATGAAAAGAACCCTTACCGACCATTCATTAAAAATTGTTTAAGTTCGTCTAATCAACTTACAACAAAGCGCATAATAACAATTAAGGACGAGTTCACCAAAGTGATCACTTATCGTTTCATCATCCAAGTAGCCTATAAATCACTTAAAAAGATTTACAAATCAATGTTAATGTGAAATGTTTGGTTAAGGACAAGTTCCTAAAGAATCCCTACCGAACATTTATTGGCAAATTGCATTATGATAAAATGCTAAGTTACAATAGACCAATTAAAAGTAAATCCAATATGCATAAATGAACACAATTGTGGAGAAGAAGACCATTAGTATTAATTCAATCCAAAAGGGATAAATACAATGTAGAAAGGTCGATCTGTTAGCGATCAACTTACAAAAAAACTATTTTTAACAATTGCATAAGATCGACCTTAAAAAAATAACAAAAAATACAATATCAACACTCTAGAGGATCGGGGATGTCTTCGACAACCTCTATTCGATCAGTGGGGTTAAGAAGGACTTTATCTTCAATCGCGTCCTCTTTGAAATCTTTGGCGACCTCCTCGTCTGATATATCCCAAACATTCATCAGTTAGATGTTGTAGAGGGCCTTCTAAATGTTGAACTGACCCTCATGAACAAGGATACCATAAAAGAAGGTCGCTTGATCCAAGACCTTCTAGAAGGCGACCTTATGTTGGATCATCACTTGCACATCAGTTTTCTCCAAATCACTAGCTAAGAACTTGCACTTTTTGTCCACGTCCCCCAACTCTTTCTGACCAACCTGAAGTGCGAGGCAAATTTCGTCATGCTGATTCTTGGTAGACAAACTCTTCTCCTTTTTCACTAAGGTAGCAACCTTGGCGACATAGTTGTTCATTTTTTGTCTGCACAGTTCATGGGCAGACTTTAGTCATCTGCCTTGGTCGTTAGAACCTCATTTGCATGGAAGGCCGTAGCAAGACTTTTTTGAGCATTTGCCATATGTTTCTCCAACTGTGCCACCTCTGACTAGTCGAGTCTAGGAAAAACCCTTTGATACAAGACAACCACTCGAAGACTAAATTCCTTCACTGTGACCAACACCTTGGCCTCATACAAACCCTTAAAAAGATCTTTCTCCTCAGGGTTCAGATGAAACAAGACTTTGTCTCCAATCTTGAAGCTTGTGTCAATGACCAACCCATGAACTTTCTTTTTAGAAAAGATATTCATTTTGAATACAAAAAAATACTATTAGCTCCTAATTTACGACAAGTCTAAGTGCTTTTAATTTGTCAAATAACTATACATAAACATTTTAATCATACTAACATAGACTTTGTAAGAGGTTTCAATGAACGTGGTTGTTTGCTTATACCAGAAAATCCTTGCTTGAGTAAATATATTTAATTTTCCTTGACTGGTTAAACATATTTTTAAAGTATATGAGATAGTCATTTTATTTTTTTTGAAAAAAAATTCATCTGGATCTGAATAAAAGCAAATAAGATATCTCAATTTGAAAGTTTAAAATAATGAGTTTATGAATTTTTTTATTATATGTTGTTTATTTTTTTTTTCTTTTTTAATGTATGACTTAAATTTATACTTAAATTCTTTCAATTATTTATTTTTCTTTAATATATATATATATATATAAATTATAAAAACACTTTAGTGTGAATTTTATTAGAATAAATTCAACATTCTTATATTTTGACTAGACTTCATGTTTTTTCTGTCGTGTTTTTTAGACTTTATCACTGTTTTCATTTATTAAATGTTATAAATTTTTTTTATAAGAAATTGATAAAATTAATAAATAAATTATAATCAATCATTATATTAATCTATATATTATATATTTTATTTAATAACACAAGTATGACATAAAAATATTAATTTGAAAATACAATAGAATTACAACACTATTTAATAAAATATATAATTTTATATGTAAATATCAATAATATTGTTTATAAAAGTTAATTAAAGTATTATAGTAAGTTTCAAATTACCTTAATCTCAACTTAACTCACTTAAAAAAAAGAAGAGAATTTTGAATGTTAAAGATTTTTTTTTACTTCTCTTGGAATTCATGAAAAGAAATTTTCTTAAGAATAGACTAATTCATAAATTATAAGTCCAGTTGACAATTATAAGATGAGCATGACAGCATCCATTTTTAATGTAAGATAAAATGGTTGTCTAATATATGTCTGGTTAGAAAGTTTTAAACAAACAGTGTATTAAGGTGCGAAGTAAAAATATGAACTGATAGTAGATGATTGATGATTTTCTAATAGAGGTTTGTTAGAAAGTTGTAAACGAACAATGTGTCAAGGTGTGAAGGAAAAATATAAAAGTGTAAGTAGATGATATAGTGCTTAATAATTAATGTTTCTTTAATTTGGAGGGACAAAAATTGTAGGAATAGCGTCTAGAAAAACTAGTCAAAAGAACACACTAGATGAGAATTTTTTTAACTTTTGATGTTTGTCTTTTCTTTTTTGACTTTTGATGTTTGTTTGCCCTTTCTTCCTTGGGAGTTATTTTTTTCAAGGAAAATGATATTTTAATACCATTTTTTGACACCATTGACACTGTACACGTGTCAAAATGTGGTTGGATGATTTCAAATTAAAAAAATAAACTTTGGTTTTTCTCTTCCAAATATACTCCTGTCTCAACTTTTATAATTTGAGATTATCCAATAACATTTTGACATGTATGCAGTGTCAAAATAGTGTCAAAAAATGGTGTTAAAATATCATTTTCCTTTTTTCAAAGTCATAGTTATTGCCTTAAGTGGTAACAATAGGTCTCAAAATGAAGGCCTTGCTAAAAAACAACTACTTTGAGTTCAGAGCAAGATACACGACAAGGCCAAGAAATAACCTCAATTTGGGACTTAACTTACAAATAGGTTAATCGCTTCATGTTTATACTAAATATTATATGTAAGGAAAGACATTGCACAAATAGTATTAGTTTTTGTTGCTAATTTTATGTTTGGCAGTCAATGAATAGTTAAACTCTATTTACATTGATCTCTATATGTAATAACAAGGATTGCAGTCACTTGTTGTATTTACTGTTATAATGTTAGGACTCTAATAACTAGCTATGGTGAGTGCGGGAAGAAAACATAAAGGAAATAAAAAAAAAAAAAGGTGAGAAACTAAACAAAATATACAAGCTTTGATTTGATGCAGAAATTAATAATCGTAGAAACTATGCCTTTGAGGTATGAAGTCTTCGTATTCCGGTCTTGGACTTGTGTAGGAGTAACCCTTCCTAAACCTGTTGTTTCTGCTTCTTACTTCCACATCCACAGAAAACACAGCACAAACAGGTCTGTGGTCAGAAAATCTTGACTCTCCTCGAATATATGATAATTGATCAATGCCATTGCCACGCCATAATATTCTGTCACACCTGCAATTCAACACAACATTGTCAACATTTTGGTTTATCTCAATTCAGTAACATGTTATAAGATGCAGCAATACCATGCAGGTGTTCGACGTTTTTTCTTTGATTTCACAGTTTCACCAGCGTATGAGTCTGAATTCTGTGAGTACTTGTAAGTGGGAGCAAAAACAATCCTCCCCTCTTTGAAACCGTTAAAAACCCTTCCTGCGTCTCTTTCCATGTTTAACTGTAAAAAATGTTTATGCATCACTTTTTTCTTAGTATATATGAGACTGTGTTGATAGACTATGAATGGATGTACACACACCTGATCTTTCTCTAACAAAGTGTCCCAGTCGTTATCCTCCAATAGAACCCTTGTTTCTTCGTAACTCAAAGCCACCCGATAATTCAAATCTCCAAGCCATATTATTCGACTGCAAAAAAGATTAGACTTTTACAATGACATCTGCAAATTATGTGTTGTATAAAGATTATATCTATATCAACTCATAAGTGAAATATAACTCACTCATGGTCAACAATTCTCTCTGGCGCACGACGACACGGATTCTTGCAAATCCTAGGGAATTGGGTGCTTTTGAGGATCTCGGCTACATCAGAATTTCTCTTCAACTCGTCGCCGTCTTTCTCCCCAGAAGCCAAGTGACTACAGACGAAACAAAAACTTGTTTGATGTAATGACATGCTCATTGATATACACCCCTGCAATCAATTATTCATTCCATGTGCATCATTAGTCTTCATAGCAGTACATTACCAAAATAACATGAATATTCATCACTGGCTATGTAACATGTTTTATATATTTACTAGGACCCATTTGGAAGTACTTATTTACAACATATGAAAAATTATGCAGAAATACTTGAATTATAAGTTCAATACCTTGTTACCTAAGCAACCCATGATCCCTCTCCCAACAGAATCCACTCTAAGATGTCCAATGTGAGGCACTAATTCCTTCTTAGTCCATATGGTGAGAAAAATCCCAACCATTTGTTTACTTGATATAAGGGAGTATCTGCATGTGCTAGGAGAAGAAGGTAGTTCTGTGATTGAAAGCAACTCTTCCACGGTTTCATCACCATGAAGCTCAGAGTCTAACTTATTCATAGGGTCACTATACTTTCTCGCCCTTCGTCTCTCCCTGGATGGAGAATCCACCGGACAATTGCAAGCCTTAAGGAGGCTGCTACCCTCTGCCCTGAAGTTTTTACTGATAACTTTAAGAGAAGGCTTCTGAAAGAAATTCAAACTTGCCGGGGACTTTGAATCCTTTGAACTACTATTGCTTTTCGACCCAGTTCCCGAGTCTGAAGAATCACTGTATTCATTTCTTGGTCTGTTTAGTGCTTGACTTATCAAGGCCAACCACCTTGCTGCAGGTTCGTTGTCTTCTATCACTAGAACATTCCCAGCACTCAAAGGAACAATTTCCTGGAAACTGAACATATAAAGTATTTCATCTAACTTCAATTTCTATTAATTTCAAAACAAAACACCAGAAAGAAGGAAACTTTATTTCTTAGTACAATAACATATTTGTTGGTCTGGATTTACTTCTAAATAGCTCGAGTAGCTTCTTAACAATAACTAATATCTTCTTTATTACAAAAACTAGAAAAGCAACAAGGAAGCGAATCACTACTACTAATACAATTAGTGTTGCTGAAAAACGACAGTACAACTATTAGAATTTAGTTCATAAATAACCATATATTTCGTACCCCAAGACGTATATATCTGCGGAGCCTTCTACTAAGAAGAAATCTTGAAGGTTGAGATCAAAATTTGGTGACTTTCCTCCCACATTCCACGTTGCAACGAAGATTCTGCAAATCACGTGACCAAAATGGCATAACATGAAAATGGCAACAAAAGAAATTGTGAATGAAGCCTTGAATCGAAAATGAATTCCCACATACCTGAAAGTCTGCAGTTCAGTTTCTGGAGCCATCACAGGGCGTTCAAAAGTGGACAAATTTAGGCCTTCGATTCCAGGGCTAGTCTCCCTTTCTGTGAGTTGATAAGAAATTAAAACAATGGTTTATTTCTTTTTATGTTATCATTCTCTGACAAATCTATAATTGCATGACGTTTACATTGCAAGAGTGAAGAATTTATGGTGCAGATCAAACAAGAAAAATTCCCCAGATTAGAAAACATCTTACCAATAACCAAAATTTCATTGCTGTTAGGTAAGCTACCAAAATAATACAAGATTACACGAAGAAGATTTCTTACTGTTTGATAGGTACTTTGATTTTTACAAGTTGGATTCAGAATCTAGAGTTGACCTACAATTTTTTCAATTCATACTAAAGCCCCAATTTTGGGTATATTTAGATTTATTCAACATTATAAATTATTCTTGGACATATTTATTAAAGATACAAGAATAATTCTGAAATAACTTTACAAGTTGAAATTGATTTCTAAAGCTCATGTTTTTGTAATTAAAGAAATAAAGAAATTATGTTGTTTTCGAGAATGTAAAAATTATGTGTTTGTTGGGGGCAATGCATAAACTAGTACCTGAGAAACTTTTTCTCATGATGGGGGCAGCTTCCAAAAATGCTTTTTTTCTTGTCTCAATCTTCTCCAAATCTTTCCATGCAAATAAAATTAATCAAAGTGAAACCATAAAACATGGAAATTTAGATTTTCTATGGAAAGAAAGTAGAAAAGAAAGCATGCAATGAATACCAAGAGTAGTAGTAGCTCCATCATCTTCTTCCGTGCCTGGTTTGATTGCTTCTTCGTCTGAGCTTCTCCCATTTCGCTTTGATCCGAAAATCTTCGGAAGGATAGACTTCATCCAAACAAGAAAAAGGGTCAAGAAAAAATGCACCATATATACCCTTATACTGAAAAACAAGAAAAACGTAATGCATGGAATAAATGAACTATAACATAAAAAGAAACACCTTCTTTTTCTTGTCATTCTTGGCACTGGTATCTGGCAAATTTGATGCAGTGGTTGTGTTGACAGGGCTGGTGGCAGAAGCTTCATTAGCTTTGGTCATTTCAAAGTTAGCATTTGATTTAGAACGTGCACCCGTAGACGAAGACATTCATTCATTCGTATTAGCAACATGCCCTTAATATGATCTTTATTTCATCACATCCAGAAGTAGAAACATTGAGAAAGCAATAAGAACGTGTGCATGAACAAAGTTTGTTTTTGTCTCTTCCTTTTGAAATCTTGGTTTCATTAAGTGCGATTATTGAATATGTTTTGTATGTTGTACATTTTTTTTTGTTGTCAAAAGGATGAGATTTTGGCGGCGGATCTTTCGGGGCACTTAAGGTTGAGGGAGATAGAGGAGCAAAACGAGGCAGGAAACGGTTGAGTAACAGTTAACAAAATAAGCCAAAAATTACACACTTTTGGATTTATTAGCTGGGTGCCTTACCATACCGTCATCCCTATGTTGTAGATATCTGTTGGCAATAGTCAAGGGAAAAACACAAAGTGAATAATATTTCTATATATATATATATATATAATATTGTTTTATAAACAAGTTTTGCTGAATAATTTATAATTTTTAAAAATTATGCAATTAAAAACTATAATGTATACAGAAGAGTGAAGTTGGAATAGATAACATTGTAGGAAATGACTTTCATTTTCATGGAAATTCAACACACTCATCATTCTTTATGTAAGAAGAAGAAAAAAACAGTGGGGAATTAATATTCTAGGAGAGCATGATATTCCCAAAAAATTATTATTTTTTTCGTTTAGATACCTTAAAATTACCCCTACCATTTTTAATTTACTCTTTTCTAAAAAATAAAACCTTATGCTATTTTTTTAATTCAAGTGTTTCACCAAATACCATGCAACGATGAATAATCTTCTTTGTTATAATAGATTATAATATATGATATGATATGATATAAAATGATGGTTTACAGAATTATTTACCTATATTATAAAAGAAAGTTACTACATAACAACTAATTTAAGATAAAAATTAATTAGTTATATTGACTAAATTAAATACTAATTTATAAACTAAAAATTATTAGTATTTCTAATACGTCTTAATTATTAAAAAATATTTTTTTTTACTGATTTTAAAATATAGCGGTTTCAAATTAGAACAGTTTTTTTCTTGAGTTTCTTTTTTTTTATAAATATTTTTGGTACTTTCATACACGGCATCCAATAAAATAACAGCATATGAAGAATCGTTTTGAAAAAAAATATTTCAATTCATTTATATTTAAATTTCACAATATTCATTCTACAAAACAAATTCAAAATAATCCTGGAGAGTTCAAACGTATTTAAAATTTGAAACAAATAAAAAATAAAAGTGAAATGCTAATCAAATAAATTCTACCTCACTCGTTGGTGGTTGAGTTTTGACTGGTTTTAAAGTACAGTGGTTTCAAATTAGAAATTAGAACGGTTTTTTCATGATTTTATCTTTCTAAATATTTTTGGTCCTTCCATGTCATCTTATAAAACAACAGCATATGAAGAATCGTTTTGCAAAAATATTTCAATTCATTTATATTGTTCTCATTCCTTTGCTGCTAATTCATTTCCTATATGTTAGTTATCATGGCAGCTATACCTATAAGTTCGCTCCCTTGTAGACAAACTATTTCTAGAGTTACATTACCATTTACTAATCCTGTTTTCTGTCTAACCAAAATTGTGCAGGGGCTACTCCCATTGCTACAATACGGATGATTTTCAGGGCATGTTTTGCCATGCAGTTCACAGATTTGAAACTGTCACCGATTGGTCAATTCTTTCCAATAACTTTCAGTGTAGAGAGCATGCACCCCGAAAGCCATCCACCAAAATGATTATCAACAATTATACCTGCAGATATTTACATGAGTATACTCAGTGATCAACGTTCAATTTATCAATCAAGCTTATAAGGGGATTCAATATATAGACTAATTGTGCATATAAAAGTATAAATTGCCATCGACTATCGTGGCATACCATTTTGATTCATAAAAGTACGATCAAGGAGACATTTCATCTAACTGTTGTCTGTAGACAGCTAAACTCTGTACATACAAATGACAGCATACAACATGGTTAATATCAGATAGGTTGATGAAAAAAAAATCTCAAAGTAGTTAAAGACAGACAGTAAACAGAAGCAGCAAAATTTAAGACAAACTGTAAAACATGACATTGCCTACAGCATCTTAAAAATTTGGGATATGCAATCAAGACATCACATAAGGCATTAGACTAATCTAGGTTGAGCTGGGTGTGATCGCCACGAACAATAAAACTCTTCACCCATGATTTAATTCAGCTGCATTCTAAGGAACTCAAACTCAGTTAACACTCCTCTACTTGAGCTAGACCCATCCACTAGCTAATCTAGGTGATTGGTGGTAATGGTAAAGATTATTCTTTTCCATGTGTGAGAATTCAATTATTTAAATATAATTTCACATTGTTAAGATGCAAATTTCAAGCTTCCTTTCAAAAATCACAAATGAAAAAACTTATCAAGGATGGATGGAATGAGAAGTGAAAGGTCGTTTTTTCAATTTTATATGTAAACTTGTCTTTTGTTTTTGTATATTAAGAAGAAATATTGCAGTCGTAACCCATTAATGTAAATATACAATTATGCATGCCAAGTTTGTTACTTTTATCCCTCCACAGATGTTTGCTAGATCCATCCCTGTTTGTTGTGTTGTGGCGTTGATTTTTCACTTGAACTCGTGCGTGGAGATCATTTCCACTTCTCAAACAAAAAACAACCATAAAATGGTGTGACTCGATACTTGTGATGAGTCTTGATAAGGTTCTATATAAACAAACAATCAAAACGCAAGTCCCTAGGTAGTAAAGGGAGATGGGAGGCCTTGTGGAGGATCGAACCTCCGATTTTATCATATAACATCCAAATCTCAAAGGTTTGGTCATTGGCAAAACTATGCGCTCATTGGCAGATGTTTTGCATTAGCATATAACTTGGTTCCAATAACTACAGGGGGAAATAGAGCACCAGAAAAACTACAAAATTTTATCTATTACAAGTGACGATTAGCCAACAGGAAAAAGAAAAATATCCAAAAGCTGCAACACAATCATATGTCACGATTTGAAGCAGATGGTGATTTCACGTTTCCTAAATACTACCAACCCTCACATAGCAATGATCCCTCGTTAATTTGAGTAGCATTCACTCTTAATTTCATCGCACCAATAACACCAGGTAAATAAATACCAGCAAAAGAATCATACCTGAGTGTACGCATAAACACCAGCTTCTGTAGACCCCACAGGACTTCCTCTACTCATATACTTCCCCTCTGTATATATGTAAAGCAACGGTACGCCAGTTGATAATTCTAAAGTAGTGACCTGTTTGTCCACAGACAAGTAAAGTTCAATCACATTTCTGTTTTATTAGATACCAAAGAAAATTTTACGTAAATGAGATGGACGCATTAATAAAAACTGCAGGATGCTACCTCTTGGGAGGTTAATCTGTCAAGATACATTATAATGGACCTCAATGAGTTTCCATGAGCAGCAACCATAACGTGCTTTCCTGATTTTAATTGGGGTTCAATCTACACCACATTGTTTTCAGAATCATCTCTCGGAGCAATTTAAAATGTTTCAATCCCCAGCAAGATAACAATGTCATACAAATCTAATATTAAACTTTGACATTAAAGAATAAGGAAATCAGCACCCTTACAAAATCTTTAAAATATGAAACAGCTCTCTTTGAACACATTTCCAGGCTCTCGCCCTTCGGAGGAGGAATGTCAAAACTCCTACGCCATTCATGCACTTTCTCCTTCCCATATCTTTCTGCAGTCTCCTGTTTATTAAGACCTTGTAACTCCCCATACCTGAAGAAATAGAATAAAGAAGAATGATCTCTCCTTCTAAAATTCATTGAACATATTCTATGAACAGGAAACAAAGGCAGGGATTCATAGCTGCACACATTCTTTCATTCAACTCCCAAGCAGTAATAACTGGAATAGATTGCTTGGTGGTTTTTTCGCTGTAAACTCGAGTCCAAGTTGTTGCCTCTTCATTCTCATTATGGATGATAATAGGAATCTAAACAACAAAGATGGGGTTAAAAAATCCTGGTTCTAAAAATATTTTACAGGCATACAAAATACGGGTATTTACTGGCATAAGTGGCGTCACTACCTTCTTTTGGAGGTGCTGAGTCATTGCAAGCATAGCCGTCATCTGCGCTCGAATCAGTGCAGAAGTGAAAATCATATCAACCGGTATAAAGCTAATCCTCTTACCAGCTTCAATCGCTTCCTCTACACCTCTCTGGGTCAACGGCACATCGCAACATCCGGTGAACAAGTTCTTCTCATTCCACAAAGACTCCCCATGACGAATCAATATCAAAGAACTCTCAGCTATAAAACAATCAATGCCATAACACCCACCACTAAGAAAATATAGCACAGCACCACGACCTTCGGTCTTATTCAGTAATAAAAGAAAAACACAGTTTACATTTTTCATATCAAGAATCACATATATGTGGTAATATCAAAGTTCGTTGAGTAGAAATGAATAAAGTAACCAAGAAAAACAACTTCTTACTTGATGAGTCGTGGGAAATGGAAAGTGGTGCATGAACGTGACGCAATGTATTGCAGCGAGTGTTGCACGCGAATCGCATTGAGTAAAACCTTCCGAAGTTTCGAGAAGATCGAGGCGCCGACGCATCAATGCCAGAACCGTGAAGTCCCGTAGGTTGGCATTTGAAAGTAGCAGCCATCATTCTGAAAGAAGAGAAAACCTATTGATATTTCCACACCGTGAAGAACGATCGTAGAAAGGAAGGAATACTAACAAGAATGACAAGGAAACCAAATGCAGAATAAAAAGATACCGACAACTTGACAAGGGTGGAGTGAACAAAATTTTACAAGTGCGGTTTGCAGAAGGAAGAAGACAAGAAATTGATAGTGTGACAGTGAGATTTGAGAATGACCCCAAAACAGAATATAAGAGCGAGGGTTGCGGGGAAAGACTACGACGCCGTTTCGTGTTGACAATGAGCGACCAATCCCCACTTTTTCCCTTTTAACCAACTACTTTATTGATAAATAAGAATATATTTAGTGATAATTTTTTTTTTATAAAAATTCTACCGGAAGCATCTTCTAATAATTTATTTAGAAAAGTTAATAGCATAATTTTAGCAATATTTTTTATGTATGGTTTATTATCATGTAAAAATTTGTGAATATCAAATTTTATTTATTGAGTTATTTCTATAACTTTTAACTGATAGTATAAACAATAAGAAATATATTTAAATAATATCTTTTTATTTTTTAAGAAATTAAATAATTAAAAATTTAGAAAAAAAAATGGTTAGAAACTGTCACTAAAATCTCCTCTCACTTTTTTCTTCATGGATGTAAAGGTGGAATATAGTCTGCATAGACTATATTTGAATTATGAGTTAATTAAAAATGGTTTTTGGGCTGATGGCCCGATAGCATATAGTAGATATTTGGGGCTTTTCTTCTCTCAGCACTCTACGTTTTCCTTCTTACACCCCTAAGCTTTATTGTGATGCTTTATATATATATATATATATATATATATATATATATATATATATATATATATATATATATATATATATATATATATATCCTGGTATCACTAATAATACTTAGTGTCTCAACTTAAAAAATAAAATAATGTGTTTTTGAGGAAGAAACAAAACTCTATGAATCTATGTGTTAGTCTCTCAACACCAAAAAATCCTTGTAACTGAAGAGAAGTTTGTGAGAGAAGAAAATACAGTGATAATTGTTTCTTTTAACAGTATCTCAACAGACTGTGTTGCCTTGAAATAAAATTAAATAAGGTTTTCCTTAAATTGACTTAACTACGGAGAAACAGGAAAAAATATCAAGACATATTTTAATTAACTATAAAAGCCGACCCACCATTTTTTTAAAACTTGGTGCATCTCTATGTAAAAGATTGTTGTCATGATGTTGTAAAAGGATGTTTGGTTCAATTGGAGTTTTGACCAGTTCACTGCAATGAATCCAAAAGTCTAACAAAACTTAAAAGCTAGATATTTTGTGGTAGCACCATTGTGTGAACGTCGAACCTTTGTAAGAAAAATCTAACTCATCAAATATCACGTTCGTGAACACAAACTTCTTTCATGGACCACAATTAGATAACATTCTTTCACGATAGTCTCTATCACAAAAGTATTGGATTTATTAAGGAGAGATTTACCCAAAAGATATAAACATCAATGAATCCAATTGATTATGGTGATCAACTACTATAATTATCAACTATAGTCAAGGAACCTTTATATCCATGAATAGGTATTAGTGCATATGAACCCAAAATATTACCTTAAAAAACTGAAGTCCTCAACTATTATTCAAAAAATAAAAAAGTTTATTTTGTTTAGCAAAAAGACCTACATCACAATGTTAGCAATTACTTCTCTTTTATTCATAAATATGAGTATGAAAATTTTATACAAATCTGGTCTAACATAGAATTGAAACATTTCCTAATTGGAAATGTCATAAACTTCATATAATAATTAATGCTTATTGATAAAAAAAAAATCAACACTTGTGACTTTTCATAATAAGTTGTTTTCCAAACTCATTAAGTTAAAACAACTCATTGAAACCTCCATCACTTTAACTTTTTTCGAAATTGTTTGAAAAACAAGCTTCTAAAACGGTGTTCAATAAGCTTTCAAAATAATAATTTGAATATATGAGGATTGACTTTAAAAATATCACTCAACACATGTATATTTGATTGACTTTTGAAAAATCAAAATAATATACTAAAAATATATATTTAATTATTATTACTAATACAACAAAAATTTATATATTAGATTTCTTGTAGTTTTCAGATATTAAGTGTAGTATTATGAGAAGGCGGCCGATCGACCGATTCCGCATCGAAGGGTTGTGAAGGACCGGTAAGGAGCTGAGAAAGGGAGACATGGTTGAGTAGTGAAAAATCGCAGAAAACAATATTTAAGAGTAATTAATAACTTTAATAGACAAATATTATCGAAAAAGGAAACAGAAGATACGATAGCTGCACGCAGTTAATGCTAATTATTGGGTCTAATGCCTATAAATACAGACCTAACAAACTAGCTAACTTACTTTTGGTCTAATTACATTCACTTTAATCTCCTTGTGACCTAGCTGACTTAAGCGTCGAAGTATTTTCTTGCAAGTCACAATCGTTCGGCTTTTCATTGAGAACCTTTGGCGCGTGTTAGATGATTGGGAGATTGAGAAAGAGCTTGGAGTGTCCAATCTCGAATCCCATAATCGAAACGTTAAGAAATAACTTCTTTAATTGAACAATTTAATCATAACTATAAGACTTTAAAATATGTAAAAAAGTTAACGCGTGTTTTTGTCATCTTTCATAGTAGCTTTCATTTTATCAATTTTAAAAAATGAATTTATTCTTTTACACTTTATTAATATACTTAAAAAAAAAACAAGTTCGGGACTAAAACATAATTTATCAAAATCTAATAAAAAATTGAAATAGGTAATTAAGTTACAATTAAAAATCGGTAATGAAAAATACATAATGAAAAACACAATTTTTCTTCATAAAAAATGACTGTACAAAAGGTTTACATGATAAAAAGATACCATAAAATTAATATTTTATTAACAAATGAAACAAGATTTACATAATTTATTCTTTAAAAATGGAATTATATATATATATATATATATATAAGAGTATGAATAATGAGTTT
The DNA here is from genome assembly GCF_000741045.1 of Vigna radiata var. radiata. Lineage (NCBI taxonomy): Eukaryota > Viridiplantae > Streptophyta > Magnoliopsida > Fabales > Fabaceae > Vigna > Vigna radiata. The sequence continues at coordinate 40,819,728 of NC_028357.1, forward strand.
GTGTCTTTTTTTTTTCATATAAACAGATAATTTGATGCTATAATAATATAATAACAAAAATAAAGATAATAAAAATGTTTCTTAAATGAATAGAATTGTACTACTCATCTGAAAAGAGAAAAGAAAAATGAAATGTCTACTTACTAACTAATTCAACTTCGTTGTTAACTTTCTAACAAAGTGCTAATTTATTATCGAATATAATTTATTACGGCTATTATTTATTGAACATTTTATTAATAAAGAGATCAAATTAAATAAAATAAATATTATAACTATGTTTAGTTGATAAAAATTAAGGAACTCACATTTAATAATTAAAGAAAATAATTATTTTGCCAAATTTATACAACTCTTTTAAATTTAATAATTTTTATTGAATTAATTTTTAAAATTTAACTATTCATGATAAAAAAAATTATAAAATAAATAAAATAGTCTACGATAAAGTTTGGAAAATTATTATATTTATTTTTATAATTATAATTTTATTAGTTTTTTTATAATAAAAAATGCATGATTTTGACTAAAAATAATAAATAGAATCGTAGTAATAAATAAAATTAAAAAATTTGGAAAACTAAAGTTTCTGTTATCTTTCTCTAATTTTTTAAACCAATAAATTTCATTCTCTAATTATTTTGCACATATATTTTTATTATGTTTTCTTCATTCTTTTGTCGTCATTATCGAAGTACAACAGCAATTTACACGTAGACATGGTGCCAAAATCAGTTTTTGTCATTTTCTGATAATTTGTTCCCATTGGTTATTGATGATGTGGTGGACGTTAGGAAGTTAAGTTAGGTGTAATGTGACATGACATACACCGACAAATAAAATATTTATAATTATATCAAAAGGATATATATATTTTTTATTTTATTCTCCTAATTATTAATTTTAAAATTATTTGTTAAAATTTAAATAATTATATATAATAAAAAAATATTTTTAGTTTAATTATTTTATTAACTATTTTTAATTCAAATAATTATTATTTAAAAAAATAAAAATATTATTTACACTTTTATTATTTTTCAAATTTACATAATTATTCATAATAAAACATATATTATCATTTCCCCCAACTCAGTTTCATCACTTTAGTAACTATATTCTATAATTCAAATAACTACTATTTATATAAAAAAAAATTAATTACACTTTTATCATTTGAATAACCAATTTTTCAAGTTTAAATAATTATTCATAATCTATAACAATATATAAATATATAAAGAAGAAACATCTTTTTCATGTATTTTTTTTTATAATTTTACCACCTTAATTATTAAGTTTGAAATTACTAATTTTAAAATTTAAATAACTATTCCTAATAAAAAAAATATTTTTTAGTTTCATAATTTAGTACCTACTTTTTTGAATTCAAATAATTACCATTTATAAAAAATATTATTTACACTTTTATCATTTTAATAAATACTTTAAAAAATTTAAATAATTATTCACAATAAAATATTATTTACACAATATTACTTATAATATTTTTTATTTTAATAACAAAAATTTATTTTATTTATAATTGTATCTATAACGGTATATTTATAGCTATGATGTCCTATTTTATTTTTCGAATTTCATCTTTTAAAAACTTTTTAATATTTAAATAATTATTCATATTAAAAAAACATAATTTTTAATTTTATCATTTTAGTAATTATTTTTTTAATTCAAATAATTACTAATTATAAAAAAATTATTTACACTTATTTTAGTTTAGTAACTACTTTTTTCAAATTTAAATAATTACTCATAATAAATTTTTTTATCCAACATAACTTATAATATATTTTATTTTAATAACTACAAAGTAGTTTTTTTTTACACATTTCATTTACATTTTTACCCTTATTACTATAAACTATTTAATAATTTTACTTTTTAAATTTTATAATTATATGTAAATTAATTTAATTACTAGTGTTATCTTTTCTTTCTTTCTTATTTTTAGTTAGTTTGTTATTATTTCTTATTTGTATTTTGGACTTAGTTCATATTTTTTCTATTATGAACAGAGGATTATGTGTATATTCAACACAAGGGATATTAATCTCATACATAATTTTTATTATATTCAACATGGTATTAGAGTCTCGCGTTTTTGAGGAAATTTTTTTTGTTGCCTTTGTCACTACACTCGTCACTGCTGTCGACGACGACGCCATTTATTGCTACCGGTGGCGACATCATCTACCACTGTCGGCAACAGTGTCATCTACCGTTGTCGACAGCGTCATCGTCTATCACCATTGACAACACCATCATCTATTGTTGGTACTATTGGAATTTTAGTTTTGACGACTACACAATTTTGATCGTCTCAGACAGACGAGCACCATTTTGTCAACCGCACCTTCAATGGAGCTCCTACGCAGTCTCAACACCTTTTGAAGTTGTGGATCTGCTCATTTATTCCGTCGTGCATGATGGCACGTCTAGTCTCCTCTAAGACAACAATTTAAAGCGTCGAGGTTGCTCTTTTCTATGCGTTGTTTCAGAGCATCAAGATTGCTCTTTTTCCTTTTTCAGGTGACTTGATTGGAGAATCCTGGATTTTTAAGGTTTCTCTTTTGTTCATCCATGACTTCTTCTGTTGATGTCTCTTTTAACCTCCTTTTTGTCACCATTACATTGGAACCGTCAATATATGTTTTTTCTCGTGTAGCAAAGATGTTTTTTTGTTAGTTTATTTATAGTTGTAGTGGCTTTTCATGCATTCCTCAACGATGACTTGTAAGAAAGATTTACATGGAACAACCTCCCAAATTTATTGCTCAAGGAGAGTCTTATGAGCTGGTATTTCGTCTTCTATGTCGTCTTCACATATCATTAATAATTTGGTGTCACTCAAGTGCATAAGAAGATTTTTCACTAATCTTTATGGATTATGATAGTAACAAGCTTGGTATGGGAGTTAGAGGGAGTCATGAAAGAGTCTTATCCTCACCTGTTCTCTAGTAAGTCTAATTTTTGAGGTCGAAAATTTTGTTGTTAGGGAGAATGTAAGAACCTAGAAAATAGAGTACTAGAGTATATAAGTGTTTTAAAACAATGAGACCAATTATTTTATTTTAAAATAAGTCGATTAATATAATAGAATTTCATACAATAGTCTCATTACTTAAAACACACTTCATCTCTCAAGATTCGTTCTCTAAACTTTCTCCACCTTCTCTCTAAGTTTTCTTACTCCTCGATCATCTATTTGACGATCAGGAAGTTTCTAGGAGATTACTGCTAGTTGTTTTCAATATCCACCAATTAATTTTTGTAATAGAGCAAGTAAGTTTCTACCTCTTTTCTCTGTATATCTTCAGACAATGATCATGCATATAAATTTGTCTCGCATTTACCAATTGAGTTTCTTCTTTAGTTCTTGGTTAATTTTGGGTCCTAAAATTTCATTCTGTCAATTGTAGGCTTTTTCCTATAATTTTTTGTGCCGGAAGCTCCGGGCGAGTGTTTGTAGAGCTGTCATAGTTTCCCTAAGGTAAGGGAAACTAATTTTTTTTTCATATGTGTAGTAAGATGTTAGAAATATGTGAATTTGTGTGTATATGATCATATGGTAATTAGTGATGTTAAATTGGGGAAAATAATGAGTATTTTTAATTGATGATGGGTTTTGAGAATTTTGAAGGTGTGATTGTTGTTGTAAGTTACTGCGTGATTGATTTGAATATGTTGTTGGGATGAACAAGTTATATGAATAACGACGGTTGTCAAAACATGAAATTTTAGTATAGATTGTGGCTTAAATTGGTGGGTGTAGGATGTCAATCTTTAGAATAATGAGTATAATGTGAAATCTACAATGGGTGATTATGTGGAGTGCTTTATGACTGGTTAGTATCATTAGACGGTCATATTAAGAGGTTTAAGGGAGGGAATTAATATGAGTTCAAATTTTACTTGTTTTAGAGTGAAATTAAGGGTTTTTGTAAGTGCGTTTTTGAGTAAGTTGTTGGTTAGGTAAAATAGAAGTTTAGGGACTTTTTTGAAGTCCATTAGGACTTGTGAGAGTGGTTAAACCATAAAAATCTGGTTTGTAATGCAAAAAAGAGTTGGGGAGGACTTGTTGGAGTGATTTTGAGTCTATGAAGGGGGTTTTGAGTATTGAATATTTAAAGGAGCAGTTCTGTGGAGTAGGAGTTGGTTTAGAATCTATTGTCAAGTCAATTGAAACTTGTTTGTGCAGTAAAACCAGTGACATAAGTGGTAAAATAGGTATAAATAAGATTTGGTATCTTAGAGAGCTTAATTTGGTTTAGAGTGGCAAATTTGACTTACAATGGTGTTTCCAGTGGTTTCTTAGTGTTTATAGGGTCCTGAGGAGTATTAGAAGTTAAGGGTGAAGTGTTTAAGGTCAAAGAAAAAGAGGGAGAACATCTTTCATGGCGCTGAGCACCAGCTTGGACACTAACTCTCGAGTAACAGGACGTAAAGAGCTAGTCTGGGCGCCAGCTCTCTGGTTGCGAGTGTTGAGCGCCAGGTAGCAGGTGTGGTTTTTTCTTTCATTTTAGATGTTCTGTGATACTTATCTGGGTTATTTTGACTCTTTTGTGGATGTTTCATGGTTTACTATGTTTGGATGAAAGGTGTACTGAGGTTATTAACGCGTGATTGAAATATTGTGAATGGAAATTCCAAGGAGGAAATCTCTTATGAGTGGTTTATGTGGGATTAATATAAATTGTAAGAAGCCGATATGGAGGTTATCTTGACACTCTAATGATCATCCATGCTCAATTAAAGAGTGATGAGTCATGTCGTGAGAGGAGTATAAGGTCCTAACCTAGGGGCCTTCTTCATGGTGGCAAAGGGCGTTTTTAAGAATTAACCTTGTGTGATAGCTTTGAGTGGGTCAGTTGTTCCACCACACAGGTGCATGACCTTCCATGGCTCAACAGTTATACTATATAATAAAGGGTTTGGCAATGTCTGAGTCAGTAAAGGTGAATGGGAATGATGTTATGCTTATTGTGTGTTTGAAATTGTATGTTGCACTTACCTTAATATGAATAATTGTTTTATAGTTAGTTTACCCTTCTTGTATGTTTCTTGGTTGTTTGTTGTGTTATTCTCTTGGTGATGATCATCTGGTGGGTGTGAATAGAGCTTGATGATGTGACGGTTGAGCAAGCGTTAGGCGGCGAGGGTTCTAATGTGTAGTAGTTTTAGTATTTTATTTCCTTAGTGTTTATCTTTCTTCTTGGTGGTTTTTGAGACACCATTTTTATACATAGTTTTGATACTTATACTTGTTGTATATAAAATTAGTCTTATGGTTACTTTTGAATGATGTAGAATGACTTTATATTTCTTTTTTAATTTGTTAACTGATCTATCTTATTGATTATCATATGTTTCCTTTACGGTTTGTATTTGGAATGTTATACTTTGGATATAATAAATAAATTTGCTTTATATATTAACTTAATTAAAATTAATTATGATTAGTTATCCATATAATATAATATTCTAGATACTAAAAAAATGTGAATACAATACATTGGTCTATAACTATATACAAATTGATACACCTCTTTGGTGTTTTATTTTGTTTTTTAAAATTTACTTTTTTAATTATTACTTTTTAAATTTAAATAAAAGATTTCATAATAAAAAAGCTATTGTCTATTCTTATTATTTTAATAACTACTTTTTTAATTCAAATAATTATTCATTATAAAGGAATTATATACTCTTTTATCATTTTAATAACCATTTTTTCAAATTTAAATAATTACTCGTAATAAAAAATTACACAATATTACGTATAATAAACAATTAAAATTTATTTTATCTATAATTATATAATTTTTTTAAAATTATATCATTTTAATTCTATTTTTAAAATTGAAATAATGATAAATAAAATTAAGTAATTATATGCATTTTTTTTATTTATTTTTTCTTTCTTTAACTATAAGCTATCTTTAAATTAGGATCACAAAATAGGCACTCCACCTCATTTTGATTGGGCTTCAAAGATAAGCTCGTATTAACGTCTTAATTTTTTATTTAAATTATTTTTGTTTTACAGTATTGGCTTAATAATTATTCCACACATCCCATCGAGTGGATTTTGTATGTCCCACCAATATCTTCTTAGTAGTCCCACCGTGTTCACCTTCCTAGGATTTTAAATTTTTAAAATAAGTATGATGCATTATCCCAATTTAATTCCACTTAATCATTTGTAGAATTATACCTCTTTTTCTTACTATTTTATATTAATAACTTTTTTCTTTAATAAATAATATCTTACAAAACATGATATTGTATTTATAATAAATTTATTAACTTTTAATTTTTATATTTTACATTTTTCTCTATAAAAACATCTGAAGGAAGAAAACATATTCATAAAATACCTGTTCAATAAGAACCGTGGTTTGAATTGATATTTTAAAGAAAAGGTTGGTCGTTGAATTTGTGAATGTACAGACCCGTGATTCATTTTATTTATCTTAGTTAAATCAAAATTATCGAAAATTATAATGCTGAGAGTTGTATAATATATTAAGTAATGTAAAATTAAAATATAGATGAAACTTTAAGTTAACATAAGATTATATCATATTAAAGATGATATGTTTTAAAAGTGTTATTAATTTAAAAATTATAAAATTTGATTATTTTAATATTAAAATATTTTAATATAAATATTTTGTTAGGAATGAGTTTTATTATTTTAAAACATAACGTCTTTTTAGAAATTATTTTTTAAGAATTATTTGACTTTTATTTAAAGATTTTCTATCTGCTTGTTTGATTGAAAAATTGAGATGGTAAGATTGATCTTTATGGTGGGCTTTTCAATTTAGAAGAATCAATTTCTTTGTTTGCGTAAATTGACTTTTAGTTATCTTTCTTGATTTTTTTATTATTTATTGCAAATGAGTTTTCTTTCATTTATATGTGTCTTTTTAATCATCTATATCAGTCTCTACTAATTAGGATTCTAATGGTAGGCCTTATTTGTGTTTCTGTTGCTCCTAGGTGTAGATAGGATATCCTCTGAGTTTGAAGGGATTTGAAATTCCTTACAACAAGTTCACTTGTCTCTTAGGTAAGGAAAGCTAATTACATTTGTTTTTAGGTTATAAATATCTTAAAATTTTGTTTTGCACAGTTTGAATGGTATGATGTTTGATTTATTGAATATGGTCTGTGTTGGATGTTTGTTATGTTGTTTATCTTGATTGAATTAGTGTTGATTGAGAAACTTAGGATATAATTATTTGAGTCAATTATTTTTTACCAAAGTACTAAGAAATGGATACCAATTTGATCATTTGAACAATTTCTTTTTTTCCCCAAATCATAGAAATTTGCATTCAATTTGATACAATGTTGATTAGTGCAAGTTGGCGTTGAGCTCCAGTTCACTGTGCAGGTTTGAGTTTGTTCCAGACCACTAAACCCCTTAGTTTTGTATTGCGGAACATAGTAAAATAAGAATGCTTTGAGGCTGAGTGGTAGCAGGGCACTACTAAGTGTCATCTTTCACTAAGATCTGGAGCATTTTGTTCCAGGATGCTGAGTGGTATGAGGGTGTCGCTACACATGAATTTTTGCAAGAAGAATGACATTGAGCACCAAGACTATCGATGAGTGTCACTTTTTGCAAAAGGTTTTGTATTGAGCGTCATGATTGTCGTTGAGTGCTACCTTCTACTAATAGCCTAACATTGAGTGTCACTTCTGAGCACCAATATACATGTTTGAAATTTCTTATTGCATGACTATTTGATATATAATTTGCAATGTATTTTATGCATGTCTATGAGTTCATATGGTGAGTATCATGTATGATATTACGATGATGAAGAGTTTGTTATTAGTTATGAGCATATAAGTTATGAGCATGATATATGTGTTTGGCATAATTTCGTGAATCTCTTGGAGATATTCTATGGTGGTATTTTATTAGTGTAAGCATTGATGTGAGAGTTCAAACGTTAGAGGTTATCCTGTCGCTCTAATGACCATTCAAGCTCAGGTTCAATAGAATAGGATATGTGGTGAGAGATGTAAGATGTCCTAGTCTAATGGCTTTACCTTGACCAAGGTGTTAATGAACTAACTTTGTGTGGTAAGGTGAAATTCATTGACAATGATTATGTAGAGTAGTAAAGGCCTTTACAAATACACGACCCCGCGTGATTTCACATAAATTCTTTATTCAGATAATTGAATCTAAAATGAGTCATTATATGTGATAGGCTTTTTTTATGAATGAGTGATGTATAATAATTATTTATATGTTTGTTTATGAAAACTTTTTTTGTATATTAACTTACTCTTTTTTCTATATTTTTTTATTTGTTATTAAGTTATTTTTCTTTTTTTTTTAAATTTCAAGAAAGACTTGTATACATCTCATGTTACTATCATTATATCTTATAATAATAATTTCTAAATTGTACATTTTTTGTTTATGATATTATTAATAAATATCTTATTTTATTAGTTTTGTGCTATGAAGTGAAATGTTACACCGTATATGTGATAATACAGGTTAAATCTCTAATATTGTCTGTGATATTTTTCTTCTACATTTATCTAAGTTGCCCATGAAATTCTTTCTAATAATCATACCAATTGAGTTTACAAATAAATAACCATACCAATTCACCCCAAAGTTTCAATCAATCTCAAATAAAGTTAAAAAATTGACTTCTATGTCTAGACGGTTCAATATATTCCAAATTTAGATGGTCAGCATGTTCATTTTATATTACATTATTGGAGGGTGTCGTATCTTTATACTATGAAAAGTTTTTAATGATTGATAAAATTTCGCTGAAATTCTTGATTATATTTTTCTGCCCACAACTTCAAATTTAAAACTGTATTTAAGAAGATGGAGTTGAATGACGGTAGAATCAACTATTTGTTTTTATAAGATCTAAGTTGTATGGGTGAAACTCTATCGTTTTGTTTAATTTTCTACTCCAACTTTAATTTGTTCTATGCTGAGAAATATAGGGTTGTAATTAGGTATTTATAATTAAGAGTTTATCACTCTCGATTTTCTTTTTCTTTTCTTAACTTTTTATTAATACATATTTTCATTACGATGATTTTCTAATTTTAATAAGATATTATTTTTATAACTTAGATATTGATCCAAATTAAGGTATAAATTAATATTTATTATGAGACTTTTTATCCTTAATTACAGAGATAAGATACTATTTTTTTAATATATTTATCAATCATGGATCGGTTAGTACGTAGGATCGATATAAATAATCTATGGACAAACAATTTTCAGGTTTGAGTGTAAGTTAAAATCTAATAAATTAAACATATCAATATGATGATAGTATATCAAGGCACACTTCCTCAAATTCAAGCTTAAATGTCAACTTTAAAAGGTTAAACATATTGTTTTAATGATGGTTTATTTTATCATAATTAATAATAATTAGGAATGATAATGGACTGGTTCGAACACGAATAATGTCTACTTGTAATAAAATGAAAATTCGACATATCTGTATGTATTTTAAAACCTATAGATACCTACAAATACTTGTAAAAATTAATATATATATATATATATATATATATATATATATATATTTATACATTTTTAAAATAAAATTCAAATAAAATTACAAAAAACATATATAATATAATATAAATTAAATTAAATATAAATTAAAATTTAATTTTAATTAAACTTAACCTAATAAAATATAAATTAATTTTATTTTTAATTAAATTTAATTTTAAAAATTATATATTATTATTAATATTATTATTATTATTTTACGGGTAACTAATACCCGCAGATTAGATACTATAATACCTACGCTCAATCCATTTAGAAGCGGGTATTAAAATACTCGCTATTTTGATACCTGCAGGTAATAAATATCCACAAATAGCAACTATCTACCGCAGATTTTATCTCCAAATACCTGTAGTCACAAAATTTTTTGTCATCCCTAATCATAATATAAAAACGACATTGAAATTAAAAGAGAAACTTTTCATGTTTAGGTGTGTGTTTGTGCGTATGTGTGTGTATTGTGGGTGTGTATATGCATGTGTGTATGAATGTGTGTGTGACCGTGTGAATGTACGTATGTGTGTTATCGCATGTATATGTGCATGTGTATGCATGCGTGTGCTTAGTTAACGCCATACCATAAATGAACTAAGTAAATATGTTATCATCAAGTCAATTTTGAATAAGTGAGTTTGGTTAATATCATATCACTTACTTTTTTTTTAATAGGTGAGTTTATAAACAACAAAACATCCAAGTCTGTTTTTTTAATAAGTGAGATTAGTTAATATTGTATCATCCAAGAAATTTGTCGATGGATGAATTTAGTTAACATCATATCATCTAGATTAATTTTTGGATAGTGAGCTTAGTTAACACACTATCATTTTATACAGCATTATTTATAGGTGAGTTCACTTTGCTAGAACCAAGCTTAAGCCTAAAACCTAAATTTATCATGTTAATAATCAAAAAGTGAAAGTGAAAGTATACCTAAATCATGATGGTAAAAGAACAAAGTGATTTGGCCTCCAAGATCAACATGTACTCTTTTGAGATAACGGTTAAGTTATTATATCTCATGATAATGGAATGCCTCAATATATATTATAACTGCTTATGGAGATGATTCTCTTGTTTAATTATAGCAAAGAGTGGTCGTAATTAAAATTAGAACAATGATAATAATAATAATAATAATGCTGTATATAAAATAATAACACTTCAAAATATGATACACGAAGCAAGGAAGGAAGTTGTTTCTGAAACATGCTTGAAGATATTATGAAGGGCAAGGGGTAAGGAAGATGGAGTAAAGTTCAAATACATACTCAGATGAACAACATGGTAACATATTGGTAAGAAATAAAGTTCACGATCGAGAACTTTTGAAATAAAGAAAGTTGTTTCTAGTAAAAAATACATTATTATAAAAATGATATTCATATAATGTGTTTGTTGTAATATAAATCTCTTTTGGGATGTCAAAAGAATATTTAATATAAAAGAACTATGTAAATACTTTTTGTATCAATTCTACAATTTATATATTTTTTTGTCAATAAAAAAAATACTAAAATCATATTCATAAATGGAGAATGTATGATTCAAATCATAATTAAATAAAGTACAAAGTACTGATGAATATATTGAGTTAAAATTCACTATATTTTTTAGCGCATAAATTGATCAGTCTTCGTTGTTTTCTCAGTGGAAAATCATGAACAAGTAGTAAATTAGTGAAATCATGTTGATACCAATGATATAGTCACACTTTTTAATGTCATTTGTTATAATTTTTTTATGTTGCGTATTAATAATATTATACTATATCTTAAAATAACACACATTTTACTTATGCAGATATTATACTTTTATTATGTTAGTTTTTGTAATAGTTAACATTTTTTTGGATTGAATTATTAATTTAATAGAATAAGGAGTATAAGTATTAAGAAAATCGTTGATATATACAATAATGGTTAAATAAATATTCTAATATAAGATACTAAAATATTACAGGTTACTATCTATCTTTTTCAATATCATATATATATATATATAAGATTAATAAAATATTATGAAATATAAAAATATAGATATAATACAATTCATCCTTATCTTAAAGGAAAATGATAAGAAAAGTCTGTCCGGTACAAGAAGGGATAAAAAGGTATAATAATAATAATTTTTAAGGCATAAAAATAAAATATAAGAAGATTAATGTTTTAAAACATGACAACCTATTTATAAAAATAGTTCATTAAATGGTTTAATACAAATAAAAGTAATAATAATTATAAAGTGGTGATATAAAATTAAATAAATCGTGCTTCTAGAAATTGGTTGTGATGAATTAGCTAATTGTGTAAAGGACACCAAAGAAAATACCAGAAAACGAAAAACATAAACAGTTTTAGGAAAAGACACCTAAGAAAATACCAGAAAAAGAAAAAATATGGGTAGAACATGATTTCATTTTATTTTTGGAAAGAATGCAGAAATAATTGTTGAATGAATTAAGGTTTAAATCTTTTTTATCCTAAGTTAAGTTCTGATATTTATCATAGTCTTCATTTTTAAAAATATTAATCTTTAGTCTCTATGATATGAAAAATGTATCAAATCAATTTTATTCGTCAACAAATCAGAAGTCTTTCATTAAGTAATTTATTGTTGATAACTTAATTTAGAGAAAAAAAAAATTTAAACCATAAATTAAAAAGTAAAGTATTATTGAGTGATGAAAAAAGTGTTATTATAAAAAAAAAGGAAAAGTGTATATAGTCGTGGCAGTCGAATGGAGTGGCCAAGTGTATGCGTTGTGGGGCCCAGGCATGAAAGGAAGATGCTAGAATGGAGGAGAAAAGAGTGAGGTGATGTGACTCTTGAGTGGAATCAGCAACGTACTAACATAACATGTTTTCTGGAGTGGTCTGTTCCACGCTCCGATTGAGTTGGCGTGTGAGCACGCTCCAAAATTGTTGGTCGAAGGCACAGGGTGTGACAAGTGTCCTACGGACACGTGGTTCAAAGTTAATAGGAGGGAGAGTGGGACTGAGCGAAAGGAACATGGAGGATGACAGCTTTGGAAAAATGGCAGGTGGGACCCTCCATTTCCCGTAACCTTTAATCTGTTTCTTGTATTCTTTCGTGCCTCGCTTTCCGAGAAACATCCTTTCCTTCACCCTTCCATGTAGGACCACTCCATACTAATTACTATAATACTTTTCTTTTTTTAAATACAATATTATTATAAAATTTTAATTTTATTTATAATTAAAATAATCAACTATGTATTTAATTTTTAGTAATTCTCACATTACTTCAAGTTACGTAAGAGAGATGGAGGCAAAAGTGTTTTTTTTTTTCCATTAAAGTCTAATGAGGATATATCTTATTATCCTATGAGTTTTACAACTTGTTAGTACGTGGGACTTTTCCACGTGCATTTAATTACCTTCTCCTAAACGATAATTTTAAATAGTACGATTCTATCTATTTTTTCCAACATAAAAAGATATTATAAAAATGGAAAATGTACTTTTTTTACCTAATATAAATGCATACTGTTTATAGCAATTGCACTAGTACACTAAACTTTTTTTCTTTAGTTTTCGTCTCGGATTAATATAAATTATTTTCATATTGTTAATAATTATAATTGTTATACTATTATAATACATTTAAATTGATAAATTTATTTATTATTCAATGTAATATGTGAATGTCATTGAAGACATTTGATGTGGGCGCATTGTAGATGTAATATATTTTCTTTCTATAATAACATCCAATTATTAATGCAAGTCTTCACCCAAAAAGAGTATTTTTTGTAAGATATGACAGCTTAATAGACATATATTATTGGTGAAAAAAGTTTTTGTGCTATGAGTAATAATTATTATTGTGTAATATAGAGCAGATATTATGAAAACAAATAATGAATGAATGATCATTTATAATTGAATTAAAATAATTTTACAATGCTTAGGAAGGCGTTGTCATGTCGATTTCTGTGTTTTTTCTATTCTCTGAATTTGGACTTGCTGCTTATGTAGTTAGGCAGTTTTTTTAACATCGAAAGTAACGTGAGAGGTTGAAAAAAAAATTAATGAGATGGTTTACTAAACGTTTTAAAGGTAAAAAAGGTAAACAAATCTATGAATTTATATTAAATGGTGATGTATTCCTTTATTGTCATATACAGTAAATATAAAATAGGTTAAAAAGCTCTTTTTGGTCACAATTTTGGTTCAGAAAATTCGTTTTGGTTCCTGAGTTGAAATTGTGTTCAATTTCATCTCAAAGTTCGATTTTAATGTTCAATTTGGTCCTTTTCCTTAACAGCGTTAAAATTGTTAACGGCAAGGTGTCCAGCTTTGCAACTGCTATGTGAGGTGTCAGTTTTTTGCTGACTGGGCATCCTTTCTAGCCGTTACAAATTTTTAAATTAAATTTCTTAATCAGATTTTTGATTTTGGGAATAAATTGAAGAGAGTGGATTCTAA